>NW_022630996.1:12534085-12559607 GCF_010015895.1 Lontra canadensis
TTTCTTTCTTTCTTTCTTTCTTTCTTTCTTTCTTTCTTTCTTTCTTTTTAGTTTCTCCATCTTTAGAGTGGTGCTAATATCCTCCCAGAGAGGATGACCAGAGAATTTAAATGAGATGGTGTGTTAAGACATTGGCTCAGTGTTCAGAAAGAGTTCAAAACATGGCAACTATTACTACTTTCTATGGTGATGGTTATTTCTTTGGCTCTCCCTAAATGAAACTGTAGAAGAGACTCAATCCTACCTTTGCAATGACAGAGCCAAAACATGATTCAGGAAAACCTGGAGGAAGAGCACAGGAAATTGCAGGTGAAACCAAAGAGCAACCTGAGAAAGAAAGAGGAAGCAAGGCTCAAGGTCATGTCCTGTCCCTGGGATAAAATGTGCGTTTTGCTTTTTTGTTTTGTGTTCGTTTCCAGGTCTTGCATTTATGTTTTCATTATGGATTATTTCTAATATGCACAAAAATAGAGGAAACACTCTAATCAACCATCCACATACTCAGCCTCTAGCCTCAATGGTCATTTGCCAACCACATGAAACTTGCTTTTGATACCTTAATTTCTTCCATATATAGTGATTAATGACCAATGTCTATTTCCCTCCTTGCTAACAGGAATGGATAGGGATGGTTGTGAGGAACCTGCCATTCTTCCTACTCCCAAAATACCTTCCAGAAAGCCATGAACACATCATGTCATCATTTCAAGTACGATAGACTTGTGAAAATGTTGAAATTTTCCAGTCTGGCTTCCCCATCCCCAAACTTGCCCACAAATCCAAGCTATAACCTTAAACATATAAAGGAACATAACTTCCTTTTCCCCCCCAACTCCTGTCATATTATGCAGTATGAAACAATTTGAGATTAAAGTGAAAAATTAACTGTTAACTGCTAAATATTTAATGTCAAGAAAAGCTGTTTAAAACCCATAAAAATGCAGGCAATAAATCTGAAGAGTATAGAGGGGAAATGTTATATTAACTTAGATTTTGCAGCACCTTAATAATGTCTTATATTAGACGCTTGCCAATTGGAGAACACACAACACATTTACTGCATAAATTTATGAACATGTTCTGGTAACCCCATCCATTTTCTCTGTATTGTTTTCTCTTGGCATTTATAGCAACTTCAGTTTGTCACTGCATAAGGATAAGTGATTTTTAAATTTTTTCCTCTGGCTTTGGCTTTTGCTTAGTGAAGTACACTCATGGCTACCTCACCTTTTTCCCATCACCCTGGAAAAATCAGGTTGACTTTTAAAATGAAAGTGATAGAAACTAAGGCGGGACTACAGAAGAGGTAGAACCCAAGGATGGGAAAGCTCTAACTTTCAACCTCCCAATAACTCATCCTCAGAATTCATATTGCTACTCTTAATATATTCTACTGAGGTTGCTAATACTTGCCACAGAACAATTGTCAAGAAATACAGAAGGAGTTAATGAAGTAATAATGAGGTGAAAATGCCTATGAGTTACAGAATGTTCCTTGGTTTAAAGTGGTAATAAATGAATGTGAATCAAGTGAGAGCTTTGGATCTTTGCTTGTATTGTCTTCCCTACCAGAATGCTTAATCCCCTTCTTCTTTGCCTATCTACAGGAATGCCATGTGCAGCTACACAGGTTGTGCACTGCATATCTCCAGGGGCTCCATTCATACAGACCTCTATGTGATTAGTGTTCTTGCCGGTTATGCTCCACCTCTGGGATGCTTTCCTGACCCCCTCAGTCCTCAAGTTTCTCTCCCTTCAGTGGGCACTCCAAGATGCTCTGGCCCTGATCTCATGAGAAGACAATGCCTCACACCCCAAATAAGAATTCTCACCAGGGAACCCTGAAGACCTCAGGTGAGTGAGCAAGAGTGAACTGAGAAGGGAGCTTTAACCCTATAAGTAAAACCCAGTCACCACAGTGATGTTAAACTACCCACAGAAAAACCATAGCTAGGATTCTTGGGCCAAGAAGGCTTCCGCCATTGCCACAGGGAAACCAAAGGGGGTGTTCAGATGCAACCAGCTCCTCCATCTGAAAGGATATCAGCTCATGGTCCAGCCTGAGGTCAAGCTGTGTTTCTCAGAATACCGCTGCCAGAATTCCTTACATTGGAGCCAGGACAGAGCTAGTCACGTGCATGTCTCCTAACCTCCAGTTCCACCCTCTGAGTCATCAGGAACTGGGCTTCATTGAGCTGCAACTTATTCTTCCTTTGATTTAAACAAGAGCCCAGAACCCCTTTGTATGAACATCATTCAGACTCCCAGCCCAACTCCTGCTACAGACCATGACCTGACCAGTTAGTCAGGTCCTCTAAGCCTGGCCAGTATGCCTCCCTGTCACTGCTTCTGTCCCCCTATTCAGGGCCATTATGCAGCCCAGGACAAGGCAGTTATACTGATAGTTTGATATTTGGCTCATGTAACCTGTGATATGTTTTGAACATAGTGTTCTACCTGGATGAGGACACAGGCCAGGCTGCATTGGTTTTTCTATCCCTAGGAGCCAGCACAGCCATGAACGCACAGTGGGTATTCAAAAAATATTTGTTAATAGTGCTAGGTGTGTAAAGGGAGCAGTTTAAAATTTCCTAAACTAATGAAAGAATCATAGCCCTTGTATCATCTATTTTTTATTGCCTTATGTTGACATGCCTCTGGTTAGTTACCCAAACCTGTTTCCATGGTGAATGTGGCAGGAATATGTGATTATGGGTCTGTAACTTTCTCTGCCTTTTGAAAAAGCTACGTGATCACCATATTTCTAAATATTATCTTGTAGCGGTCCTGTCATTGTCAATGGCCTTCTGGAGTTGGCTTCTCTTACCATGTAGTTGACTATTGTATGGAAATTTCTTATAAATGTTCCAGGAAGGAGAACTAGGACAGGGAATTCCTAAAGGTCCAAATGAGGATGAGAGAGGTAACCTTTCTGTGGGGCTTTCCGATACCAGGATATACTTATATAACTTTATTTAATCCTCTCAACCCCATTTTACAGATGAGAGAAACTAGGACTCAGAGAGGTAACTACATAAGATAGGGGGGCTCTTAAAAGGAGAACTCGACTCTAATGCAGGAATATCTAACTCCAGGGTCCAGGCTCCTTTCACTGCATGTGCTTCAGAACAAGTTGGGTTGGGAAGATAACTCAACAGTGAAGCTATGGAAGTTTGAGGACATGGACGAGAAAGATGATACCCTACACAGATGAATTGTGTGGTGATAAAGAAAGACAAAGGGAGATAACAGACAATATCTGATGTTGGTTTTTATCCAGAAGCAGGGCAAGGATCCTATTTGTCCTGGTTACCATTGTCAAACCTCTGCTTAGCACATGCCTGGCTCCTAATTTGTGCTTTATCTTTTTTTTTTTTTTTTTTAAGATTTATTTTGAGAGAGACAGAGCTGGTGGGGAGAGGGGCAGAGGAAGAGAATCTTTCACACACACTTCCTGCTGAGCAAGGAGTCCAACTTTGGACTTGGGCTCAATTCCACAACCCATGAGATCATGACCTAAGCCAAAACCAAGAGTTGAATGCTTAACTGACTGTGGCACCCAGAGACCCCTAATTTGTGCTTTAATTTGTCAAATAAGTTTCTGGTCTCTGGCATGAGGCTTTGTTTGTTTTGCAATTAAATCTCAGCAGGAATAGTCAAATGCACCTTTATTGGTTTTAGCCACTCTGCATAGATTGTTTCATGAATGTGCAACCCAAAGTGCTTCATAGCTTACCCTAAGTCTTTCCTAGAAGGTAAACGAGCAAAGTGGTTTTGAGCTGTTGGGCTTGGAAAATCAGGAAGCATGTAAGATGATAGTCCCTGGCTGCATGTGACTGTTTTAAAATTAAATTAAATTAAAAATGTAGTTCCTGCATTGCACTAACCACATTTTTTTAAAGATTTTATTTATTTATTTGACAGAGAGAGAGAGATCACAAGTAGGCAGAGAGGCAGACAGAGAGAGGGGGAAGCAGGCTCCTTGCTGAGCAGAGAGCCTGATGCAGGACTCCATCCCAGGACCCTGGGATCATGACCTGAGCTGAAGGCAGAGGCTTTAACCCACTGAGCCACCCAGGTGCCCCTGCACTAACCACACTTTGAGTCTTCACAGCCACATGTGGCTAGTGGCTACCACACTGCTCAGGCAGTGAAGATAGAAAACATTCCCATCATCACAGAAAGTTCTATTGTACAGCACTGGATTAGAACACATCCTAGTTGTATGGTCCTATAGCTGCGTAACATGGACAAATGAACAAATCATCAACTGACACTTACGATGGAAATAATAATAGTACCTGTCTTAGCCTAAGTATCCCAAAAAACAGAATCCAAAACAGATGTCTATGTATGAATCCTTTACTGGGGAGTGTCACTGCAGAGAACAGGTGTCAAGAATGAAAGAGGGAGAGCCCGTTCATGGTACACGTTTGAGTGGCTGTCATCCGTAAGCAATTGACTACTTGATTCTTCAAGACTATCTGCAAAGCTGTATAAAGTGCAACTCAGATTCAATTTTCTGGGAAATGGAAAGGGACAGGAAACGTTCGTCTATGGGTTCTCACTCCCTTTGCTTTCTTCCAGGGGTAGGGGGTGTGCTGATTCAAATATTCATCTCTGAACAAGCTAAAATTTGGTTGCCCTGCCCTTGCCAGACAGTGATCACTCCAATTCCCTTTCACCTGTCCCTAAGAGATGCTCACATTGAATCACCTGGGTTCTAGATAAATCCTTCCCTATGTGAGTTGTATCTCACTAGCTCTTTGCGGTAATCAGGGGTCAATTACCCTTGCCAGTATAATAGTTCCTTTCTTGGTCTCCTTGTGCTTTAGCCTGAGGACTCTGCAAATGTTCAGGTGGAGTGACAGCTTCAAGTTCAGTGACTAAGTCCCCTGGCACCACTCCTCCCTGCTCCATGTATTCTAGATGTTGGGGAGATAGCAACATATATCTTCTTTAGACTCAGTACATGTATTATACCCTGCAGAAATAAAAAAAAGACAATCCAGCAGGGTGCCACTCCTGAGATAAAGTCTTTTTGGGGATGGCTCTCAGTAAAGTATTCAGTTAGGATTGCTGCTTCTGAATATTAGGGTACATGGTCAGATCAGAGGATCCTGTGGTCATGTATCCATTATTGATCCCTCTTTGCCATTAAAAAAAGACCCTTTCTTCTAAGGTAACATGGTGCTATATATAATTCTATATATATAACATTGTATCTAATGTATCATATATACATTCTATCTATTGTATATATCAGATATACATTGTATATAATGCTAATAGAAGAGGGATTCTGTAGTTTGATAATAGTGGCTCTGCTGAGGGCACAGTGGGCTAGAAAGGCAAACACATATCTGGATTAAGTATCAGTTCTGTTAAAGGCAAATTTCTGCTCCCTCTGGGGTAGAAGAGTCTAATATAATCAAGCTACTACCAATAGTCTGGCTGGTGTCCTTGAGGAATGGGACTATATCGAGGGCTCATGGTCAGTCTTTGATGTTGGTTAGTTGAACACTCAGAAATGACATTAGGCTTGATGAGAGCAGACCTATGCCGTTGGACCCATGGATAGTCTCCATGGCTGCTGCCATTGGTCACTCTGGTTTTCGATCCATTGCACCGCCGCTAGAGTGGCTTACGAGAGACGCTGACTAACATTCATAGGATGAGTTATCCTCTCCATCCACCGGCTGGTTAGGGTCTCCTCTGAAGAGGAGGTATCAGATATCCTCTGTTGGGCGTCAATGTGAGACACAAAGATCTGCCTGCTTTTTTCTCATTCCCACAGGTCCAGCCGCATAACTTTCCCCCAGAGTTCTGACTTATGTCTTCTAATCTCATTCCTTTCAAGTCCCTGATCAACCAGCCAAAGCATTCACCACTGCCCAGACATCTGTGTTTATCCATACCTCAGGCTACTTCTCTTTTCACAGAAAATGGAATAATTAAATAGACAAATTCTCACTGCTCCATCTACTAGGAAAATTTCCCTTTACCCCTGGACTTATAGAATACATTTTTAGCCAGCACCAATATAGTATACCAACCCATCTAGGAACTGGGGTCAAATTCTTCCTCCCTCTATTAGCTGGCTATAGAGACACCCTCCTCCCACTTCATAAAGCCATTGTTGCAAGTTGAGGATAGATGTTGGTGCAAAAAAAGTTAAGTGACTTGGGGACTGGGCCAATAGATCCTACAACTTGCTTATGCATTCTGGTGACAGGATCCCAAATGTATTGTTTGTTATGCATAGAGAATAACTTCTGTACCCAAATGACCTTCTGTTTTAGTGGTTCTGATAACAGTGAGCTCAGAATGGTCAGTCTGGGTTTCATAGACTTTTGACATCCCAGGTATTAGAGACATCTGCTAGAGCCCAGGACATACCAGGAATCATTTCTGAAAAGAAAGAAAGAAAGAAAGAAAGAAAGAAAGAAAGAAAGAAAGAAAGAAAGAAAGAAAGTAAGTTAGTTGTCTGATTCAGAAAGGTATGGCCAACTCCAGAAACCAGCTATAATTCTCATGTTAGGGCTTGCCAGAAACTTCAGACAGCATTCTTACCCACGAGGATCTCCATAGCACCATCAGATCTGCTGGGTCAGGTGGTCCCAGCAACAGGACAATTTGCCCTGAAGCCTGGACCCTTGCTAATTGTTTTTGTGTTCTGGATCCCACTTGAAAATAGAAGCCTTTCTAGTCACTTGATATACTGGTTAGAATAGTATTTTCAAGTAAGTGCAAGCTGCTTCCAAAATCCAAAATGCTTACAAACATTGTGCCTCCTTGTTAAGATGTGCAAGGTATAAACACTTGTCCTCTACCTTAGTATAGGTATCCCAGGCCATCCCAGACTTTATGGACATCTAAAAATTTCACCACCAACTACATATCTACAGGAAACATAGAGTAACATGCCAAAGGACTCCACAGGGATGCCATTAGCAAAATCTAATTCTGCAGGAAAAACAACTTAGTTCCTTTAACAAATAAATTGCAAGAAAAAAAAACAGAGAGATGGAAGGGGAACTGGTAAATTAGAAGCAACTTTATTTATTTTTTTTTAAAGATTTTATTTATTTATTTGACAGAGAAAGATCACAAGCAGGCAGAGAGGCAGGCAGAGAGAGAGGAGGAAGCAGGCTCCCTGCCGAGCAGAGAGCCTGACGCGGGGCTCGATCCCAAGACCCTGGGATCATGACCTGAGCCGAAAGCAGAGGCTTTAACCCTCTGAGCCACCCAGGCACCCCTAGAAGCAACTTTAAAAACATATCAACCAGGGCACCTGTGTGGCTCAGGCAGTTAAGCGTCTGACTCTTGATTTCGTCTCAGGTCATGATCTCAGGGTCATGGTATCAAGCCCCACTTGGGCTCTGTGCTTAGCAGGCAGTCTACTTGAGATTTTCTCCCTCTGCCCCTGCCTTTGCCACCTGTGCTCTGTGTCTCTCAAATCAATCAATCAATTAATCTTACTTGGAGAAATGTCTGTTCATGTCTTCTGCCCACGTCTTGACTGGATTATTTATTTTTAAGGTGTTGAGTTTGATATGTTCTTTATAGATCTTGGATACTAGCCTTTTATCTGATAAGACATTTGCAAATATCTTCTCTCATTCTGTAGGTTGTCTTTTGGTTTTGTCGACTATTTCCTTTGCTGTGCAAAAGATTTATTTTGATGAAGTCCCAATAGTTCATTTTCGCTTTTGTTTACCTTGCCTTTTGAGATGTGTCTAGCAAGAATTTGCTAAGGCCAAGGTCAAAGAGGTTGCTGCCTGTGTACGTGAAAAAATGCTCCACAGAACTCGGCATCCAGGGAAATACAAATCAAAACCACAATGAGATACTACTCCACACCAGTCAGAATAGCTAAAATTAGCAAGTCAGGAAAAGCAAATGTTGGTGCGGATGTAGAGAAGGGGGAACCCTCTTGCACTGTAGGTGGGAATGCCAGCTAGTACAGTTACTTTGGAAAACAGAGCGGAGGTTCCTCAAAAAGTTAAAAATAGAGCTACCCTACAACCCAGCAATTGCTCTACTAGGTATTTATCCAAATGATACAAATGTAGTGAAGTGATCCTAAGGGGCACCTGCACCCCGGCGTTTATAGCAGCAATGTCCACAACAGCCCAACTATGGGAAGAGCCCAGATGTCCATTAATAGATGAATGGATAAAGAAGAAGTTTTATATATATAGATATATAGATATATAGATATATCTATAGATATATAGATATATCTCTATATTTATGTGAATTATATATATATATACACACACACATACATATATACATATACACACACACACACACATATATATATCTGGATCATATATCATATGAATATATATGTATGTAAATATATGTATATGTGTATATATACCATATATATCATATATATCTGATCATATATATATATATCATATATATATATTAGTCAGCCATTTAAAAAAATGAAATCTTATCATTTGCAATGACATGGATGGAACTAGAGTATTACGTTACGTGAAATAAGTCAAAGAAAGGCAATTATCATATGATTTCACTCTTATGTGGAACTTAAGAAACAAAATAGAGGATCATAAGAGAAGGAAGAGAAAAATAAAATAAGAGCAAATCAGAGAGGGAGACAAACCATAAGAGACCCATAACTATAGGAGATAAACTGAGGGGTGCTGCAGTGGAAGTGGGTGGGTACATGGGATAACTGGGTGATGGGCATTAAGGAGGGTATGTGATGTAATGAACCCTGGGTGTTATATTACTGAACTCTACCTCTGAAACTAATGATACACTATACGTTAATTAAATGAACTTAAAGAAAATACAATTTTGGGAATTGTATTGGGAATAAAATAAATAAATACAACTTTTAAAAATAAACCAATAAATACATACATATATACATAAATAAAAACATACCAACCAATTGCAACGTGTAGATTTTCTTTGCATCTTTATTCAAACAACCAACTCTAAAAATGTGCAACATTTATGAAACAACTGGAAATTCTAAAAATGACTGAATATTTGATGATATCAAGCAATTATGAAGTATTTTTAGATATGGAATTAGATACTGTAACTATGTTAACAAGAAGTCTTATCTTCCAGAGGTATATATGAAATAGGAGTTAAAAGATATGATCTCTGGGACTTGTTTCAAAATACTATGGGAGGGGGAAGTGAATGAAGTTATAGAGGAAACAAAATTGGCTATGAGTTGATCAATGTTGAAGCTAGGTGAAGGAGACATGGTGATTTATTATATTATTCTGCCTAGTTCTGTGTATATTTGAAATTTTCTATAATAAAAGTTAAATTTTTCAGTTAAAACATTTTATTTTATCACAATGTTTGTAAGCAAGTAATCACACTAGAAATGCTTGCAACTTGAGTCTGTAGAATTTATCTCCACAACTGGCTCACTTACAAGAGCATCCAGGATTCTTCCATCCCATTCTCCCCAGATCCCATTAGCAAAATGTCATTAATGCTCTGGTGGGATCTCAAGACAATGAAGTCTCTACAGACTTGATTGGGGCAAGAATAAGAAAGTTAGCGCAGCCCTGGGGCAAGACCGTGAACTCACTTCTATCCCTCTCATGTAAAATCAAACTGGTTCTGATCCTCCCTCTACTGATTTGGATGGGGAAGAAGGCATCTGCCAGATCAGTAGCCCCACACGAAGAACTAGAGGCTGTGTTGATTTGCTTTAGTGAAGATACAACAGCTGGAATGGCAGCTGCTCATGGGGCGACCACTTGATTAAGGTTTATGGTTATCACCCACCAGGATGGATCTTGGATTTTTTGGGTTTTGTTTTTCAGCATCCAGATAGGTGAATTAACTGGCAATATTATGGGAACCACTACCCTTGCATCTTTTAAACATCTGATTGTAGCACTAATCTGTACAACTTCTGAGATGCACAGTTGCTTTGCTGTCTTGGTTAGAAAGGTAAGGGAGGGGAGAAATGAAACTGTTCTTTCTATCATAGTGGTGTTTATTCTAGAACTGAGAAAACCGACAAGAGGTTTCTTCTAACTTTTGAACTTATCGGTCCCAGTGACATACTTGGACTTTCTCCGAGCAACCCATGCAGAGCAGGAGCAGAGAAACTCTGGGGCAAGAAGTATGGGACTGAGGGCAGATATCCAGGTTGCATCTATATGGAGCTGGCTGGAGCCCATGCCAGACTGGTCAGTGTAGCATTGACTTGACTAACAGATCAGTAAGATCCAGAGAATTTAAAGTGTACAGGGAGTGTCCTCTACTGTCAAATTCAGCCTGAAGGATTATCGAGAGGATTAAATAAGCAAGCCATATAATGTTGCATTGTGTCTTACATACTTAGGTACTCAAAAACTCTGAACTACTCTGTCATTACTGTCATCATCGTTATTATTATTTCCCTGAGGAGTAGACCTTTTACTTAGGGAAAGAGCAAGGTGCAGAAAGCTTGGATTATGATTCCACCCCCTCCCGTCATCCCTGGGATCTTCTTAAGGAATTCATTTGCTTGCTGGGCCCCATAAGGCATGCAAACATAATTAAAACTACAGTAGCAATTGCTATTTTTGCCTCTTCTACCAGAATCTTCCTGATAATGACAAGTTATATTTTCCCAGTTATCTTTCCTCGTATTATTAATTAAGGCTTTACTGAATGGCCATGCTGGATACTTCTCATGCCTCAAATTTCTTTTCAGAGGCCTGTTGTGATTTCAGTATGGCACCTGGATTCTGAGCTATCCTTATTTCGAATCTGGCTGACTATATTATCAGGTTCACAAAACTTGCTTCTGTGAAGTGTAATATCCTACTAGGTTTCAGACCAGTCCAGAGGAAAAAAAAAATGAGAAGAATAAAAAATAATCAATTTGAAAGAAAGGAATACATGGAAACAAATATATAGAGAGAACAGAGAGTAACAATAAAAAGATGAGGTGGTGGATATAAATCTAAATAAATCAGTAATTACTTATAAAAATGGACTAATAGGGGTGCCTTGGTGGCTCAGTGGGCTAAAGCCTCTGCCTTCAGCTCAGGTCATGATCCCAGGGTCCTGGGATCAAGCCCCTCATCAGGCTCTCTGCTCAGCGGGGTGCCTGCTTCCTCCTCTCTCTCTGCCTGTCTCTCTGCCTACTTGTAATATCTATCTCTGTCAAATAAATAAATAAAATCTTTTTAAAAAATGGACTAATACTTTAGCTAAAACAAAGATCTTTCAGGCCACATTTAAAAGATCCAAGTGCATGTTATTTACAAAAAAAATCTAAAGCATGAGACTATAGAAAGATTAGGAATAAAAGGATAGAACTTCTGATTCCAGCCAAGATGGAATAACAGAGGTCAAACTTACTCTCCTATCTGAAACAAATAAAAACAGACAAAATATTTGAAACAGTATTTTTCAAGATGCTGGAACTTGACAGTGAAGAACAGTGATCATTAGAAAACAGGAAATGAATGAGGCGAGCCACACATTGCCCCTGCTTAATGTCTTGAGAGTTTCTAATTCACTGGATGGAAGAAAGAACCCATCCAGAGGCTGGTGAACTCCCTGAATTGAGGAAACAGAGCTAAGAGTCCAAGGTGCATAGGTGGCTAGACCTTGCAGGAGAGTGCTGGAAAGAAAGGGCTGAAAAGATAGATAACTCTGGAGATCTGCAGAGGGTCATTGAGTATGCAGAGCACTGATCTATGCATGCATGTGAGGAAACTACCCAAGATGGGTGGGGGGGGGGGTGGCATTTGCAGGCTTTCACACAGGGCTGGGAACAGTACCTGTTCCCACCAGTCAGACTAGAAACCTAATTCACAGATAACTGGATAGAGTACTTAAAAGGGTCTTGCCTCAGTAGTGAGGAATAATTAGTCCTAGACTAATTACTGCTCTGGTCTTAACAAACAAAAATTAAAGAAAGAGCAGAAAGGATCAAGTGGTTTCCAAGAAACCTAATTATGTCCCAAAACAAAGATCAAAACTATTTATAGAAAAACAAAACTTTTCAGCACCAACAAGATAAAATTCACAATGACTGGCATCCAATTAAATAGTACCAAACCTGGAAAGCAGGAAAATATGCCCCAGAAAGTGGAGTAAAATCTATTAATTGAAATTAACTAAGAATTGACGAATATTAGAATTAGCAATGATATTAAAACTGTGTTTTCATATACTTAAAAAGGTAAATAGAGGGGTCCCTGGGTGGCTCAGTCAGTTAAGAATTTGACTCAGTCTCAGGTCATGATCTTGGGGTTATGAGGTCCAGCCCCAGTTCTGTGTCTGCACTGAGGGCAGAGCCTACTCGAGATTATCTCTCCTCCTCTCCCTCTTCCCCTCCCCATTCTCTCTCTCTCTTGCACACACACTCACACACACTCTCTATTAAAAAAACAAAAACAAACAACCCACCCTCTCCCAAACAACAACAACAAAAACAAATGGAACTTCTGGATATGAAATTTACAATGTTTGAGATGAAAAGCGTGCTGGATGGGTTAACAGCAGATTAGACATTACAGAAGAAAAGATTGGTGAACTTGAAGCTAATAATAATAAATGCCAATTAAAATGAAACGCAGAGAAAAGAAATTTTTAATGAAAAGAGCTTCAGTGACCTGTGAGACAACTTCAAGTGGAAATATGAAATAAGAAAAAATAAGAAACGAGAAGGAAAGATCTATTGATATATGCCACATGAATAAACTTAAAAATAAATATGTCAAAGAATTCATATTAAAAAGAACATAAGGAATGATACCATTTATATAAAATTCTATGGAAAGCCAACTAATGTATAGTGACACAAAAATGGTCAATAATTGCCTAGGGACTCTTAGGAAAAGCTGCAGGGAGAATCAAGGGAAAATGGAAAGAGGTGTATGGGAACTTTTGAAAGTGATGCTGATGTCCGTTATTGTGATGCACAAAGATACCAGGCAAATACTAACTGAAAGAAATACGCTTTAGCTATGCTAATATTGGGTGGAACAGATGGTTGGTACACAAAAATATTGTTAGTGGTAAAGATGATCACTTCTTAGTGATATAATTGCAATTACCAAGAAGATACAGTAAACAACTTAATATATACTTATTAATACCATCTCAAAATACATGAAGCAAAAATGGACAAAACTAAAATGACAAATAGATAAATCCACAATCTTAGCAAGAGATTTGAACCACCTTTCTCAAAAATTCATTTAAAGAGCAGACAAAAATCAGTAAGAATATGGAAGATTAGAACAATGAACAATTTAACGAACGTTGCCTAATAGCACCCAGTAACACAGCACCCAACATTTCTAGTATGTTGATGCCTTTCAAGAACCCATGGAAAATTTACAACAACTCTCCGTGTGCTAGGACAGAAAACAAATCTCCACACATTTCAAAGTATTAATTCATATAGAACAGTGTTGCAAATTGGGTTCTCCAGAATCATGTCCCACCCAAAGGGAAAGGGAGCTGGGATACTCATATACCAACTCCTACCAGTGATTGGTTGAAGTCAACTCCCTGGGTTTGAGGGAAACAGAGAAAGCTCTCAGGCAAAAAAGGCAAGGCAGGCAGTGTGAGATTGGATCAATGCTCATTGAGGAGGTAAGGGTGAGGGGGTAACCATATCTGCCACCACAGAAGGGGGTGTGCTAGGGAGTGTGGTGATGAAAAACACATGGATGACCCTTTCCAAAGATATCCCAACTCAGCCTCTATTCCCCTTCATAAATTTGCCTTCTTTCATATTGCCTAGAGGTGGGTGATGAGCCAGTGCTGGATAGGATGTTCTCACCATCCTTTTTGGCATGTCTTATGTAATGGTCTAACATTGCGGTTTAGAATGTAGAGGTATTTTGCACACTTAAGCATGAGTTGGGGAGCCTGAGCCCAAATTCCGAGACAAGAAGAGTCGTATTTTTATATCTTACTACAAATTCTTATAATTCTTTGCCCTTCCCATTTTCTCTTGAGGCAATGGGGCAAATCTCTACAATTTGAAACCCAGAATCCAATGAAAACATATATATGTTGGCACAGAGGGTGTTAATTACAGGACTGGGAGGGATATCATAGTTTTGAAATCTTTGGAAAGTAATGGAGCATTAGTGATTTTTTTGAAGCATATGGCACAAGTTCTTTTGTTATTTCTCAAAGGGTGGAACAAATTTTAGTGAGAAAGGAAATCTTCTAAATGTTGGAGTTGATCGTAGTCTGTATCCTGTAATACACCCATCTGTGCAGCAGCTCTCTTGCCCCCAGAAGCTCAAGTCCTACGCACCATCCTTCCACTTCCCAAGTAAACAGTTCAGAGAAACTTTTCATCTCAAGTCCAAACCAAAAAGTTGGAGAGATCATTTTCACAATCTGTTCAAACATCAACAGACTAGAACAGCTCAGTCCTCCAGAACTCCTGGGCAAATACAATGATGCCAAATCCAACTGAGAGCTCCCACCACTTCTATCCAAAGAAAGCCCTCCCTGTCCTAGCTCTTGGGGTTGGGTCATTGATTCTTTCTCTGCAGTTTGTCTCTCAGATACATCACTCTGTGCCCAGTTCCTGCTTTCTTAGATAAGGGTTCCATATGGCTTATCTGAACTATAGTCTTCTGGAAGATTTTCTTGCCTCCCACCACTATCTCACCAACATTATGTACCCTGTGTAATCTGGAGCCAGGATAAGCCATTTAAAATACCACTTCCATTACTTCACTGTCTAATTTAGTATCTTACTCCAGTACAAATTTTTTATCTAAGGCCCATCCTGACTTTCACAAGTCAGCTCTTCTTTATCTGTCTAGGATACCCTTTGCCTAATTTTTAAATTGTATCCTATGCCTTCCCTTATCTGGTCTGTTGCCCAGACTCATGATGCTTTCTCTTACTCTTATATGCACACACTCTCACTATTTCCTTCTCACCCACCACTAACATCCAAATGCTACTAAATGAGATGGTATATGTAGAAGAATCTACCACTCTAAGTGACGTAATCAATCTTCACATGTTGCTCCCCTCCCCACAAATGGTACTGATTACTATTTCAGGTACCCCAGTCATGTGACGCCCTCTACCCCCGAGGAATGAGGAAGAAAGGGGAATTGAGTCCAAACTTTAATGAACAGTGGCTTCCAAACCAATCAGTCTAAGAACCCCCACATCTGTTACTCCTTCATGCTATTGTAATTTTCTTCATGGTGTTTTCATCATTTGAAATTACCTATTCATATACTTGTTGACAGTCTATGCTTCCCCACTAGGTTATGATCTCCACCAGAATAGTGCCCTGTCTATCTTGTTCCCCACATTATCCCCAGCACCTGTACCTGGCACACAGCAGGTGTTCAAGAAATAATAGTTCAGGGGTGTTTAGGTGGCTCCGTTGGTTAAGCATCTGACTCTTGGTTTCGGCTCATGTCATGATCTCTGGGTAGGGAGATAGAGCCTTGGGTGGGGAGATAGAGCCCCCTGTCAGGCTCCCCACTCAGTGGAGAGTTTGCTTCTACTCTCCCTCACCCTCTGCCCAACCCCCCTACTTGTGCACATACTCTCTTTTTCTCTCTGAAATAAATAAATACATCTTAAAAAAATAAATAGTAGTTGAATGAATGAAAGAATGAATGGGTCTGTCTCATGAAGTCTTCTCTTATTATGGTGGCTAGCACTGATTTCTTGCTTTTCTAACTGGTAACTCAGTACCTCAGATTCGACCCTCGGTTAGAATGAGTATGGCACTCACTGAAGTTGTCTGCACTTACTTTATACGTGTATCTCTTATTTCCCAACTTCAACATACTTTATTTCAAAACATTTTTCTTAATTTTTAAGTAATCTCTACACCCCTGCAGATCAAGTGTCATGTGCTCCACCAAAAGAGACAGTCAGGCCCCCTCAGTATACTTTTTGTTACTTCTTTTTGGTAGGAATTTAAGCTTGGTGAATGAGATCACCAGTTTTGACTGAGATCATCCAGTTTTTAGAACTAGATTTTAGTTCCATTTTTTTAGCTGAAAGATTTTGAATAAATTACTCAATCTTTCTGAACTGGAACAAGGTAAAAACAGTACTTTTCTCAGAGGATTGATAGAAGGATTCAAAGAGAAATTGCATGTAAAGAGCTGGTAGAGAGCTTTGGACTAGTGAATACTTGTTAAATGCCAGATACTTTTAATTAAAAAAAAAACATACAGAAAATATAATGTATATTAATGTTATAATGTATATGTTATAAAAATATAATGCATGTTTTAATAAGCATTAAACTGTATATATTATTAAAATCTATTGTTAAAAAGAAAATAATATAATGACCATGAGCCCACTACTCAGAATTAACAACTAACAGGGAGGAGCAAGATGGCAGAGGAGTAGGAGCCCTAATATCATCGGTTCCCAGGAGTTCAGCTAGATAGTTATCAAACCATTCTGAACACCTACAAACTCAACAGAGACTGAAGAGAAGAAGAGCAACAATTCTAGGAACAGAAAAGCGACCACTTTCTGGAAAGTAGGACTGTGGAAAAGTGAATCCCAGACCATGGGGATGGGGGGAGGGGCCGGGTCCCGGCAAACAGTAGAGCCGCGGAGCCCCAAATCGGAACTTTTAGAAGTCTGCTCTGCTGAGGGACATCACTCCAGAGGCTAAGGGAGGGAGGGCGTTGTGCCCTCACTGGGACAGTGTGGTCTTAGGACCTCAGGGACACAAAAAGACGGGTGCCTGAGTGTGGCAGAGCCCCCAGGTATCAGAGTGGGGAAGCCAGTTGCAGAGATGGAGCTGAGGAGAGGTCACTCAGTTTGGGGTTACCTTAAACCTTGATCCGAGGCACAGTCGGACCACTGTTTTTCGAGCAGGGACCCCACAAGTGGCAGATCTGGGGAGACTCAACTTCCTCTGGGAGGCATGGTGCAGGAGCGTGTTGCAGGAATCAGCTGAGTTTGGAGACTCCAAAAGGGGCCGTGTGCCAGCGATAGAAATGCTCAGAAACAGGCCAGGTGAGTACAGAGCATGGCGGAGACCAGGGAGATAGGAGGGACTGACTGCTTTCCTCTGAGGGCGCAGTGAGGAGTGGGGCCGCAAGGTCTCACCTCCTTCAGGCTGGATATTGGGAGGCCGCCATCTTCATTCCCGTCCTCCAGAGCTCTACGGAAAGCGTTCAGGGAACAAAAGCTTCTGAGAGCAAATCTGAGCAGATGACTTAGCCCAGCCCCTGGCAAGGGCAGGGCAATTCCGCCTCGGGTAAAGACATTTGAAAATCACTGCAATAGTCCCCTCCCCCAGAAGATCAGTGAGAACACCCAGCCAAGATATAGTTCACCAATCAATGAGAACAGCAGAACTCACAACACATAGAATTCATGGCTTTCCCCCCATGATTCTTTAGTCTTTCAAAGTTAAAGTTTTTAAATGTTTTTATTCTGTTCTTTAAAATTTTTCCTCTTTCCTATTTTAACATTTTTTAAACTACTGTATCTTAATAATACCTTTTTAAAAATCTTTTAAAATTTTCATTGTTATAGTCATAGTCTATCCCTTCATTGTAATTAACCTTATTGTTTGTATACCTATAGCTTTTTCTTTCTTTAAAATTTTGGGGTAGAAAAATAGAAATGGAAGGACAACTTCCAAACTCATTTTATGAGGCCAACATTATTTTGATCCCCAAACCAGACAAAGACCCCATCAAAAAAGGAGAATTATAGACGAATATCCTTGATGAGCATAGTTGTAAAAGTTCTCACTAAAATACTAGCCAATTGGATCCAATAGTACATTAAAAGAATTATTCACCATGATCAAGTGGGATTTATTCCTGGGCTGCAAGGTTGGTTCGACATCCACAAATCAATCAATGTGATACCATACATTAATAAAAGAAAGAACAAGAACCCTATGACACTCTTAATAGATGCTGAAAAGGCATTTGACAAGTACAGCATCCCTTCTTGATCAAAACTCTTTACAGTGTTGGGATAGGGGTACATACCTCAATATCATCAAAGCCATCTATGAAAAACCCACTGAGAATATCATCCTCAATGGGGAAAAAACTGAGAGCTTTTCCCCTAAGGTCAGGAACACGGCAGAGCTGTGCACTATCACCAGTGCTATTCAACATCGTACTAGAAGTCCTAGCCTCAGCAATCAGACAACAAAAAGAAATAAACAGCATCTGAATCAGCAAAGAAGAAGTCAAACTCTCACTCTTTGCAGATGATATGATACTTTATGTGGAAAACCCAGAAGACTCTACTCCAAAACTGCTAGAACTCATACAGGAATTTAGTAAAGTGTCAGGATATAAAATCAGTGCACAGAAATCAGTTGCATTTCTATACACCAACAGCAAGACAGAAGAAGAAAGAGAAATTAAGGAGTCTATCCCATTTACAATTGCACCCAAAACCATAAAATTTAGAGGTATAAACCTAACCAAAGAGGCAAAAAATCTGTACTCAGAAAACTATAAAGTACTCATGAAAGAAATTGAGGAAGACACAAAGAAATGGAAAAACGTTCCATGTTCATGGGCTGGAATAACAAATATTGTGAAAATGTCTATGCTGCCTAAAGCAATCTACGCATTTAATGCAATCCCTATCAAAATACCATCCTTTTTTTTTTTTTCAAAGAAATGGAACAAATAATCCTAAAATTTATATGGAACTAGAAAAGACCCCGACTAGCCAGAGGAACAGTGAAAAAGAAAATGAAAATTGGTGGCATTACAATTCCAGACTTCAAGCTCTATTACAAAGCTGTCATCATCAAGACAGTATGGTACTGGCACAAAAACAGACACACAGATCAATGGAACAGAATAGAGAGCCCAGAAATGGACCTTCAACTCTATGGTCAACTAATCTTCAACAAAGCAGGAAAGAATGTCCAAAGGAAAAAAGACAGTCTCTTCAACAAATAGTGTTGGGAAAATTGGACAGCCACATGCAGAATGAAACTGGACCATTTCCTTACACCACACACACAAATAGACTCAAATGGATGAAAGACCTCAATGTGAGACAGGAATCCATCAAAATCCTTGAGAAGAACACAGCCAGCAACCTCTTTGACCTCAGCCGCAGCAACTTCTTCCTAGAAACATCACCAAAGGCAAGGGAAGCAAGGGCAAAAATGAACTATTGACTTCAATAAGATCAAAAGCTTCTGCACAGCAAAGGAAACAGTCAACAAAACCAAAAGACAACTGACAGAATGGGAGAAGATATTTGCAAATGACATATCAGATAAAGGGCTAGTATCCAAAATCTATAAAGAACTTCTCAAACTCAACCCCCAAAGAACAATAATCTAATTAAGAAAAAGACACAAGACATGAACAGACATTTCCACAAAGAGGACATCCAAGGGGCCAATAGGCACATGAAAAGGTGCTCAACATCACTTGGCATCAGGGAAATACAAATCAAAACCACAATGAGATACCACCTCACACCAGTCAGAATGGCTAAAATTAATCAGTCAGGAAATGACAGATGTTGGCAAGGACATGGAGAAAGGGGAACCCTCCTACACTGCTGGTGGGAATGCAAGCTGGCGTGGCCTCTCTGGAAAACAGTATGGAGGTTCTTCAAAAAGTTGAAAATAGAGTTACCCTATGACCCAGCAATCGCACTACTGGGTATTTGCCCTAAAGATACAAACGCAGTGATCCGAAGGGGCACATGCACCTGAATGTTTATAGCAGCAATGTCCACAATAGCCAAACTATAGAAAGAGGCTAGATGTCCATCAACAGATGAATGGATAAAGAAGATGTGGGATACATATATATATATATATAACATCAGGTTTATATATATATGTGTGTACACACACATACACACACACACACACACACACTGGAATACTATGTAGCCATAAAAAACCCCTGAAATCTTGCCATTTACAACAATGTGAATGGAACTAGAGGTATTATGCTAAGAGAAATAAGTCAATCAGAGAAAGACAATTATCATATGATCTCTCCTATATGAGGAATTTGAGAGGCAGGGTGCAGGGTTGTGGGGAGCAGGGAGGGAAAAAATGAAACAAGATGGAACCGGGGAGGGAGACAAACCATAAGAGACTCTTAATCTAAGGAAACAAACTGAGGATTGCTGGGGGTGGGGGTGTAGGGATAAGGTGGTTGGGTTATGCACATTGGGGAGGGTAGGTGCTATGGTGAGTGCTGTGAAGTGTGTAAGACTGATGATTCACAGACCCGTACCCCTGGGGCTAATAATACATTATATGTTAATAAAAAAAAAAAGAATTAACAACTAACATTTCATCATTTTTCAGGTTTTTTGAAACGCATTATAAACATAGTTAAGTCCTTGGTGCTAAATGTTATTGTGACTATGATTATGGTTATCATTTCCACCCAAAATGTTCCTTGAGAATAATAATCATGTCATATATTTTTTCCATTCCAACCATCCTAGAACAAATGCTGGTATAGTTACCTAGGAATACTCATTGAATTAAACTGAGATGAGAGTTTATTCACACTGTAGGAATCTGATTTAAAGAAGGTAAGATGCTTCATGATTGTCAGATCCAGGAAAAATCTACAGTGTTTCTAGATCATGTATAAAAGATTTTATTAAGTTTATCAACCCTGTGACAAAGCTGAAGATAAATTCTCTCCCTGTAAGATCTCACAGAAACACTACATTTTGAAATGGAACCAAATAGGGGGATGGGACTCCTATTCCACTCCACCTAGAAAGCCTTTGAAAGCAGCAACCAGCCAGCTAAGAGGAGTCAGAAAGGCTTCCAGCAGGGAGGAGATGATTAAGACGACACTGGTCTGTTCAAGGCAGTTTCCTTTTGTGAACCAGATGAGAGGTGGCGGGTTTCTGGGTGCTCAGCAGCGCCACGCCTGGGCGGTGGTACTGAACAAAACCAGCACCAAAGCAGCAGTTTGAAGATGCATCCAGGTCTAAGTCAAGCTGTCGCCAATTCACTCCATAACAAGTCCCTTGGTTCCCTTTGAACTCAGGCTCCTCACTTTCCTAATGAATTGGTAGGAACAGTTGAGCTCTCGGGAGCCTGTTAAAATTCTAAATATTGTGATATTCCAAGTCCCGTCTGTTTCTAAACCAGTCTGGCTCCTTCACGTTTCAATGTTGTATTAGTTACTTATTTCCATATAACAAGATACCCCAAAACTTTGTAGCTTAAAACAACAAATGCTTATTGTCTCAGTTTCTCTGTATCAGGAATCCCAAGATGACTCCACTGGGTGCCCAATGGAGGGTCTTTCTCAAGGCTACAGTCAAGATGTTGGCAGGGGCTGCAGTTAGCCCAAGGCTGGCTAAAGAGGTAAT
Source organism: Lontra canadensis (assembly GCF_010015895.1). Taxonomy (NCBI): domain Eukaryota; kingdom Metazoa; phylum Chordata; class Mammalia; order Carnivora; family Mustelidae; genus Lontra; species Lontra canadensis. The sequence goes on from NW_022630996.1 coordinate 12,555,434, forward strand.
CCGTGTCCAAACTCACTCAGGTGACAGTTGGCAGGTCTCAGGTCTTCACTGGCCGGTGGCAAAGACATCAGTTTTTTGCCATGTGGCCTTCTCCATAGGGCTATTCAAAACATGGCCCTAGGTATCCTCTGAGGGAAAGGGAGAGAAAGAGGAAGGAGAGGGAAGGGAGAGAAGAAGGAGGGGTGGAGAGAAGAGAGAACTAAGAGAGGGAGTGCCCACGATGGAAGCCACAATCTTTTTTCTAAAGCCTCAGAAGTAACATCCTTCACTTCTACCCTATTCTCCTTAGGAGTGAGTGAATACATTCAGCCCACACTCAACTGGAGAGGATTAACAAAGACATAGAATTCAGAAGGTGGAGATCCCTGGGGCCATCTCAGAAGATGCCCACCACAAAAGTAGAAATGGAAACAAGGTTAGATGGAGACACAGGACCAGGTGAAATTTATCTGGGGCAGCCAGTGATGAAGATACAGGTAGGAAGACCAACTCATCCCACCTTGCTTGAGTCTCTCTTGTTTTTAGCAGTGCCAATCCTATGTCCCAGGAAAACCCTCGGTTCTTGGCACATAGAGACTTTTGGTCACCCTGTGGGTGTTCCGGCAATTTCTAATTCTCCATTCCAGGGTGTGCTCTGTCAGTCCAAAGGGGTTGCTTTCTCTCTCACAATCGCTCTACACAGACAGAGCCAATGTGAACCCATGGGACAGGGTCTACCCTGAAATGGGCCACGCATGACTTGCCATAATGAGAGATGTTCCTCATTTGGCAGTGCGGACCTTCCCTGGGAAGACCTCCTTACTGAATGGTATACAGTGTTGTGTCATGCAGGGCATTGTTGCTAATGCCACTTTGGCTGGCACCGGGCTGGTGGATATTGGCACCCCACCCTGCAGCCAGGGCACTGGGCCATCATGACAGATGGATTCGTGTGCTGGCATGTTGTGGAATCAACAGGTCCATCGAGTGTAAAAGTGATAGGCTAGAAAGGGATTTCAGACACTCCGAATGCAGACTGAGCCCTAGGAGACTTTGGGATATTGTCTAGGCAGTGCTGGGAGATGAGTTTCCTGAAAATGGAATGAAGCAGACCGATGTCCTCTGAAAGACTTTGTAAAATAATTTGGCATCAAAGAAAATTCCACCAATCCTTGATTTTTTTCTCTCTTAGTGGCAACAAATGCCCAAACGGAAGATCACCTCCTTCCCACCAACACAACGAATCAGAGCAAAACAGAGACAGAAAAAGAGAAAGAGAGCCTCTGAATCTAATTGAACCTTCAAGTCTCCCTCTGCTTTGTCTATTTCTTTGTGCCTGTATGGTTAAACCAGGTGACGAGTTAATAGAAAAATCCTATGGTGAAATCTCCTCGAACATTTTTGCTAAAAATAAGTTATCTCATACATTATTATAATTTTTTTTAACCCGAGAGTCATCCTCATTCCACTAGAATGTAATTCAATTTACCATTGTGACTATTATTCCCTGCATTTTCCTTAGAAACCTTGGAAAATATACTCTCAGCCAAGAGGAGTAATGGCAGGCATAGAAAAGGAATAATTTTTAGTTTCGATACAATGCTTTTCTTAGCAATCAGAAAAGCAGGACAAAGGACAAATCAGGCAAACAGGGCACTGGCCTGACATGGATATGCTGATAGTTCTGATGGCTCAGATACTTGGATTCTCAGAATATCTGTCTATATCAGACTTTCTTTGCACTGCTGTGGGGAGAGGAGACAGATTTCAGATAGAAACCACTAGAAGTTGTAAGATTGGGAAGGGGATCACAGAATCTCAGCCATGGTGATACAGTTTCTCAGGGTCTGTTAATTGTTCTCTCTAAGGCATTCTTATCTATAATCCTACCTGGCAGTGATGGTAGGGAAGGTATTATGAGCCCCACTTTATCTCTGAGGAAAGGGATGACGAGACTTCCTTCACATAATCTGAACTCCAGCCAGTACCTTACCCTTAGATCCAGAAGCTGTCACTAAAACATGGCCCAGTGAGGGCTGAGCCACATACCATTCAGGGCCAGAGAACCCATAATCCAGCACTTGAAACCCATTCAACGACCCCCTTCACATAGGGTGACAAAGGAAACGATGCCATTTTCTTTTTTTTAAAATAGATTTTAATGTTATTTTAGACCAAATACACATAACAGAAATAACAGTTGACTTAGAGTGTGAGTCTTAAAGCCATGATTCACTTATTATTGGCCTTTCTTTTCTTGAGGTATAATGGATATATAACTTTAAATTAGTTTCAGATATACAACATAATTACTCAATATTTGTATATATTCCAAAATGATCCCCCCAATAAGTCTGGTTAGAAACTGTCACCATACAGTTAGAATTTTTTTCTTATGATGAGAAATTTTTTTTGTATATATATATATACACACACACATATATATAATATATTTAATAATATTAATATGTATATATTTTATTAAGGTTTTCAAAAAAAAGCCAACACAGTGAACATAGTGTTCCATTAGTTTCAGGTGTGTGATATAGTGATTCAACAATTCTATACATTCCTCAGTGCTCATCATGATAAGTGTATTGTTTAATCTCCATCACCTATTTCCCTATCCCTCCCACCTTCTTGATGGGAACCTTTATTTGCTCTCTATAGTTAGGGGTCTGTTTCTTGTTTTTCTCTCCTTCTGTTTTTTCCTTTACTCATTTGTTTTGTTTCCTAAATCCCACATATGAGTGGAATCATGTGGTATTTGTTTTTCTTTTATTCCACTTAGCATTATACTCTCTAGATCCATCCATGTTGTTGCAAATGGCAAGATTGCATTCTTTTTCATGGCTGAATAATATTCCATTGTATTTATAGACCATATCTTCGTTATTCATTCATCTGTTGATGGACAGTTGTGTTGCTTCCATAATTTGGCTCTTATAAACAATGCTGCAATAAACGTTGGAGTGTATGAATCCCTTTTAATTAGTGTTTTCAAATTCTTTGGGTAAATATCCAGTAGTGCAATTACTGGATGGTAGGGTAGTTCTGTCTCTCACTTTTTGAGGAATGTCTGTACTGTTTTCCACAGTGGCTGCACCAGTTCACATTCCCACCAGCCATGCACAAGAGTTCCTTTCCTATGATGAGAAATGTTAAGATCTACTCCCTTGGGAACTTTCAAATATGCGATACAGCATTATAACCTACTGTCACTATGTTGTACATCACATTCCTAGGACTTATTTATTTAACAGCTGGAATTTTATAGCTTTTGAACCCCAGAATGTCATCCTAAATCCCTGTATCTTGTAAGAAAATTAGATGCCGAGGAAGTTCTTGGTAAGGATGCAAAGTGAGAAAGCTGAGAGGAGCTCTAACTTGTTCCATGGGAAATAGGAAGCTCGAGAGGTGGACATTACCTCCAAAGAGCTGGAGAGTCTGCTCAGTGGAAAAGGGCAGGCCGCCATGTCCTCGGAGGAATTTAGAGGAAATCTTATAAAGTTTTACTGAATCAACTGTACTACACAGATCTTTCCTCTGTCTTATCACAAAATCTATCATAGCATATTCAACTTGCTGGTACTCTTGGAGTTGGAGTTATTACAGATGGGTTTGTTGTCTCCCTGTTTGGGGAGATGGGGAGGTGCAGTAAGGTGTGAGGTACTGAGGTGACCCAGTCAGCGGGCAATGAGCATAACGTAGATTCTGCCCACACAGAGAAGATCAACTTCGGCCCTCCCTTGGCCACCCTAAAGCAGCTCAGGAACTTGAGACAGCAGATGTGGTCAGAAGTGATGCCACAGAGTCACTTAGGAAATAAGGGAATATATTTATTTATTTCAGAGAGTCATTTGAGGTGAAGAAGTCCCCTGGATATTCTTGCTCAGGAGCAAGACTAAATAGGACCGCATTCTGAAGGTCTGTCATTAGAACAGCTTCCCCTGATTGACCCTAGCTGGGGAAGAACAGAACAACATACCAAGAACAGAGAACAGCATATTAAGAGCCCTCCTGAGGAGAATAAATGAAACAAGACGGGATTGGGAGGGAGACAAACCATAGGTGACTCTTAATCTCACAAAAAAACTGAGGGTTGCTGGGGGGAGGGGGGTTGGGAGAGGGGGGGTTGGGGTTATGGACATTGGGGAGGGTATGTGCTATGGTGAGTGCTGTGAAGTGTGTAATC
>NW_022630996.1:12559707-12859384 GCF_010015895.1 Lontra canadensis
AAAAAAAAAAAAGATCAATCGGTATCTCAAAAAAGCCTCCTGTCACCAAACTCATGGGTGTGCTTGCTGGGAGGTTGGGCTTTGGGATTGTAATATTTTATTCCTTTTTTTTCCCCTCAGTGTAGCGGGTGGATCAAATATATTCATGATGATGAAAATATGAGATTATGTTATATTTTCTTTGTTTGCCATTGCATTTTTAATGTCTCAAAATGAACAACAAAATTTAAAGTCCTCAATAAAAATGTATTTTCTAAAAAAAAAAAAACAAACCCTCCTAATCCAGGTTACTTTTTCCTATTTTCTCTTCGATTTGTATAAGGGAAATAAGGAAACTTACCCCTACTCATTCAATTATTTGTCTGGCCACCTCTGGCCCAGAATCTATGAACTAAGGCTTTCTCCACCAAGGCTGAAAAACAGCAGATGGTGTTAACCTGTACTTTAAAACCAAGCGAGTCAAACATATTAGCAACAGAAGCTTGAAATAAGAGTCTTTGCACCAATCTCTTACTGAGAAAATAAGTAATTTTCTTATTTTGCTGCTGGCAATTAATCAATTTGGAATTTCGTGTGGGATTCAAAGGAACCTATGCCTTCCATAGGCATAGCCTGCTTTTATTCTGAGAAGACAATCCATTGTCTGCCAGTCCTTTAGCATGGCTGAACTAGACTTGAGGGGGATGCCCAAAAAAGACAACATGTTGTCAGCATTGGGGTGGGTGACACCACTGTCCCTCTCCCCAGAGCCTGGTGCTAACTCTGAGTAGTGGAAAAAACTGAGTTCCTCAATGCCAGGGAAACATCTGCGTCTACAGCAGCAAAACGCTGTACTCATTCCCTCTGCTTTTTGACTCATTGCAGGAATCTCATTATGAACTCATTTCATCTCTCCGGGGAGCAAGCTGATGGAAGACACTGTTAAAATTGTATTTCAGTGTCTTGAACCTATTTAAAGCAGACTGCTGGGAGGTTATTATCCTTCCTGTCGTTAAAAGTGGAAACAACGCTAACAATAATAATATTTTTATTGAGCACTCAAACCACAAATATTTATTGAATAAGTATTGTGTCTACCAGCACTGTATTAGGCACGACCCACACCTCAGAACAGCTTGGTACCTCGCCCCGTCTCAGGAAATTTACGACATAGTTGGAAGACAAGGTCTATAAAATATTTTCAGTACAGTTGAGCTGTATAGTGGGGAGATTCAGTCCGCAGACACAGAAGATCTGGATTCTAGCTTTGGTCCCACCATTTACTCACTGTGTGACATGGAGTGAGCTCTGCAGGCTTCAGTGTCTTTACTGATAGAGAGAGGTTTATCCTGCATTATGTATTTGACAAATATTTATTGAACATGTAGGTGTCAGGCATCATACTGGGGTTATAGAAATAAAATCATCCACATTTTAATGCGAGCAGCAAATAAATCAATAAATAATGACAATATTCTTTGCAAGCTAATACAATAGAGATTCGTTCGTTCCCTTTTTCATGTGGTCACTTAGCGCTTACTATGTGCCATGTCCTCTTTAGGTGCTTTGGGAAACATCAGCGGATAAAATGGACAAACATTTCCTACCTTCATGGAGTTCATATTCTAGCAGGGAAGAGATGGGGAATAAATAGTGAGTAAAAATAAATAATTGTACACCCAAAGGTCGTAAGTATGAGGAAGACAAAATGAAAGCAGGCTCTGTTGGATCAGGATTGAGGGGAGGATGGGGGGTGGAAAGCTGAGGAGGTGATTTTTCTTTTGAGAAAAGACTTGAAGGAAATGAGGAAGTTAATCATGCAAATAGTTGGGGAAGGGGTGCTCTAGGCAGAGGCTCCAACGCTGGTGGTATTCGAGAGGTTGGTGAGGAGGCTGGCATGAGTGGTGCAGGGGAAGCAGAGCAAAGGAGTAGACAAGCACAGAGAGATGGGATGGGTCGAGGGAAGACTCTGTTGGATCCTGTGAAATCCTGGAAGGATATTGACTCTTAACTCTTCATGAAATGGGAACTTCTGGAGGGTTCAGAGTAGAGGAGGATATTCTCTTAACTTACAGACCAAATAGCAGCAGACAATTCCACAACCCTAAGGAGCTTAAACCATAGCCTAAGGGCAGTGGAGTCTTGCAAGGATGCCGTGACATTTCACGACTTGAATTTTAGAGGGTTACCTCTGGCAGCAGTGTAGAGAGTGGGCTGGAACATGAAGCTTGGAGAGGTAAAAAGAAACCTCTTACCCCCCCGCACCACCCCCCAGCTTCATTGGGATATAATTGACATATTATATTTTATAAGTTTGAGTGTCCCACTTGCTGACTGGATACACTTGTATATTGCACAAGTGTAATATACACCTCCAAAATGTCACCATTTCTTTTTTGTGGTAAGAACATGTAAGATTTACTCTCTTAGCAAAGTTCAAGTATATAATACGGTATTATTAACTCTAATCTCCAGGCTGTACGTTAAATCCTTAGAACTTATTCATCTTGTAACTGGAGGTTTGTGCTCTTTTACTAACATCTCCCCATCCTCCCCCATCCCACTCCCCACCTCCAGCCCTGGTAACCACCATGCTACCCTCTTTTTAAAGAAGCCTCTTGGGACGCCTGGGTGGCTCAGTTGGTTGGGTGGCTGCCTTCGGCTCGGGTCATGATCCCAGTATCCTGGGATCGAGTCCCACATCGGGGTCCTTGCTCGGCAGGGAACCTGCTTCTCCCTCTGCCTCTGCCTGCCTCTCTGTCTGCCTGTGCTCGCTCGCTCTCTCTCCCTCTGTCGCGGACAAATAAATAAATGAAATCTTAAAAAAAAATAAAAATAAAGAAGCCTCTTTTAATGCTTCAGAAGAGAAGGCAGCAAGGCAGAAACTAAGTATTAAAGATGGAGAAAGAAAACCAAATCAAAATATTTTTAAGTTTTAAGTGACAGAATCAAAAAGACTTTGCAACCAACTGTATTTAGAGAGAAAGGGCGAGGATGGCCATCAGGTTCTGGGCTGGGGAACCGGATACATGGTATTATCAGTCTCGCAGAGAACACCATACACACTTCAGGGACCCCTAGGGCAGGGTGGGGTGGGAGAAGACATGCTCGGTTTCAGACTTGTTGAATGGGAAGGGAGCGTGGTCACAGTGATGGAGATGTTCAGTCGGTATTCCTGAAAGACATTACCAGTGCTTGTGAATTTCAGCTTCTGCTCTCCTTCCAGGCTCCGGGAGGCTTCACAGCCCCTTTGCCATGGGGCAGGGCCAAGGGATTTATTCTGCCTGATGAGATGTGAATGAAAGTGATGTGGGCCATTCCTGCCACTGTTTGCATATTCTTTCAACAGTTCTTCACTGGGTAACTCCTTGTGTGCTTATGGCAGTGAGCAAAACAGACAAAGGGCATGTATGGCTCTGATACTCTAGGGTGTATAGGGGAGGTGGACTGACAAAACATTTTTTTCACTGCATGTTATTTCCGAAGCTGGGATGCACCATGAGACTGATGGTATGTCATGCTTAATTGGCAACACTCTTTCTTCTTAGTAGTATATAAAATAATACTGTGTCTTACAATTGATGACATCTTAAATTTGATGATATATGGGTATAGGTCATCATAGTCACAAATAATATAAAAAATGACTATTGATTTAGCCAAAAGTTCTGATGTTCTATAATACAAGTGTCAGGGGCTGTGGGAGAGCAGAGGTAGTGTAAATGAGCTGAGTTCTCCCCTATCACTGTGGGAAGTCAATAGATAATATTTAGAATAGAAATAGGATTTGCATGTTACTTAAAATGTTGAGATAAATACTAAGAGAATTAAAAGAATGGAGAGTGACTAGTTCCTTGACTGGGGTAGAGAAGAGTCAAGCAGGAGACTGCTGTGTACCCGTAAAAACCTTTTCATACCTTTTTATTTTTTTAACCATGTCCTGTATTCCTTTGACTAAAATATAAACTAATGAAAAGCAAACCATCACATCTTAGTTTGTGTTCCCTAAATGCAGAGGCTGATAGGGACTCCGGTGCCTGGGACCTGTCAGGCTCCTCAGGAAAGCTCTGTGATGAAGCAAGAACATGAGGACAGGGAGGAGGAAGGAGCCAGGCAAGGAAGTGGCCTTAGCTGAAGTCTCACCTTGGTGGATCCACGGAAAGTTCTAGGTCATAAGTTCTACAGAGTTGTCCCACCTCGAGGCTGGAGGGCATCAGTCAAACAGTGGCTGACCCCTGGGTGGGATGTAACTTCCCAGGCACCTCAGGGTGAAGATGTTTTGTCAACTGAGGTCATAGGCATAAGTCACTAGCTTAGCCCTTATGGCGGCATCTGGAGGGATGGGCACACTATCTTGGTGGAGCCTCGACACCAAGCATGCCATAGATCTCAAGGATAATACGTGACACTATGTATTATGACATGACATGGCATGACACTAGCATGCCATAGATCTCAAGGATAAATGCACAATCTCTTGTAGCCAGGGTTCTTTGGGTTGCAAGTGACAAAAAGCCACGCCTAACTAACCTAAGGGAAAATAAGGCAGGGAAGGATTTTAATGACTCTTAAAAATCAGACTCTGCTGCATCAGCTCCATTTTTCTCTCCCTCTCTCAGACAGTCTCTCATCAGCTGCTGACAACCCACAGCCCAAGACGCCCATCTGGTTTAGCAATCGCGGGGCAAAGAGAAGGTTTCCTACAGCTTTGGCAGAAAACTACCCGGGAGGTTGCTGATTGGCATCTTCAGTCGTATCCTTGAACCAATCGCCACAGGCCTGAGGTGGGAAGAGGCGGGGCAAGGGGCAGAGGGCTCTGTGGTGAAAGCTAGGGGCAGCCTGTCCCAACCACAGGGAAATGGTCTTCCCCAGAAAAGAAGAGTTCTACAAGCAGACGGAGAAAAAGTGATGTTAGGTGGGCAAAAACCCAGCAGCCATCCATGACCACCCATTTTGCTAGCTTTTCTCATTCTCCTGGTGGCCGGACCCTTCATTCTCAGAAAGGAGGACATTGTACCCCTTCATCAGCTCTCTTCACTCTCGCGCAGGAGTCGTGTCAACTGTCCTGACCTTAGCTGCCATCTCTAAGGAGCCCAGGGGCCGATGTAAAATGGTATTTGTGACTCCACTTAGTTCATCTCCGTTCTGCTCTAAGCACAGAAAGTCTAGGGAGAAGAGAGGGCTTGTGCAAGGTCGGAAGAGAAGGGAACATTTTCGTGACCCAGTGGTAAGACGATAAATTCTGTAGCTCTGAGGTCTCAAATCAGGATGTTATGACCTTTTCCGTCTTCAAGTCGTGTGCTCTGCCAGCCTGGTTATTCATAAGAGTTCCGAGAGGCCCAGAGGCTTTCATGAAATAGAGGATGCCATTTCAGAAAAGAACACACAGTTCACCTCTTCCACAGTGGATTATATTTTTCCCCATTCACATGAATATTTCTCAGCTCAGAATCCCTAAGCTGCTTTTAGCAAAGAAGCGCTATCCCTTGTATCAAAATTGGATTCTGGGGGCACCTAGGTGTCTCAGTGGGTTAAAGCCTCTGCCTTCAGCTAGGGTCGTGATCTCAGGGTCCTGGGATCGAGCCCCACATTGGGCTCTCTGCCCTGCAGGGAGCCTGTTTCCTCCTCCTCTCTCTCTCTCTCTCTCTCTCTGCCTGCTTCTCTGCCTATTTGTGATCTCTGTCTGTCAAATAAATAAATAAAATCTTTAAAAAAAATTGGGTTCTGATTTAGACTTTAAACATTGAACTGGCCAGAAACCTTGCATCTCCAAACCCGCCTCTATCTCAAGTCTGGACCTTATGGGACATAGAGGAAAGAGTAAAAATTGAGTCTTAGTAAAGTCTTGAAAATTGCACACTGGGGCAATAGTTAACATTGAAAATCAAAATGACAGGGAAATGCCAAAAAATGCGAGATGACGGTTTCTAGCCGAGAAAGGTGGGAAGCCCACCGTGGAGATTTAAGCCTTAGGAGCAGCAGTGTGGGCCTCCGACTGCCTGCATCAGCATTACTGGGGAAATGTATTAAAAAGACAGATGTGGGGGCACCTGGGTGGCTCAATGGGTTGAGCCTCTGCCTTCGGCTCTAGGTCATGATCTCAGGGTTCTGGGATCGAGCCCCGCATTGGGCTCTCTGCTCGGCAGGGAGCCTGCTTCCTCCTCTCTCTCTCTCTGCCTGCCTCTCTGCCTACTGTGATCTCTATCTGTCAAATAACTAAAGTCTTTAAAAAATTAAAAAAAAAAAAAAGGAAGATGTGGGGGTCCTATCCCAAACCTAATGTGAATCACAGTATCTGGGGATGGGGCCAAGTATTTATTCATACACGTTCTAGAAGTCTCCCAGGTGATTCTGGTGCACATCAATGAGTTGACCTGTCACCCCAGCCAGAAAGCCATCAGAGGTAGAGCTCTGTCTTTGGCACCAATAATACCGGGTACTTCAATCTTAAGTCCGCTTTGGAGAGCTAAGCCTTTGTAAGGACAGATAAAGAAATTAGCCATGCCACTGCGACGTTATTCTTCATAATACGATCACTTTTAGAATGAGGCCAAGAAATGCTGAACACGACGTGGGTTTTTTAAAGAGATTGTACTATTTTATCAGGAAACCCCTACCTCACGTTTCAAAGGATGAAAGCAATGAAAGGATCGACGGGCCTTAAGAATGTATTTCTTTGAAAAGTATTTTAAGGTAGCACTTGAGGATTTCAAACCTTCTGCTAGCCAGCATCACAAGATTTTGTGTATAACCGTGTTAATGCTATTATAGAAGAGCTCTGTCTCAGAGTAGTGCCAAATCAAAGACATGTTCACAAGGAAAATGCTACCTGTTCCCCCAGGGTCACCTGCTGAGGTCCTGTGGAGGTCGGCTCCCTGCTGTGAGGCCAGAGGGCACTGCCAGAGGGACGCTTGAGTAGACAGTTGACTCTCTTCCCTCCACCATGAGCTTCTGCTGGCTCTTCTAGAGCAAAGTGAGCTGTGTTTTTGTTTCCTGCCTGTTTGTCACTTCTCACTCAGCTTGGCACGCTTCTGCATTCCGAATTCTCTTTGGATCAATTCCAGCTAGTGTGAAAAGAGAGCTTCTGGTCCACTTTTTATTTCCGATGCTGTTCCTTCTGCCCCACCCTGGAGCTTTGTTTCTGCACATGGAATAGTTTGCACCCTCAGGGACAGCGACCTGAGTGTCCTGTAGAGGGGACAAAGCCCATAAAGGGTAAAAGAAAGCACTTAGAGTTTAGGAGCCTGACTTCCATACTGTCGCCAGTTCACCGAACGAGGGAGAAAACATTCTGGGACAAGAGGGAGTTTGGTGTTACTCTGGAGAATAAACAAGAAATCAGGGACCTTGCCTTTGTTTATTTAGTAAACTAAGTTTCTGAATCTGATACATTATATTCTGATGTCCCCTTTGTCTACCACGTTAGTTCCTGACTTCTGTTGTTACTGGGGCCAGACCCTAAATCCAATCTCTGTTTTCCTTCAAGGCCTCCAGCTACTCCTACCCCTGGCCAGCTGTCTCCCCAAATCATGCCTGTAGCTATCAGAGAAACCTGGTACTTGTCAGTTATCCTATGGAAATATATCCCCATTTTTGGATAGACAACTGAGGATACATACCTACTGATGATGGTATGGTTTAAAAGTCTTATTCTTCTTTCTAAAATTTTATTTATTTATTTGTGTGTGAGAGAGAGAGCACAAGAAGGCAGAGTGGTAGGCAGAGGGAGAAGCAGGCTCCCTGCTGAACAAGGAGCCCAATAGGAGACTCGATCTCAGGACCCTGAGATCATGACCTGAGCTGAAGGCAAAGGCTTAACCAACTGAGCCACCCAGGTGTCTCAAAGGTTTTATTCTTTAAAAAAAGAAAAAAAAAAGCTTCATTGTCATGTTCATATGAAAGAAATATCATTTGGATATCATGCTTTCTTAGAAATCTTAGAGAGCTGCTAGTTGTGCTTAGATTTGATATTCATCAATAATCCAGAACCCCATGGGCCACAAGATGTTTGACAATCAAATCTGCCCTGGCTTGGGAAAGGGAAGGAAGCCCAAGGGACTGACCCATCACTGTTCCTTTCTCCCAAATCTGTGAAGGGACCAAGCATCCCAGAAACAGTCCAGGGGCTTGGTAGGACATGCTTTTTTATCTTTTCACCTTGAAGTTAAAAAGGAAGTCTCTTGCTTATTCACTAGTTGGTTGGTTTGTTTTAGACTTCTAGAAATGATAAAATATGTATTTTATTTTCAAATAATATTAGAGTATATACAGTGGAAAAATTATTCATCGTCATCATCATTCATCATCTCTCATTCCATTCTCCTCCTCAAAAATAACCAACTTGATAAGTTTGTTGTTGTAGTCATTGCTTTCTGGTTTTCTAGACATTTACAGTATATATAATTATATATTACATATATATTTATTGATAGTTGAGCTTTTTACAAAGCTTCTTGAGTTGGGGAAAACACGGGTATATTCTAATTCTTTTTATACTTCTGATGACACAGATGAACAAGTCCATGAAACTTTGTCCACAAAAACCAATAACTCTAAGTGTAAATTGCATAGGACTTTCTAGAGAGGTTACTGAGTTGTCACTGGCCAAAAGCTTAATATGGGACACACGAGAATATTTATGTCATTATCCAAAAACCATCCCTTTCAAAAAATGAGGTGGATCCTTTTAGAATTCTTCATAAACCATGACAGTGTTTCAACTATTCCTGGTAAAGAGGAACAAATACGTAGGAAGATATTATATTGGTATTAACATTGTCTTATTAGTTGAGAAAAGAGATGGCAAGAGAACATAATTATTTTGATCCTATTCTTTCAGGGAAGATTTTTTTTATCCCTAAGATATAAACCAAATATGATTTTTCACTTTTTTATATATTTTTTGAACTATAAAAATATTACTGTGGCCACATGTTGCTTTTTCATTGTGTCATGAGAGAAGGATCAAAATATAAATTGCCCTCTGGGGCCTGAAATCTTATGCAAGCTAGAGTTTAGCTGGAGCCTGCCCAGCTAAAGGTTTGCCCTGAATTCCCAACTCCATCACCTCAGGAGGTCCCCAGTCCCCTGCTGCCATTTCTTGCAGTCTGACAGAGACCTCTCTCTCTGGCTCTGGCGTCGTCCATGTTGGATTTCTCCTCCTACCTCAGCCCCAATGCAAACTCCAGCATCCTCGCTACTTTCCACAGCAATGTAATGTTTCATTGGTTTGGGGGGAGTTTTCAGAAGCTGTGTAGTTTAGAGAAAAGGGACACACCATAGGACATGGGGCTTTCCTCCATCCCTGACTACACTCTTTCTTCTCCAGGTCCCAACCCACATCTCTCTCCTTTCATTTCCTTCTCCCCTCTCCATTAGAGAACAAAAACCATCTGCCCTTGTCTTACACCAAATGTGTTTTCGGCCTTCTCTGAAGCTTTGACATCGGCCAATGTTCTTGCCTGTACCAAGGGGTGGAGTTTTTCCAACAAAAGAGGTTTTTCCCCTCCAAATAAATTTGCTAAGAGCCTATATTTTAATTCATTTTGTTAAATGTATATAGACCACCAAATCCTAGGTTGGAATCGAAAGATTAGATAATAATTTCAAACTTCTGTCCTTCCAAGAACGTTTGTTTTGATCAGAACTTCTAGAATGAGACCCCCTTGTTTACCTATGTTTACCCAGATGGCTCTCTGCTCTTATACCAGCAGCTACTGAAGGATGAACTCTTAGAGATGCCTGGTGCTGGATAGAAGGGTATAGAAGGAATGTCCTTCTATAGCGAAGAGAATGTCCCCATGACCTGGGAAGCCGGCCCATCTACAAAGCCCATTCCTGAGGTTATCACCACCTGGCAACTAAGACTCTTGGGCGTCTTATGTCCGATTCTGTCATGAGCAAACAGGGCTTGCCATGGTTAGTCCCTGGTAAGGCACTGGAGCTGCCCCCTCCCCAAAATACTAGGGTAGGTGTATGGGGGTGACAGGTGGGACAGAGGGCGAATCTCTCTCCCAGAGCAAAGATGGGCTAGAACAAAGCAAGGAAACCACTTCCTGGGCACCGGGCAGAATGCAGGGCTAAACCCCACTCCTGAGGGAGACTGGGTTACTCGGTGGGGTAGGTGGTTAGAATTGAGGAGAATGGAAGGGCACAGGAGCCCAGTGTTTCATACTAAGCCAGAATGGGGAGGCAGTAATGTTCCAGGGGGGCCACCCTTGGGGAACCAAGGCTTGGGATTGGCCTGGATGAGATTGACTCAGTCTAGTAGTGTTTCAAGGCTCTGGATTCTAGATGGAGAAGAGTAATCGTTCCAATTACTATGGCTGTTGGAAACAAAACAAAACAAAGCAAAACAAATAAATGAAAAACAAAACAACCCAAAAAAACCTATCCTATAAGTTTATGGTTTAAAACAAGACAATAGTCATTTTGCTTGCAGATCTGATTTGGACAGGGCTCAACAGTGAGAGCTCATCTCTGCTCACTCAGCCTAAGCTGGGATCATCTGAAGCCTCAGGCCCCTGCTCACTCACATGTCTGGTGGTGATGCTAGTTGGAAATGGGGACCTTAGCTGGTACCCTCAGCTGGAACGCATGGCCTCTCCCTGCGATCTGGGCTTCCTCTCAGCATGGTAGCTAGGCTGCATGGGTTGGCATCTTGAGAAAGAGAGAGCCAAGCAGAAGCTATATTGCTTTGGGTGACCTAGCCAGAAGTCCTGTAGTGTCTTCTGCCTCATTCTATGCATGGAGGCTATTGCAAAGGCCCAACCAGGTTCATGAGGAGTATAGACCCCACTTCTTAGCAGGAAATGGCAAATCTCCAGAAAAAGAGCACTTGGAACTAGAAGTATTGGAAACATCACTGTGGCTATTTTGGGAAAACTCAATCTGTCCAAATTCTAATACAAAATCAAGGCGGTGACAGTGATACACGTCCTCTCCCAGGCCAATGAGCTGTGAGGCCTTGGGGCCCATTCAGCCTGGGAGGGGAGGGTGACTAGGAGTGGCAGAGGGTGAGCTTGAGTATGCTAGAATGCTCTGAAAGGCTGGGGAAGGGAGAGCAGAAGAGATGAACTGAAGGAGGGAGAGGGGAGCTGGCAACAATTCTTCCTTCCGCCCTTCACGGCTACGTTAACTATTTCACATTCTGGCGGGAAGGCCGGCATTTCTCGCAGGGACTTTGTTTAAAAGTGAATCACTCTCTCCGAACACACAGGCAGTAGAGTCACAAAGATGGTTCCAATATGAGATGGATAAGGTTCGTCATAGCTCCAGATTAACTATAAATTCCTAATGCGTTGAGGTAAGACACATCTCTACCTCTCAGCAGACAAAAAGACAAACACAATGATCCGTGAACGAAAGAAACAGAGGCCCTGCCCAAGTGAAATGAGCCTTTATATGTCACCTTCCTTACCTCATGTTTTTGTAGCTGTACCTTCAGACTCCCAGATTGCTGCCTGAGGTTTACTGATGGTTTCTTTCAGGGATCATTAAAAGTGATTTGTGAGCTGGCAAGCCTTGTATTTTCCATGCTCGGGATTCAGTTTACAGCATGTAACTTGGGAAGGAGTATCTGGAGGACTGCTTTCCCATCCGGGAAATCTCCTACTCCGGAAAGTCAGAGGGCTTCAACAGTCCATTGGCCGTTGATGATGTGGAGCTTGAACTGGAGGAAATGGCTCCTTGAGACTCAGGGTGAGGTTGGGGTGAGGGCCCGGGAGGTTGCCACCTCTCTTCCCTCCTGTCATGCTGTCCTGGTGAACGTGTGCCTTGGGAACGCAGGGCTTCAAACAGCTAATGCTCCGTGCAGGAGAGCTCAGCCTCACATAACTAGGCTGCTCAAGAAGCCTTTTGCTTATTTTCCTTCGCTTGCTTCTCAGTGGCTCCTGGCCCCCAATTTTTTCTTGAGGCGTGTTTTGGTTTACAAGTGAATAGCACCTTTGGACTTTGCAGATGCATGCCGTCAGTAATCTACTGTGGGTAAGGGTGTGTGTGTCAGGCATCAAGGCATTCATTCTCTTTTGAGATGCTGCCGTTCCTCTGGGCCAGCGCTCCCTCCTGGGAAGTACACATCCTGCTTGCCCACGCCGGAGCCAAGGCCCTTCCCTGGGCATTCTCCAAAGGCAGAACGAGGATGCCCACCTGCCTGGTTGGTTTCTCTTTCTCCCCACACCCCATAATTTTAATCAGCAAGAAATGCTTTGCCCAGCACCTGCTTAGTCCTCAGACTGTCACTGGTCCTAGCATGTGTGTGTGAGACTTGATACTCATTACCAGAAATCAGTCCCATTGCACTGTGTGGATGAGTCCTGTCCGGGTCAGGGTCTCACCCAGAGAAAAGGTCCGTTGCCAGAAATGCAAAGTAGATCTAATTGACACGGGTGTGAGGGTCAGTTTTCTGTGTCAATGAGGTTAGCTTCTAAGTTAGCCAGTTATTCAATCACAGGTTAATTGAGATATTGCTTTGGGGTATATCCATAGATGTGGCTAACATCTAAAATCAGTTGACTAAACAAAGGATATTAACCTCGATGATGTGGGCGATCATTTCAACCAATCTGTTGCAAGGTCTTAATCATAAAACCGAGGTTTCCCTGAGGAAGTAACAATTCTGCTCAAGACCACAGCATCAGCCTCTGCCCCAGGGTTTCCAGCTTGCTGGTCGCCGTACAGATTTCAGGTTTGCTGACCCCTACATAAGCCAATTCCTGGAAATATCTATATCTATGACTCATCTATCAATCATCTATCAATGTCTATCTATTTATTTGTCTATCTATCTATCTATCTATCTATCATCATCTTCTATCTGTCTATCAAATCTCCTACTATTTCTGTTTCCTGGGAGAACCCTGACGGATACAACGGACATCCACTGAACGACAACGAAGTAGAGCCAGTTCTTTTCCACAGAAACATGTGCTGACTTTCCCTATCTCCCTTGTCACTAGGATCTCCCATCCCTGACACCCTGATACCCTCATCTTCTGCAGCTACCTCTGGCGCCATCCTCTGAGCCTCTGCCTCCTGGTAGCCTCACCTGCCTGGAATGGAGGTGGAGAAAAAGGAAAAGGCAACAGCCAAGAGGACGAGCCACACGTGTATTTTATGGGGTCAAAGTGAGGCTACCTTAGCCATCCTTTATTCTCTTAAATGTTTCCAAACCACTTTTAAATTCAAATAATTAAAAAATTCTCCTGAAATCTTCATAACAACCTATAAGGCTATTTTTATTTACACATACAAGTTAGATTAGGTAGGTGTTATTCCTTTCTAGAGATGAGAAAATAAAAAAAATTAGGGAAATTAAAGATTAGGTCTAGGGCTGCCAGGGTGGCTCAGTTGGTTAAGCATCTGCCTTTGCTCAGGTCATGATCCCAGGGTCCTGGGATTGAGCCCTGTGTGGGACTCAGCTTGGAGTCTGTTTCTCTCCCTCCTTCTGCCCCTTCACCTGCTTGTGCTCTCTCTCTCTCTCTCAAATAAATAAATAAAATCTTAAAAAAAAAAGTTAGGTCTAGGTCTCACTCTAGATATTGCTTTATTGACCACAAAATTGGGGTTAGGATGTAAGAATTAGGATGCCACTCATTATGATGCAGGCACTTTATAAACAAGAATATGCTTGATTCACATTAACAGATGTACCTCAAAGACTAGGGACTTTAGATGGGCTGAATAGAAAGTTGAGTAGGACACAATCCCCACCTTCAGGTACAAGGGAGGAGAGGGGTACTGTGATACAGACGGGTGCCCCCTGGTTTCTCACCACGCTCAGGAGAAAGGCAGTTTGTGGAGGTGCCTTCCTTGGGTGAGATCTCCTGCCTACCTTCCTTGCCTTCCTTGTGGAATGTGGTTGGCAACAGCCTGCCCCAAATCTAGGGGCTGTCATGTGTCAGGAATCCCAGGGCAATCGGGGAAAGAAAACTTCCAAACGGCCTTGATCATCAGGAACTCTTCCCACCCAGAGCCGCCGCTGTCCCTGCTTCTCTTCCTATTAGTTTTGTAATTATTCAAAAGATAATTAAAAGCAGAGAAAATGATTCTCAAAAGAAATGAGGAGGGGATAAAAAGCAGGATTTTGTAAGGCAAGAAACGGTTTAAAGAAAGAATTGAGAAAGACTCAAATGAGATAATAGCAATTATAAAAAATTGGGAACGCATTTGAGAGATGGACAATTAAAAATAGATATAAAATAATTTAAAGTAAAAAAATCATAATTAATAGTACAAAACAAAATCATGATTAACTTTATAAGGCAAAATTATAGTTAATTATGCTTTTTAAAGATTGATAATTAACAAGCAGAGATAAATAGTATTAAGTTAAAAATGATAATTAATTAAAATAATATTTTAGAAATGATGGGTGTACCAATAGGAAAATGGACTAAGGACACAAATTCACATTTGAAGAAATCCAAATGACAATATGCATATGTAAAAATGTTCAACCTCACTAGTAATAAGATAAATGTAAATTAAAGCTATAAGTTATTGACTTTTTGTTTATCAAGTTAGTTATGTCTTAAGAAAATAATGCTATTCACTGTAGTCAAGGGTACAGAAAACAACCTCTTCATGACATCTACTTCAAGACCAGGTGGGATTGTGAATTGTTTCAGATATAGAGGTTGGCAAGACACACAAGAACTTTGAAAATACCCATATTTTTTTTCTTTCAATTTTTTTATTCTGGTAAAATACATGGAAACTTTACCATCTTAATCATTTTTAAATGTACAGTTCAGTGGTTGTAATTAAAAATACATTCATATCATTGCACAACCACCTCCACTGTCCATCTCCAGAACTATTCTCATCCTGCAAAACTAAGCTCTATACCCATTAAATAATAATAATTCACCATTTCCCCCTCCCTGCAGCACCCCCTTCCCCAGTTCTACTTCCTGTCTCTGTGGTTTTGACTCCCCTGGGACCCTCATATAAGCGAAATCATACAGTTATTTGTTTCAATATCCATATTCTTTTGTCCAGTGATTTCAATGCCCGGGTTTGATCCTAGAGAGGTAATCACAAATATGTACAATGAGTTGGCCAAAAGAATCTTCGTCGAAGCATTGTTAATAGCATTTTTTAAATTAGCAGGGGATGAAGGGGGCACTTGGGTGGCTCAGTCTGTTGAGTGTCCGATTCTTGGTTTTTGGCTCAGGTCATGATCTCATGTTGGGTTCTGTGCTCAGCGGGGAATCTGCTTAGGATTCTCTCCCTCTGCCCCTCCCCCTTCCTCCTTCTCTTCCTCTAAAATAAATAAATCTTTAAAATTGGTGGGAGGGGTCCCTTTGGCCTGATAGTAGGAAATTTGACAAAGACTTATTATAAAAGGATACTATACAATCATTAAAAACATTGTTATAAAAAGAATATTTAATGAGATGGAAAAGAGAATCTCAATATATTAAGAAAAACTGCAACGGGCTAAGACCAGTGTATACTATATGACCCTGTTGGTTTTGGAGGAAAAAAATATGTGCATATATTCTTACTCTATTAGCACCAGTTATTTATAGATAATGGGTAGTTACGGGTGATTTAATTCTCAATTCATTGTTTATCTACTTTGCTACAATAAACACATGTTATTTTTCATAAGTGAAAGAAACTCAAGGAAGGTTATGGAAAATAAGATAACAGGTTAAAAATAAGAATTCTAGATTAAGAATTTAAAATAGAATCAATCTAAGTAATTTAAATATCTAAAACATATACAAACAAAATACAATATTAAGGGCTTGGAATTATAATTAATAAGATATTTTAAATCAGGCAGAATAAAACTAACCCCACCAGAATAACATCAAATCACAATTTATTGAGTTCTCAGTGGATGCTGTTTGTGCTTGGTGCTTTAAATATATTTAAATACATTAAAATGGGGTGATAGGGTAAAAAATTCCTTTATTTAAATAAATTAGTGGATAATAGAGGGGAAAGGTAGAAGCATCTGAGAAGGGCAAGCTTCAGTCCTTAGAGTCCACTCTAGATGGTGCATCCATTCCTTCTTGAGAAACTCCTTCTTCACAACCCAGTCTTGGGAGCAAATGAATCTTCCCTCCTGCTAGTCAGCGGGCATCAAAGACAGTACATTCAAGTGGTTCTTCAGACTCCAACCTATTCTCACAGTTTCCGTCCCTGTTCAGAGCCCCAAGAGATCCTCCTAGTCCCTGATCCAGTCCCTACCTCCTACTCTAGTAACCAAAAGGACCACCTACTCTGTGCCACCCTAAAAGATGGAGGGAATTAATGTAATCTTGATACACAGAACTTGAAGCAGTTTATCAGTTGGTGTGTTTTTTGTGGCAACTTACAGAAGACAAGACTCAGAGTCTAGGAAGACTTTTGACTAAAGGTAAGGCTTGATTCAGAGCCGGGAGATGGGACCAGGGCTCAGTTTCTCTCTCTCCAGTTCTTCTTGGCTCTGTTCTTTCTGGATTAACTCCATTTTTGGGCAGCCTTCTTTTGGGGTCAACAAGGGACACACTCCAGGCTACAGCCTCCTTCCCGTGTAGTGGGAATCTATTCCAGCAGCTTCCTCAGAAGAAGGAGTTTTTTCCCCTCCTAAAATCACCAGGGGATCTGCTGATAGGCATGTAAGTCACCGAGGAACATTATTCCCACTCCTCACTGGAGCTGAGGGTGGGGACAGTCTCATCCCAAACTGGTGGTTGAGGAAGGAAAAGAGGGAGTTCATGAATAGAAAATTAGATTATTAATGGCAGGAGGGAAGAAAAGCAAACGCCACGGAAGACCCGATAAATATCCATCCCAGCAATTCTTTGATTTTAGATCCCCTTTGATCTGGGGATGATTTTATTATGCAGGTGATGTCTGAATTGGTGTTTTCAGGGTGTTCATGATCTGAAGAGTCTTTCTGGACTGAAATAAGAGCATGTGGAATGGACTACTTAGACCTGGAGGAAAATTTAGTGAGATGGCGAACCACAGGCAGACAGAGGGAAAGATTGGCCAGGATCCGATCCTGCCTGATTAGTAACCAAGACACAGAGTGCAGACAGATTTTTTTTTTAATTTTTTAATAATTTTATTTTTTATAAACATATATATATATATTTTTTCCCCCAGGGGTACAGGTCTGTGAATCTCCACGTTTACAAACTTCACAGCACCAGATTTTATTTAAATGTATTTACTCTCCGATATCTGGTCCTACAATCCTGGGGGCAGTACACCAACCCCTGTGGATTGCACCTTAAGTGCATTTCAATAACTTGATGTTTAACAACCAGTGTGAGGAAAAAAATAAAAGAGCTCTGATTTGTAGTGTTTGCCTTCCATCGAGGTGAAATTATTCCTACCCCAGTCAAATCCAAGCTACTGAGGTGATATCAGGAAATACAGAGGCAGGGGATCGCTGAACGTAGAAGAGCCCTCATGAGTCAGTGGGATCTCGCCCTTAAACCTCACTGCTTTCCATTCCTCAGTTTGGGGTTGCCTGGGATGTATCTGCCCCACTGCTTCCTCTTTTCTCCATCTTCTGATTTTCTCAGTTTTGCTGATGAAGACTATAGTAGATTCAGAATGTTCCTGTTAATTATGAAGTACTCTGGATCCCTGCTTTCTCATAAAGGATTCACTCAACCCTTAAGACGGATTCTATCAAACACATCTTTCTCTCTTTCAACTGACTTTCTAAAATTTACTTATGTCTTATAGAGTACAAAAATTATAAGCCTCCGTCTCAGTGAATTTTTAAAAATCTAGGCACCCACTCTGCACACTATAAAACATTCCCAGCATACCAGAAGACTCCATCGGGCCCCCTCCCACTCAACCCCACTCAAAAAGCTAACCGCTCCTCTGATATCTACCACCGCAGATTAGTTTTGCCTATTCTCGAACACCATGTAAATGGCCTCATGCATATGTATTCTTCCACGTCGGGCTTCTTTTGCTCAATATCCTGTTTATGATGTTTTGTTGAATGCAGCGATAGTTAATTTTTTTTTTTTGCAATAGTATAGCATTCCATTGTGTAAACATACCACAGTTTCCAAATGTTAATAGACATTTGGAGCTCTTGCGAACAAAGAGCTACAGGGAATATTCCTGTAGGTGTCTTTTGATAAGCATTCATTTCCTTTGCATATAGTCACAAGAGTGAAATTGCTGGATCATTAGCTAGGGAATGATTAGCAACTGAATTGATGAAGCCTCCAATACTCCCATGGGGAAGGTGTACTCGTTCATGCCAGCCCTGAGCCACCTCTGTGCTGAACACACTTTTGCCCCCTCACAGCTGCACACTGCCCTTCCCCACCTCTGCTTGATGATGTGTTTGCCATGGGTCCACTGGCCACTGCAGCATCTCAGATTGGGCTTCCAAGCCCTGGCATATCGGGCTCATGAGGGCAGATTCTCATGATAGAGCAGCACGAGGTGGTGGTAAAGTACTAGATTAAACTGCTGGAGTTCAAGGGCACCTGGGTGGCTCAGGTCATGATCCCAGGGGCCTGGGATCGAGCCCCCTGTCAGGCTCCTTGCTCAGCTGCACCTCCCTCTGCTCTCTCTCTCTCAAATAAATGAATACAATCTTTAAAAAAATAAAAAATGAAAAATGAAAAAATAAATTGCTGGGGGTCTGGGAGTTCCCTAGGCTCTGATGAAATGAGGCTGTGTGATCTTGGGCAACTCACAGTCTTTCTGGTTGTCAGTTTCCTCATCTGCGAAATAAAGAGAAGGTCAAATGGTTACCACGGCCACCACTTGGCAGTCCGTGATTCCTGATGAGAGTTATAGTGCCCAGATTCCTGTTCCAGGGTGAGTGCTGGGATTCATGGGGGTTTAGAACATACAGATAAAACAGAATTTCAGGGGAGTTGAAATGCTCACAAAACACCCTTGGGGCTTCTCTGAGCTGGGGCAAAAGTGGAACCAAACAGGGCAACACACTGAGGTGAGGACCCGTTGTGTGGAATGTATTCTTCGGGACATTTCTACACAATTAGCATCAATAAACAGGCATTTCTCTGCCTGTCCAGCGCTGAAGAAATGCTCCTTTAACCTTGATGCATTTCAAGCATTTGTTATTTGGAAGTAAAGAGACTAACAGCCTGTATTTCAGAAATCTCTCAAGATCCATGACAGGTAGATATTGTGTAAGGGTTAGGAGAATGTCCCTGTGCTCTCAAATAAAAATGGTTTGAAAATTCATCAAGGCCAGAGGAGCTCTTGAGGAGAGATGACAGATGGAATGTTTGTGCCTGTTTGAGGATCAGAGGAGAAATGAGCCTCGTCTGACCTGGGCTCTGTTTGTCAGAGATGATCACTCCACTATCAGATGCAGAGGAAATCCAAGGCCCCTGAGACTCCTGTGGGGCTTGAGGGTGGAGGGGATAAGAGCTGGGCCAGGTGAACCTCTCACCCTCTGGGCAGAGACTCCCTTAGACTCTGGCGTCCCTCTCTCCCTCCCCTGATACCAACACTCTGTATTTCAGCCACTCTATTCTGATGAATATAAGATGAGGAGAAAAGAAATGAGGTGTCAGGGAAAAATACATAAAAATGAAAAAAAAAATCAGAAGGATGTGTAGGAAATGGCAGAGAATGGCCTTTTAAGAAACCTGCTATACATTTGCTGAGGCTTTACTCTATGATAATCTTTATGCCAGAGGTAACGGGAAATCTTGGTGCATCGCCAAGTTGTAACCCACGTGTAAAATTTATTTTAGTTATGTGGTATTAAGTGGTGTCTGTTAAGGAGAATGGTCACTGGAGCCCATCCTGTGATGACAATGGAGAACAGCTTATGAAATGTATTTTGAATGAGAAGTTAGTAGCAAAGGCAGCTACTAAGTGGAAGGCAAAGATAGATGGAGGGGTTCCTGAGACATGGGAGCAGGCTGCTTCGAGATTTTACTGGATGCATGGGCAGTGCAAGGATCAGTCTCACTTGAACAGTGACGGGATGCTAAAGGGACACCGTGGAATTTGTGCTGTTACTCTGGATATTTCCCAAGACGCAGAGAGATACTCTTATACAGAACTTGTGAATGCCTTGTAATTATTGCTGACTTGTCTCATGCTATTTTGTGTTTCTAATCTCTTCAAGTATGCTGCCCAAAATTCTTCTATTCAAAATATGTCTCATAAGCACACTTGTACATGCACCCCCCCCCACACACACAGACACACAACTACTGTTTTAGGGCTTCATTGTTTTTATGGGAGTCTACATACAATAATTGGCTGGGAAACCTTAGGCTGACATCCTGCTCCAGCTTGCTGTGTAAGTCTTAGTCCACATTCTCAGAATGTTTTTATTGACTGTCTGCACCACGTAAGAAACCCTTTTCGGTGATTTTAATAGGTTTGCTATAACTATGGCAACTCTATGTCCTAGATTTTCTAGGATGATCTTGATTTCAAGGACTGATTTAATTGTCTTTATAAGTACACAAATAATAGAGTGTGCGCTCCAATTTTTAGCACAGAAAACATGATCATTATATCTATCTTCTCTTTTAGCACAGGTCCTAGAATCTGAGGACTCACCTCTGCAGCTGAAATGCTACTCAGAAATGCTGGGGGAAAAGCTATGATGATCAACAGAGTCATTCGTGTCTCTGGTTGGGGACCAAGAACAGATCTCTCGCCTTCCTGATACCTCATCATGCCAGATCGTGTTCTTTCTCTTCTTACCCTCCTTCTCAAGCACTTCTTCCTACACTCCCAAGTAGTAGAGCAAGGACAGTCAAATAATGTGTGAAGGAAAGTGGTAGAAGAGGATTCACCAGGATTTTGCTTCTGTGACTTTTTATTTAGAGTTGGAACTGAAAAATCAGAGTATGTAGTGCAAACCTGCTTCCTAACTTGGGACTTCTGGAATTTTTGTTTGAATGATTTGGAAGTCTAGTGTATCCCCTGCCTCCCCACCCCCCCACATCAAGTGATGGGGGAATTTGGGATGACTGGAATTTTGACAGCAAAAGCATTTATTTATTTGTTTGATTTATTTCTTTGCAGCATTCATTCCAAAGGTTTGACCTGGTGGGAATGTAAAAGAGGCTGCTCAGGATAAAGAAGTGGGAAGGTAATATTGCTTAATGGCCAAGCTAAGAGTTATGAAGAATCAAAGTATTGTTCAGTTCTCTGCTTTGTATCGGTGTATACTGTTGCTGGTCTCCTGTGTGAAGACTGAAGAAAATATGTTGTATTATCATTGTAGATATTTAGGTAGGAGTTGTATGATTACAAAGATTCTTTGGTAAGGCTGGCTGTACCCCAGAACCTAAAAAACATGGAACACTTGGGCTTTAGGAAGAGTAGGAGCCTTGAAAGCTTCAGTCCTTGTAAAAAACCGCAGTATGAAAGTCTTCCTGAAGTCTAGGGAACTCTGGAAGCTTCTGGAGTTGTGGGTCTTTCCCCCTCATGCTATACATCGGACTAAGGAAGATCTGATTTAATCTAGTCTCTCTTTTGATTGGCTTGTTTTTCAGTACTTCAAAGCTTCTCAGAGTTTCTTTTTTCCCTTCCTTCTTCTTTAAAAAACCTATTTGAGATTTTATTGAATGATAAATATATTTCGATGAGGGTTGATAGCTATAAATTTTTTTTACAGTAGAACTGAAATTTTATTAAAATTTGTGTCTGCATACAGAAATAAAGAAAACATTTTTTTTTACACTAGTTATCTCAAACTTGTGGAATGGTAAGTTATTTCAATTTTACTGTTAATGTCTCCTTCTTTTTACATTTATATAAGATAATCTTTTAAAAAATTTTTCTTTTTAGAATTTTTTAATGGTAAAAAAGAAAAGTGAAAATACAGCCTTTAAGATATTAGATACTTTTTTTTTTAAGATTTTATTTATTTATTTGACAGAGAGATCACAAGTAGGCAGAGAGGCAGGCAGAGAGAGAGGGAAGCAGACTCCCCGCAGAGCAGAGAGCCCGATGCGGGGCTCGATCCCAGGACCCTGAGATCATGACCTGAGCCGAAGGCAGAAGCTTTAACCCACTGAGCCACCCAGGCGCCCCGATTTTTTTTTTTTAAAGATTTTATTTATTTATTTATTTGACAGAGAGATCACAAGCAGGCAGAGAGAGAGGAGGAAGCAGGCTCCCCACTGAGGAGAGAGCCCGACGCGGGGCTCGATCCCAGGACTCCGAGATCATGACCTGAGCTGAAGGCAGCGGCCTAACCCACTGAGCCACCCAGGCGCCCCAGGCGCCCTGATTTTTAAAAATATTTTATTTATTTCTTTGACAGAGAGAGAGCGATCATAAGTAGGCAGAAAGGCAGGAAGAGAGAGAGGGGGAAGCAGGCTCCCTACTGAGCAGAGAGCCTGATGTGGGGCCGGATCCCAGGACCCTGAGATTATGACCTGAGCCGAAGGCAGAGGCTTGACCCACTGAGCCACCCAGGCACCCCTAGATATATTTATTTTTAAAAAAATTTTAAAAAAGATTTTATTTATTTATTTGACAGAAACAGAGAGAGTGAGAGAGCAAGCACAAGCAGGGGGAGTGGCAGGAAGAGGGAGAAGGAGAAGCAGGCTCCCCACTGAGCAGGGAGCCCCATGTGGGACTGGATCCCAGGACCCTGAGATGGTGACCTGAGCCGAAGACAGATGCTTAACAGACTGAGCCACCCAGGTGCCCAAATTAGATACACTTAAACATTCCAGAACCCATGCCTGTAAGTTGAAAACACATATTTTACATATTCTGGAAATTTGTGTTCTGCAGATTATTCTTTATTCAAATTAAAAATTGTTAAATAATTTAAATTCCTAGTAAATGACAAACAAAACTGCATAGGCGACAGTTTCTTATTTTTTTTTATTAACATATAAAGTATTATTTGTTTCAGGGGTGCAGGTCTGTGAATCATCAGTCTCACACAATTCATAGCACTCACCATAGCACATACCCTCCCCAATGTCCATAACCAGCCACCCCATCCCTCCCACCCTCTCCAGCAACCCTCAGTTTGTTTCCTGAGGTTAAGAGTCTCTTATGGTTTGTCTCCCTCTCTGGTTTTGTCTTGTTTCATATTTCCCTCCCTTCCCCTATGATCTTCTGTCTTGTTTCTCAAATTCCTTGTATCAGTGAGATCATATGATAATTGTCTTGGAGACAGTTTCTTTTCTTTTTTTTTTTTTTTCAAAGATTTTATTTATTTGACAGAGAGAGATCACAAGTAGGCAGAGAGTCAGGCAGAGAGGAAGGGAAGCAGGCTCCCCGCTGAGCAGAGAGTCCAATGCAGAGCTTGATCCCAGGACCCTGGGATCATGACCTGAGCCGAAGGCAGCGGCTTAACCCACTGAGCCACCCAGGTGCCCCTTGGAGACAGTTTCTTATATATATGGATTTCCTTGGGTCTAAGTTTAAGAGGTTGTATTTATTCTTTTTTTAATTTATTTAAATTTTAGTTATTTAACATATGATGCAATTTGGGTTTCAGGAGTAGAATTCAGTGACTCATTACTGACATGAACAGCCCAGTGCTCATCACAAGTGCCCTCATTAATACCCATCCCCCATTCACCTCCCTCCATCACCCTTCAGCTTGTTCTCTGTCTTTAAGAGTTTCCTATGGTTTGATTCCCTCTCTCCTTTTTTCCTTTTCCCTCACTCAATATGTTCTTCTGTTTTGTTTCTTAAATTCCACATATGAGTGAGATCTTATGATAATTATCTTTCTCTTACTGACTTACTTCCCTTAGCATAATGCACTCTAGCTCCATCCATGTTGTTGCAAATGGCAAGATTTCATTCTTTTTGATGGCTGAGTAATACTCCATTGTGTATTTCTAGCACATCTTCTTTACCCATTCATCGGTTGATGGACATTTGGACTCTTTCCATAGTTTGACTCTTGTTGATAATGCTACAATACACATTGGGTGCAAGTAAACCTTCAAATCTGTATTTTTTTTTTTTTATGCTTTGGGTAAATACGGGGCAGTGCAATTGTTGGATCATTAGGTAGTTCTATTTTTAACTTCATGAAGAACCTCCTACTGTTCTCCAGAGCAGCTGCACCAGTTTGCATTCCTACCAGCAGGGCAAGAGGGATCCCTTTTCTCCTCTTCCATGTCAACAGCTGTTGTTTCTTGTGTTTTTAATTTTGATAGCTATAAATTCTTCATTGGTATGCACGCAGCTTGCATTATAAGTCCACCCATTCGGAGTATACAATTCAATGAGAGTCTATGTAAAGAGTTCTGCAAACATCACCATAATCCAATTTTAGAACATTTTTATCACCACCCTCCTCGCTGCTCCCCCGCAAAAAGAAACCTTGTTCCAACTAGAAGTTACTTCCTACCTCCTCCTAATCCTTGGCAAGCCTAATTTGCTTTTTTTTTTTTCTATGAATTTCCCTATTCTGGACATTTCATTCAAATGGAGTCATAACAAACTGGTCTTCTATGACTGAGTTCTTTCACTTGATGGAACGTTCTTGAGGTTCATCCATATTGTGGCATATGTCAGTACTTCATTCCTTTTTATTGCTGAATAATAGTCCATTGCCTGGATATACTACATTTTGTTTATCCAACAGTTCATGGGACTTGAGTTGATGTTGTTGCTGTTATAAATGCAACTGTTTTCTTAATTTCATTCTTGTTAATTGCTAGTGTATAGAAATACAGTTGATTTTTGTAAGTTGATCTTCTATCCTGCACCCTTGCTGAATTTTAAAAACTAGTTCTAATAGTTTTTTAGTGGATTTCTTGGGATTTGTGCATTTATAAGATCAAGCCATCCGTGAATAGAGATCGTTTTACTTCTTTTGCAATCTGGATGCTTCGTATTCTTAGGGTTTCTGCTCCCACCTCTCTTTAGGTTATGATGCCTCATGGTTCTGACTCAGTATCAGAGCTTCTCTCTTTGTTTGCTTTTCTTATGCTCTGAATGTTCAAGTTTAAATTTGAGACTGCAGTAGAGAGATAGAGAAAAGGTAAAAGACGTATAGAATCTGAGAGGCTCAAGTGTTTGCTATTGTTTTTGGTTGGGTAAATCTTTGTGTTCTAGTTCATAGGTCTCTGGCTAATTGAATGCTGCCTTGAGTTAGATGATCACCAGTAAGCTGTGGCCAGAGAGCCAGGGAGACCACAGGTTCTGCGTGGCTCAAGAAAGGTTCTTTAGAAGGGACTGTGGGCATGCTTGGCTTTGAGAGTGATACAAATAGGCCAATAATGTTATAGTAGGCATAGGATGTATCTTTTTTTTCCAGTTCAAAAATTTTTTTCATTCTTTTTTTGGTAATGTTGTTTGGAATGGATTATGAATTCTGAAGCATTTTTATATTGCCTAATAAGTCCGCTTACATGTTTCTATACCATAAAAAGTGATAGCAATGCACTACTTCTCACACTTAGACCTCATCACCTTTATTTTGTTGAAAGAACTCATTTAATAGTTTAAGGACATAAATATATTCAAGATAACTAGTGGTTCTTTCATATCTTTACTCTCTCCTAGAATTCTTATAATTAGTTATTTTGATAAGAATTTATTGAGCATCTGTTTTATGTATAACCTCCAATATGTACTATATATTGGAGTAATGAGTGAGGAGGGTGTATATATGGAGGGAGTGTGCCAAAGAAAAGAAAGACAATCCCTGGGAACTTTAGTTCCCTGTAAAAGGAAGGTTTAAACATATCACACAATTTGAGAATAAGTACAAAGTAACATGCAGTCTCAAAACTGCAAAGTAGTATAATACAATTTAGAAACATACATATTGAAACTAACAAAATGATGACATCCGATAAAATCAGTACTCTGCTACTGACCCCCAGGGACACAGAGATGAAAGACACAATCTGGGCCCTAAAGATTCCTACATTAATAAATCAGCACATAATTGAAACTCAAAAACATTATCATAATTTAAGGGGTGCCTGGCTGGCTCAGTTGGAGGAGCATGAAATCCTTGATCTAGGGATTGTGAGCAAACTCCATGTTGGATATAGAGATTAAATAAATAATACTTTAAAAAAGTGTTATTGCAGTTTGTGAATGCCTGTGTATTAAGAGGATGCCATGCTGTGTCGTGGCTGGTTGCTTTTAATGTTGAAAGGGATCCAAGGAGAGTATTATCATTAGCCTAACTTCCAAATCGGCCTCTGTAAGACTAAAGTTAGATGACTAAACTTACATGTCACAGGTATATATATATATATATATATATATATATATATATATAAAATATATAAATATATAATATAAAAATGTAAATAAGTATATATAAATATGTATCATATATTTATATATAATTTTTATTTTTTAATTATTTATTTTTAAAAAGATTTTATTTATTTATTTGACAGAGAGAGATCACAAGTAGGCAGAAAGAGAGTGGAGGAAGCAGGCTCCCTGCCAAGCTTAGAGCCCGATGCGGGACTGGATCCCAGGACCCTGAGATCATGACCTGAGTGGAAGGCAGAGGCTTAACCCACTGAGCCACCCAGGCACCCCATAAAATATAAAAAAAGTAGGCTCCACACTGGGTGTAGAGCCCAAGGCCAGGCTCAAACTCAGGACCCTGAGATCAAGCCCTGAGCTGAGATCAAGAATCAGATGCGTGGCTAAGGCACTAGGTACCCCAGTAATAATTTTAAATGTGTGTGTAGATTACTTAAAAATATACTGGACTTGTAGAGGTGAAATTCTGAACTAGAATCTTTCTAAAAGAGATTATCTCAACTTTGGTATAGTTTTAATTCCTCCATTAATTTATTCCATTTCTATCAATCACTTAATTTTCTTTACATCATTGTGTAATAGCTTAACTAGCTTGTGTAACTGAAGTGGAAGGAGACACAAGAAAATGAATGATTTGCATGCTTGGTGCAAATAACTTATTGTCTCTGTTTTCATGAATGCAGATTTGAAAACCATAGTATTTAAAATTTTACTCTACAAAGTAGAATCAGTAAAAGTGAAAACACTGTAAAAGTAAAAACAAAACTACATAGTACGTAGTCCTCATGAGGTAAGGCCATAAGCCAACTCTTTTATTTTTGTTTTTATTTTTTTAAGGCTAAGACTAAAATAAATGTTAAATTTTGTCTCCGCTTTTTATTGTCAGAAATCTAGGTATGGCTTCATTAAGAGAGTGCATCTCCCTCATTAAACTAGAAGTTGCTTTAGAAGAGACCCTGTATATTTTAAATCACCAACCTAAGTTTCTACAACAATATTTTCAAATTATGTTTTGTTAGAGAAACGAACTTCTCTGAAAGTCGCTGGGTTAGAAACCTTCTGGATAGGAAAGACCACATCTCCCAGAATGCCATGCTCCCCTTGCCCTCTGGATCTGAGGCGAGACTGTCCCAGCCACCACCGCCTGAAGAAGACTACAATTCCCAATACTTCCAGGGGCTGCGGAAACTTTGTCAAACAGCACCTGTTGCCATAGCATCCGGGTCCAGGCCAACCAATCCGAGCGTCCCTACCGAGTAGAGGCGGGTCGTTCGTATCTCCGACCAACCGGAGGCGTCTTTGTTGTGGCGCGTGACCGGAGGAGGCGGGAGCGGAGGACCGGCGCCTTCTCCTTGCTTCTTGGGGTCGTGGCCTTGCTCCCGCCGTGCGAGGAAAAGGTTCGGGCGTGTCCACGCGCGTGTGTGCGCGTGGGGCCTGAAGTGCTCGTGCGTCCGGACTAGGGCTCTGCGGGGGCAGAAGCAGGAGCCATGGGCGGGACCTCCAGCACCCGCCGGGTCACCTTCGAGGCAGACGAGAATGAGAACATCACCGTGGTGAAGGGCATCCGGGTGAGTGACAGTGGGCGGGCAGAGGGCCAGCACCCGGACTCGGACCCCAAACCTCCGACCTTCCCCGGACCCGCTCAGCCTGGTTTCCCCCGTCCCGGCCCCCAGTGTTGTCCGGCCCGAAGCCGAGTTCTCTGCAAAGAAGCTTGAAGTTTCAAGACCTGGGAAATTCATTCAGAGATATTTCCTTGTGGTGTGCCAAGTGCTGAGCCCTGTGCTGGGGCGGGTGGGGGAATCCCACGTCCAATTAGGCTCTCCAGGGGCTCGCAGTCTAGGTTGGACTGCATTGCTCCCTCGTTGTGGGACTTTATGGGAAGCCCCAGCCTTACCTTCTGTGAAATGGGGATTGCCTTACTCCTTCTGGTTTCAGGAGCCCCCCCACCCTCATTTTGCACTGGCCTCGTTACCTCTCAAGGTGAATTGGCGTTTTGAGAAAACCTTCATCTGCTCTCGTCCATTTAGTGCTTTCCCTCTGATACCACCCATTGCCACACACTCTCACACCCCATAGACTTCTGCTTAGGGTGACTTCTAGCTTCTTTGCTTTCACTTGATACCTCCACTTTCCCTTGTCTGTGGCCTGCCCGCCTGAGTTTTGGACGAGGCCCAGTGGCTTGATGACAAGTGTCCGCCAGCCTGAGAGGGCCTGAGATAGGCTTGCATGTTTCAGACCGCCGGTGAGTTGTACAGTCAGTTCTCAGCTAGACCTTGCAGAAAAAGTTTTAACGTCCCCCGCATGGGCTTGACACATAAACTGAAAACTTGATTTTTCCCTAGGGTTTTTAGTACACCAGCACTAACTTCATTAACACGTTCTTCGCTGCACCTGAATTTGGAGCCGCTCATTTTTGAAAGTATGCTTGAACCTAGGAAATAAAGCAGTTTCACTTCTGAAAGTTTTATAACCTTTTTTAATTTTTCCTCCTCTGTTATTAGACACCATAAGTAAATGAAATGTGTAAATAATTTTTAGTGTCTGTTATCAGGAAATAAAACTTCTTAAATACTTAAAATGTTTAAAAACTTTTACTCTGAACCTGTTACCTTGAGAAGAATTTATTAAAGTTTCCTTAATAGAAACTCAGACTGTGGAACTCAGTTTTTGGTGTGTGACCACCATTTCTTTATATCATATTAATTAATGTTAGCACCACATTTTGTAATAGAGTGAAGCTGCATTACATTGTCATGGTTTAGTTTGTACTCTCTGGAGTAAAATAAAAACTACTATGAACTCTGAGTTGCATGCAGAGATTTGTTTAATCTTGCCTTAGGCTTTGACTGTTCCGTACCTGAAGGTGAAAGAGAAAAGTAAGGGAGACCAAAAGGAATTTTGGATGAGAAGACACTGGCCAGAACAGTGTATAAATCCACATTCTTTGCCCTAAAACAAAGACAGTGATGAAAGCAAACGAAATTAAAAGAAAATTTGGTCACAGCACAGACATTCATATCAAGTATTAGGTAATAAATAGGATAAGTATGACAGTTGGGTAGATTTTAGACCAAAATGGAGACACTGTTTAAAAAACTTTTTATAAACCTTTTGGGTAAAAGAAGCTGTGTCTTTTGGCCTCTCAACTTGACAGAAGTATTCTTTATTTTTGTCTTTTCTCACAGAGTACATTTTATTTTTATTATTATAATTCAGGCACACACCATGCTTCTTTTGACCTCTGCGCTTTACTTTTCTTCAGGATACACCCTTCACCTGGAATGCCCTGGCAGTGTTCTCCCACTTGCTTCAAATCCTTCTTTTTCAAGGTTGATTTGCATCACTGTGGTTCAGTTTTCTCATCTGCAAAATGATGGGGCTTGAGTGCTGTGATTGCCAAGATCTCTGATCTTTTCCAGTTCTGCAATTCTGTGAGTCTGGCAACACTCTGCATTTCTTGTAGCCATACTCAGCCAATTGCAGTTTCCTCTAAAGATGACACACTCTTGAATTATTGAGTACTGAGGGGGTCATCCTGGACCCAGCAAGTTCTTCGAGGTCCTGGACAAAAGAGCATTAGCTTGGAGTTAAACAGACCTCCGTTTAAGTCTCAGGTTAAACGTTTACTGTCTGCAGCTTTGGACAAATCACTTCTTTATATTTGGTAAGAAGATGAGGTAAGGTAGCTAAAGCATGTAACATGTTGTAGATTTTTTTTTTTTAAGATTTTTAAAAATTAATTTGACACAGAGAGAGAGAGAGATCACAAGCAGGCAGAGAGGCGGGCGGAGTGGGGGAGCATGGGGGAGCAGGCTCCGTGCAGAGCAGAGAGCCCGATGCGGGGCTTGATTCCAGGACCTGGGATCATGACCTGAGCTGAAGGCAGATGCTTTAACCCACTGAGCCACCCAGGCGACCCTCGTAGATTTTTAGTAAAAAGCTGCTGTTGCGATAAGTCTCCTTCACATCCAACGTTTGAAGATTCTCTGGAGATGCTATATAGTTAGTTAGTCTAGTGGCCAGAGCACTTGCTTTGGAACCTGGCCACCTGGTTTAGTCCTAGCTCAGGCTTCCACTAGGCTCTGTGGCCCTAGACAAGTCACTCTTCATTGTGTTTCTTTGTTCAGTAAGTCTAGATACTGTTAGCCTGCTTGTGTTACATGTGTATCAAGCACTACTTTTGAGAAATTTGACATAATGTGTGCAAGCATTTAGTGTTCTGACAGGGTTTAGTACTTATATGAGTAGTAGCTATTATTAGAGTTGTTCAGAGGAATGGATTTATAAACTTACATTGAACTTAAAATAATAAAAATAAGAGCATATTGTGCTCCCATAGGCATATCTGAAGATGTGGGCTATGAAATAGGAGTCCTGTGTTCTGCAGCTGATCGCCTGTGTGACTTTTCTTCAGGCATTTTGTATATCTTTTCGGCTGATCTTTGTATTTTTCTTAGCTCAAAACAGTCCTCTTGTTTCCCTTTGAGGCATGGGGAAGGATAAGCAACAATCTTGGTATCCTAAGTGAGCCACTGTTTCTGGCTCAGGTGATTAAGACATGGTGCTGATGAGGCCCAAACTTCGGTGTTGAACTGCAGATGGGTTCGTTCAACTTAGCTGAAGAAAACATTCCAGATTTCCCCAGTTGTCTGATATTGATGTCATCACTCATAAGAAATGAGTGTGGAGCAACGATTCACGGACTCAGTCACCGCTGGAAAACCAGTTCTGTGTTCCACTGATAAGGATAGTAATTTCATCTTCATTTATCTTAATAGAGGAAGAATAACATTTAGTAAGCAACATAAGGCTTTCAGTAACTAGGCTGTGTTTATTAATAGATAATGTTTTCCCAGATTTTTCTTGCTGAAAATGTCCTCAAGGGCTAGCAATTAAAGGACCTACTTACAATTTTAAGTTTAGAGTTTATTCTTACCCACCAGGTGTTATTTTCATGGTATTTACAGCGTTTTGTTTATTTCCTTTATCCTTAGCAGTTGATAGCTTTCCCTCCACTTGCATAAAATCACCCATATTCTTACGCCTGGTTCCAACTTCAAATTTGAAACGACTCATGGTTTGGATGAAAGGCCACCCTCTTGCCTTGCTTTCCTCTTCAAGTCTAAAATAATTTCTAGGGATAGAAAGCCCAGGCATTTTCATTACTCACATTACATGTGCTTAATAGGATTTTTCTGAGCACCTGCTGTGCCTGTTTGGAAGGTATGCTTACCACTCAGTCTTTCACTGGTTTATCTGAAACATCAAAGCTGTGAGTGAACTCTTCCAGAGCAAATGTCAACTTCAATGAGTATCATTTTCAAAGTAATACTTGCCGTGCTTTCCAGGCATAAATGAGTCTCTGCAACTGGCCTTGAAGTTGCAAGTGCAAATTCATAGGCGCCATACATGTGGTAGTGCGGATACTCAAATGGAACACACCTAAGGCTTTGGGAAAGCATTGGCAGTTGAGAGACCCTAAATGAAAAGAGTATTTAATGTGAGATGTTGTTGAGGATTCTGCAGAGTGTATATTAACAGAAGCCACAAATCCAGTCAGTCATTGGGAATGTTGAGGGATGTTCTTGAGGTAATTAAGCTAGCTGGTAGATGATTGGTCCCTTTCCAGTTTAGATTCTGTGACTTTCTCAGAGAGAGTACCATGTTAAGCTTTCTAGGACTTTTCTTTTTAAAGCATCCTAAGGTTTTATACAGACAGTAGAAGTTCATTTCTACTAACAAATGCAAAGTGGCAAATTACATACATAAGCTAGAAGTTAATTATATAAATCCATCTGTCCTTTCCCCTGCCATGCCCTTAAGCAAGTATTTAGGAGTAATATCTTCCAAATAATAATGGCAGTTTTTGGAGCCTGTGTCTTAAAATGGTCGTTAAAAAAAAGCAAACCAGTACTCTCACAGAAGATGACCTATGCTACATGGAAGACCAAGTGAGAAAAATGAGTCTGAGTCTTTTAGTCAGTTTGATTAAGGCATATCTGGAAGAGAAAAATATTATGAAGATGGGTGTGTGATTTGTTTCTGTCTCATGTGGTTCCAGAATTTACCTCTTAGAAGGGCAGCTTAGAAGGAGTTCCTCTTCTCCTTTTTCTCTGTTCCTTGGAAGTGGAAATACTTTTATCTCTTTGTCCCTCTTATGCAGCCTCCTGTTTCTGAGAATACTGGATTCTAGAGTGGTGGGTGATATGTTTGTGCTCATTTTAGATAAGACCAGCCAAGGGGAGTGGGAAGATTTGAGTGGGAAGACCACAGCACATGTTGGTTTGGTGAGTGGTACGGCCTAGAACTTAGTAAGCCCCATTTCCTTAAGTTTCCCTTTAGCAGCCGTAGAGAATAGGGCAGATAATCAAAGTCAGTGGACTGAAGTCTGTGATGTTAGCAGGCCCTGGCCGTCTTCTCTTAGTTATCTGTTAGAGTTGAACAGTGTTTCTTTTAGTTTGCAGATGATTGTACATCTGTAAGCTATGGACTCTGCCCAGAATAATGTAATAAGCAGATTATTTTGCATACAGCTGAAGAACCAATCCATACATCCCTGAGTCCATGGACCTTAGGTGTTTTGTGTGTGTGTGTGTGTGAGAGAGAGAGAGAGAGAGAGAAAGAGAGTTTACCATTCTTTGCTCCAAATACTTTTTACACATGGTATTTGCCTTGATAGGGAGTGCAGAGAGGTCTAGAAACCAGGTATAGTTGCTACAGATCTTTAAATAGGACAAAAGCTTTTCTAACAGAAGTACCCTGTTTAAGGAAAGATGTTTCCTGAAGAAGCTGCTTCTCCTGCGGAGGGCTGCTTATCCAGTCCTTGCAGAAGCTTATGTTCTATCCCTGACCCTTCTTTGGGTCAGTTCACATCACAAAGAAGAGTTGTTCTGAAGCTATAGATTGTGTGTATAACCCCGACCAGCATGTCTAAATCTTGTCAGCTGCTTCATGAGTACCCCAGTTCACAGAGGAGATCAGGTGAGTGTGCTGGTCTGAACTTACTTCTGCACCCAGAAGGTCACCTCATCTGGTATTAACTGGAGATACAGAGGATAACACAGCATGGCACTTGCCTTGTAGCAACTTGGCTGGGAACGTACTGGGGATGGGGTGAATCATACTTGAAGTAAGCAGAGTTACTACTGTCGGCTGCCACAGATGGGCCTTTGCAAGGGTCTGCGGATCCACTTAGGAAGATTGTAAGGACAAAAGAGGGAGGTTGAGTGGATGGAACTAGAGGGTATCATGCTTAGCGAAATAAGTCAATCAGAGAAAGACAACTATCATATGATCTCCCTGATATGAGGGAGAGGAGATACAACATGAGGGGTTAAGGGGGTAGGAGAAGAGTAAATGAAACAAGATGGGATTGGGAGGGAGACAAACCATAAGTGACTCTTAATCTCACA
The DNA here is from genome assembly GCF_010015895.1 of Lontra canadensis. Taxonomy (NCBI): domain Eukaryota; kingdom Metazoa; phylum Chordata; class Mammalia; order Carnivora; family Mustelidae; genus Lontra; species Lontra canadensis. The sequence goes on from NW_022630996.1 coordinate 12,593,304, forward strand.
AAACAAACTGAGGGTTGGTGGGGGGAGGGGGGTTGGGAGAGGGGGGTGGGGTTATGGACATTGGGGAGGGTATGTGCTATGGTGAGTGCTGTGAAGAGTGTAAATCTGGCGATTCACAGACCTGTACCCCTGGGGATAAAAATATATGTTTATAAAAAAAAAAAAAAAAGAGGGAGGTCGACTCTCCACACAGCCCTGCAGTATGTTTATCAACTCAAAGATGAATTGTGCTCCTTCAGATGGCGTGCTTATAAATGTACTGAAATATAATCAAAGACCATGTTGGAAAATGTTTTGAATTGCTATTAGAATTTAGTATTAAGTAGCAAGTTTTGAGGCATCAGGTAAGCCACAAAAGTAAAAGGAAACAATTAGTGATTAGGCTGAAAGAGACTATGTAGCCAAAGAGCATGCATAGGTAGGGATAAATGCAGAGATAGGGATAAATTAGCACTTTATATAATCCTGCTGGGACGTAGGTAGCTGTTTCTGGCAATAACCGTAGCCCAGGTCTTCATGTACTGTGTAGTGAAGGAGCTCGGCACAAACTCGTCCGTTGGTGGATGGACCGAGATGAACTGATCAGTCGAGGTCCCCGTGACTGGAGCTGTATTGGTAGTATCTTTACCAGATGTGTGTGTAGCATGTTAGAGTATATAATGCACCTGCAATCCTCCCTATAACTTGGGCTTAGGTGTTCTTCAGTTTCAAACAAGGAAAATGAGGCTGATGGAGATGACTTCCTTAGGACTGTGTAGCGGGTAGCCAGGGCACTTTCCTGGTTAGCTTTGAGTTTTGCTCTCAAGAAATGATATTTGAGGCTGCTTTAGTCACAGGAAGGAGTTTTGTAATATTCATTTTGAAAGTAGCCATAAGTAATGGCAATATGTGAATTTTGATGAGAAGTAGATGAAGTGGTATTCAGAAGAAAGGGTAGCCAGTCTCCAATACAGATGAAAACTTACAGCTAACACTTGATTTTTAGCAAACACGATCACTTTCTGATTGGGTAGAATATATATTTAGTGTAGTTGCAATTCTTTGACTTTGGTCTGAACTATAGAAATATAAATTAAAATTAAAATTATATACATATATCTGATATGTGAAATTAACTTTGCATACATGACAAATTATAAACAAATTATATTAACTTTGTAACATACAATAATAAGCAATATTAATATTAATTATAAACAATATAACAATATAATAAATTATATTAAGTATGTAACATATACAATATGTTGTATATAATTGTATAATCCACAGTATATATGGTAGTATATGATACACAGTATATAATATGTGTAGTGTATTATAGAATACTGTATTTTTTTTTTTTTAAATTTTCACGGTTTATTACTACTAAGTGGCTATTCCATCAGGCAAGTCACTGAACTTCTTTATTCCTTATTTTCCTCTTTAAAACAAAGAGATTAGAATAGATAATTGCTAAGATTCCTTCCAATCTTCACATGGTAGGATTCTGTGCTTCCGAAGGAATATCTTGTTGATCTGTTGAATTTTCTATATATCAAGAAAACTGATATGAATTAAAATAGCACAGCTAAGCTAATCCTGCCCTATATGAAAAAACACAAAGACCGTGTTAAAGCTCAGCTTCCCTAACTTTACTAGATCCATTCTCCTTTTAGCCAGACCTATGAATAGCCCATGACATAGCACAAATATCTTAATTACATAAGTTATTTTAAATTATACTGTTATTAAAATATATTAAGTCTATGCCACAGTTTTCCTGTATAGAGTACTATAATATGGCCTATGAATACATATGATATGTAGTATATTATATTATATATTGAGTGAGCTTTAAAATCGTTTTAAGATTCTAAAACTTTATACTTGATCTTAGCCAAAAGGCCGAGAAGCGATTAAAGATTCTAAAACTTCAGTAAGCCTCATTTTATCTCCTTAAGAGGAAGTGGATTTATTTTCACATAGGATTGTAGGGGTGTATTGTTTAACAGAGAAAGCACTGGACTAGAGATTGGGGGTTGCTTCTTATCCTGATGCTACCCGTAAGTGGATGTTACTCAGGACTTTTTCCTCCTCTATAAATTTGAGAGGATTGTGGTCAATCTTAAAGGGTTTTTTCCTAAGATATATCTCAGCTTTGCAGATGAGTTTAAGCAGCAACATCAGTGGCTGTCAGTTGTTAGGAAAGAAGCAGCTGACCCTGACATCTTCAAATAGAAAGTTCCTTGACATTGTCCTTTCTAACTTCCATTTCTCTTCTGAGAGGAGTCTTGGGATTTTCCTCCAAAGACCCCAGCTTTTGAGCTGTAGTGTTTCCATTAACCGTATCCCCTGCATTCTGGTTTTGGTCCTGAGATGTTAGTAACTGCTCAGGTACAAACTGTTTTGTTCACTCTTGTTATCACAAGGGCCTTAATTAGTGCTTGGCCTGGTAAACATTTAGTGAATGATTTAGTAATATACAGGAGCTCACGGTTTTGTGGAAAGGCAAATACTTGTTCTGTCGTGGAGCGCCATGTTGGGAGATTTGTGCAAGGTGTGGTGGGGCACGAATAAGGGTAGCCTTGGGTAGGCAGAGTTGGAATGGAGTGGGGAAGTGATTTGGGCAGAGAGGGCATTAGGATGTTTGAAATGGGTTATGAAAGGTGATTCCCTCCCACGGGGCCAGGGGAAAAGGCAGTATAGCCATGTGTAAAAGCAAAGAGACAGCATCCAAAAAGTAGCCGGTATGGGTAGAGAACGAGGTATGAAGTATTTAAGCAAAGGGCTGTGGAAATTGAGGTTGGAGAGTTAGGCCATGACCAAATGATGAGGGAGTCTTGAGTGCTGTGCAGGAGAATTTGGACTTCTCTGTCAACAGAAGGTATGAAGGATTTTGAAGCAGGGAGTTACCATAATCAGATTTGCATTTTAGGAGGATTATTAAGGGTACCATGAACTAGGCCAGGGGAAAGGGGATGAGAGAAGAAATGTGTTCATTGAATATTTAGGGGTTGAGGAATTTACAGCAAAGAGAATGAGGGAGAACAAAGAGTCGAAGCCAAGTCCTCTGTTCTGATTTAGAAAGCTGGATGGAGGTGGTGTCATTAATGAGTAAAGGAAAGCAAGAGGAAGAAGAGATTTTGGCAAATGTGAATTCCGTTTAGGACATGTTGGGTTTGAGGTGCTTGTGGTCTGTCCAAGAGGAGGTGTCCTTCAGGCAGTTCAGTGTATAGGTCTAGCTTTTGGGACATAGGTCTTGGGCTGGAGATAAAGGATTTAGAATGTGTTAATTTATGAACTGCAGTTAAAAGTCAAGGGAGTGGATGAGACGACCAACAAGAGCACTTAGAGTGAGAAGAGAACAAAGGCAAGGAAGCACATGTGGGGCCCTGTGGCATTTAAGGGTAGGCAGGGAAGGGGAAGCCTGCAGCAAGATAGAAGATACGGCCAGAGTCCGAGGGCAGTCAGGGTAGTGGAAGGTCAGAAGAGCCAGTGGACCGGTTTCCACAAGAGGACAGTGACCAAAGGTGTTAGATGCTAAAGGGAAGCCATGTAAACTTAGGTGTTTTATAAGTATAAAAGTTATTTATATAAATATAAAAGGTTATTTGTTTGGCCACTGGTGACTTTTACAGGAACACTGCTGTGTTGCTAGATAGATAGTAGTGAATCAAGGAAGTGGAAGTGGGAAGGTCTCTGTGGGTAGAGGCCAGTTATGTGGCCCAGAAACCTAGATGTCCCGATGACTTCTGCTTCACTTCCACATCTGATCAGACCCTGAATCTGCCAGTAAAACAGGGTACCTGAATGGAACCTTGAGACTCAGACTTCCTGGGTTTGAATCCTGTTTCCATTATTGATCAAATGTAAAATCCAGAGCAGATATATAATCTAGCTGTGTTTCAGCTTCTCACCTATGCAGTGGCGATAGTAAACTGTCTATTTCCTATGATTGTTAGGGATTAAACGAGGAAAGTGTTTTGTTTAGTGTAATGTCTGGCACATAATAAGGAATCGGTGAATGTTAGCTATTTTGAATCCTAAGTATCTTTTGAATGTGTTCCCTTTGGAGTACCATAATAGTTTTTTTTTTTTTATAACAGCTTTATTGTATAATTTACATATTATAAAATCACCTGTTTCTGCGTACAAAACTTTTTAATAAATTTACTGAATTGTACAACCATCAGCACAATCCAGTTTTAAAACATTCCCATCAAACCAATAAGATCTCATTTTATAGTTAATCCAATAAGATTAGAGTTAAACCAGTAAGATGCCCATTTTATAGTTAATCCCCATTCCTATTCTAGCCTTAGTCATCTACCTCTCTACTCTGTATCTATGCAGAGTTGCCTTTTCTGGGCATTTCATATAAATGGAATTATACAGTATGTGGCCTTTTGTGTCTGGCTTTTTTCCCTTAATTGTTGTTTACATCTATCCGTACAGTAGCATGAATCAGAACCTCACTTCTTTTTAGCGCTGATTTTTTATTCCATTGTATGGACACATAATATACTGTTTATCTATTCACCAGTAGACGGACATTTGCTTGGTTTCACTCCTGCTATCTTATGAATAATGCTGCTCTGAACACTCCTGCACGAATCTTTGTGTGGACATATGTTTAATAGCTTCTTAATTGGTCCTTTAGCTTCCTTCAGGGGTCCTCCTGCTTCTGTTCTTGTCCCCCTCCAATCTGCTCTCTACACTGTAGCTAGAGTGATCTTTCTAAAAAGTTAGTCTGATCTTGTCACCGCCCCGCTTAAAATCCTCCAGAAGTGCCCAGTTGCCCTCAGAATCAGTTTAACCTGTTTCACTTGAAGGGTTTACTAGGCGTCTTCAGAACCTAAAACCGTATTTCCCTTTGCAGCCTCTCTCACTATTTCCGTTTCCCCCTCCTCAGCTTCCTGCTTCAGCTGTTCTTCCCCTTTCATTCATAGTGTTTCAGTCATTTATTTAGCCCCTCATCCAGTTAACCAGCTTATTGAGGCTCCAGGGACATAATAGGACAGCCAAATGCTAGCTTGCACGGGCCTTCCTTCTGAGTGTAAAAGGCAGACCCACAAGAATGCCTCACACAGTGGCAAGTGCAATAAAGGAAATAAAAAGAATGGTATGATAGTAACTTGGGGGAGCTGAGGACTCTTAGGGCCTCTGCCTTATTGCAGACTGCCTACTTGTTATCTGTGCTTGGTGTCTGATGGTGGCAAGCCCTGTTTCTCATCTGTACGGCCATGTGTTTCCCTCTTCCTGGAGTACTGTTAGGCTGCGTCTTCTCTTCCTAACACCTGCTTATCTTTCCCAGCGCCACGCCCAAAGCCTGGCTAGATGTCCTGTCCGTTATGCTTTCTGGATTCTTCCATTCCAGGCCCGCGGACTTAGGTGGTGCCCTTCCCATTACATTTCACTGCCTGACGATTGTTTCTTCGACTCTACTTTAAGCAACTTGAAGACTATGAAATACCCCAAGTCTAGCGTAGTTCCTGGCACAGATGTGGTGCATAAAAAAAATCTGTTGAAAGAGCAATTGTTTGTGATTAGCTTGAACGGGAGTGAGCGAAGGATACCGTTTCCTCTGGGACCGGAGGGAAGGAAGGAGCTAAGACCTGTTGCTTGCAAAATTAATTTGTAGGATTAGGGGAGGAAAGTCGAAGGAGTTTTCTTGGCTTACATTTTCTCAGAGATTACAGTTTAATGCACTGTACAAAATGAGGAGGGAAGTTATTTATAATGAGCAATTAGCAGAGCATTAGGAGAAATAAAGAAATAGTGCTGCGGGGTGCATCTTGAAATCTTAAAACTGCTCTTCCTTGCTTCCAGTTTTAGAGCTATTAGATTTCTTTCGGCCTTTTGTTATACATATTGATGTGGATGACTGCATTACTTGGATGCTGTGGTCCCATTTTCTTTCTTGTTTTTTTTTGTAATTGATTTTGTTTTGATGTTGCCTTTTCAGCTTTCGGAAAATGTGATTGATCGCATGAAGGAAACCTCCCCATCTGGTTCGAAGTCTCAGCGGCATTCTGGTGCGTATGGTGCCTCTGGTATTTCAAAATTTTAATTTTAGAAGTTTTAGTAGGAAAATTGAGATAAAAGTTTACTTGATAGTCAATTCTTTTGCACTTCTTTCTCTATTGTTATCTGGATGTTTGGCTTTTTATACGGAATTATTAGAAATCAGTACTAAGGTTTCTTTTAAAACATTTTGTAAGAAAAGGAGAATGAATTCACTGTTAAGCAGTTTTGGGAGGATTTTTTTCCTCAGCCAGCTTCTGTACCCTCTATTAAGCTTTGGCAGGTTGTGTCATATCTTTTGTGAAATGGATTACTTATGGGAATATTAGAGACTTAGGAGCAAATATTTATACTAAAATGAACTCAGAAACAATTGATTTACTATTTGCAAATTGCAAACTATCTCCAGTGCTTTAATTTTCTAACAGATTTCTTCTCAGTTTATAAACAGTTTATTTCTCCTCTGTCTTAATTATTGATGAAAATAAGATGTTAAATGACATTTATAGAGAATTATTAAGCCTCATTTTATCTGTGGATACTGTGGGATAAGAAACTATCTTCCTTTTCTTTGCTCTCCTCTACCCCATCCATTTATTTGTCCAACAAATATTTATTGAGCACCTGCTATGTGTCTGGTACTGTTCTTGTTGCTGCCCAGTTTGATGGATGGACATGCTGTTTATTGGAGAAATGGTAATGAGAAAATAATCAAGATGATTAATCTTGGTCTAAGTAGTTTCTGTGTTTATTAGGAAGGGTATTGTGTGGCAAATCTGCCTCCAGACTGAAATACATTGAGAAAGATGGGATGCTGCCCAAATGCCATTCACTTGGGGACAGTTGTGACCTTACTAATCATTACTTGTAACCATGAATTGAGCTTCTGATATGTTTAAAGCAGAGGCTAAGAGATGAATAAGAAATAGTTGAGTAATAAGTCATGAATAAGAAGTAGTTCTTGCGCTTACGAAACTCCTTTTTCAATGGGAGCATTAAGAGGGGTTCATAACGTTAGAAAGTGACCACTCCTTCCTTGCTGGAAATCCTTTCTTTGGCTTCTGGACCACACTGTTGGTTTTCCTCCCACCTTACTGGCATCTTCAGCCCAGTTGTCTTTGCTGAATTCCCTTAAGTAATCTCATCCACTTGTATGGCTTTTGAATGGTAGTGTAGCTGTGTGGGACTCCCACAGTTGTATCGCTGGCCCTGACCTCTCCCTGAAACAAAATGTAGACAACTGCCTACTTGAAATCTCCGCTTTCAGATCCTCAATGTAACATCTCCAAAACAAGCCTTTCTATTCTTTCCCAGACTTGCTTTTCCGTGTCTTTCTCAGTAAATGGCACAGGTGGTCAAGCGCCAAATCTGGGCCCTGTCCTTTCCTTCCTCCTTACATTAGGCCATAAGCCAGGTCTGTCCGTCTGTCTGCACAACACATCTGAGTATGACCCTTTCACATCTGTCTTTGTGGCTGCAGTCCTGACCCAGACAAGCAGCGGCTTGCTCCTTGTCTTCTTAAGAGCCTCGTAACTGGCTCCCTTTTCCTCTCTCATCCCCTTACACTTTGCCATGCGATCTTGGAAATTGGGGCTTAGCAATCTTGGGAAAAAAAAAAAAATTAATCAGTCCGTGTCACATCCCAGTGGTGGCTCTCCATGGTACATGGACTATAATTTGAAGAGCTTTCCCTGGCTTCCATGGAGACACACCATGACTGGACTCTGTTTTTCATCTCATCATTTATCATCTCCTACCACCCTTCTTTTACTTGTGCACAGTGGCTGCCATCTCCACCAGAAGATAAGCTCCAGGGACCTTGTCCCTTGTCTGTTTGTTCACAGCAGAATTCCCATCTCCTAGGATAGTTCCTAGTGCTTAGTGTTGAGTTACTTTAGGGCAGATGCCATATATATACACACACGCACGCGCACACGCACACACACACACACACACACACACACACGTATATATATACATACATACTTTTTTTTTTTTTTTTAAGAGAGCAGGTGCACGTGTGAGTGGGGGAATGGAGGCACAGAGGGAGAGAATCTCAACCAGGCTCCACGCCCAGCATGGAACCTGACATGGGGCTTGATCTCACAACCTTGATATCATGACCTGAGCCGAAGTTGAGTGTCGGATGCTTAACCAGCTAAGCCATCCAGGCACCCTCATTATACATTTTTAAAGTAGCGACTCATGATCATTCTGGAATATAATTCTGTAAGTTTAATTCAGGTGACATTTATTGAACATCACTCTTGTGCAAATAATTAGGGTCTGTGTTTTGAGAGGACACAGAAACAGAAAAAAAAAATCTTTCCTTTCAAAAAGTTTAGGGTTTTTGGGCAGAAACAACTAAATATATAAGAAAGACAGAAGCATAGGGGCGCCTGGGTGTCCCAGTGGGTTAAGCCTCTGCCTTCAGCTCAGGACATGATCTCAGGGTCCTGGGATCGAGCCCCGCATCAGGCTCTCTGCTCAGCAGGAAGCCTGCTTCCTCCTCTCTCTCTCTGCCTGTCTCTCTGCTACTTGTGATCTGTCTGTCAAATAAATAAATAAAATCTTAAAAATAAAAAAAGAAGGCAGAAGCATAAGAGAAACCTAGACAGAATAACTTTTGGTGTGTAGATATTTTTTTAAGTTGGGAGTTTGATCTAAAATATGATTCACTCTAGATAGATTTCTTTTCTGCCTACTGTGTTGGGGAGAGAGGATGAAAATGGTGATGACAGTGAAGAAATAATGAAGGAATAGTGATAAATAATACTTAAATAATGTTATTTGTGTGCCTGGCACTCTGCTAAATCTTTTATATGTCTTATCTCATTTGATCCTTATAACCCTATGAAGAAGGGACTGTTATTGGCCCGTTTTACATAGAAGGAAATGGAAACTTGACATGATTAATTTTCTTGCCCAAAGTCACAATGCTGGTAGGCAGTGGAGCCGACAGTTGAATTCAACTGTCTTTGAGCCACTCTGTTTTATTATAAGTTGCAGGACACTTTGCTAATTTTTATGGAAGAAAAGTGACAGAATCTAGTTGGAGGGAAAGAGTTCCCTTCTAGTGACGTGCTGTTTGAGTATAGAAGCAACCTTCTTTCTGTAAGCGATTGTTGCTTCTAGCTTTTCCCCACATTGGTTCTCATTGAGTAATGTGTGGAAGGAGAGGTATTTTCCTTCTCGCGTTGGTTTCTTAAACTGTTACTTCAAGAGAGTGGGTATGAGTGGGAAGGCTCTCCTTGAATGCTCCTGGTTTGGCCTGCGGGGCATGACTGGACATTGTGGTGCACCCTGGTTGTGCTGAGGGATCTGTCCCTTCCCAGTTCGAGGTTTGACATGACTGATGGATGCTGGTCCCTGACCACCCTGGGCACTGAGCACTCTTGGAATGCCACCTCATGTTTTGGTGGTCAGGCTAGAGCTGAACTCCAGATGGTAACTGCTACTCACATGTGGCTGTGAACAGTTAAATTAAAATTAATTGAAATAAAGTAAAATTGACATTTTAGCTCCTCCGTTGCACTTGTCACATTTTAGTGCTCAGTAACCGCACGCAGCTGGGGGCTACCTTGTTGGACAGTGCAGATACATCGTTGCAGAAAGTTCTTTTGCGTAGTCCGGTCTGGAATACATCAGGGCATGGCTTTGGGACCTTCATCAGATGATTTTAATGACGTGATGGAGGTCTTGGAGCTTGATGGCACTGTGTGTTAGTGAATCTTGTTGCCTGCCTTTCCCACATCCCAGCTCCTCCCCCCAGGATTGTGGGTAAATGGACACTTCTGGGAATATGTCCCTGGGGTGTACTGTCTTTCCCGCAGTCTATAGAAAGCTTCCTGACCCGTGTGTTGTGGGTGTTTTGGAGATGCTGATTCCCTGGACTCTCGAGTAGCCGGGGAACACCTGTACCCTGGGAACACCTGTACCCTCACGTCCCACCCAAATACTTGCCTTTTCTGTCTGTACCATGATGTGGTACATGATGCAGCCCTCTGAGTAGAATATCTCCCTAACCTCTTCCAACCCAACTAGAGAGAAGAGCCAAGATCTGGTATGCTGTTTTGAAATGATCTTGCCTTTAGGTTAAGAATGCATTTAGGCTATGATTGTGCAAATTAACAGAGATTTATTCTTAAAATTACAGAAAAAGTGTTTATAAAAGTAGAAAGCCTCAAAGTTTACGTTCTTCTCTGCATTTGTCTCATTTGGGGGTTTCGGTTAATACTCAGTAATAGATTTCTTAAGATTTATAACTTAGATGTGTTATGAAATAATTTTTCAAGTCTATAAAAATATATTGATAAAAATGTCACCAGCCTTTTCTACATTTTTCAGTGTCAAGTAAGTTATATATTAAATGTGAGTTGAATTTTTAATATTCATTAAAATGCCTTCTTCCTCATAGGAGTCTAATTCGTACCACCCCTAGGCTATTCATACGTGTGGATATAGGGCAGCGTGTTTGATGGACTGAGAGCCTTGAGATTTCTGTATATAGGAACTATGTTTTGTGATATATATAGTTTCGAGAATATAATTTATGTTATAAGAAAGTGAGTTCCTCCAAAGATTTTACTGAGACATTTTTTTGCCAAACCTTGAACCAGATCAATGAGTCGTTGCAATAAGTATTTGCGTGTAAAGCTGTTCAGGCAAAATAATATAATATGTGACACACGGCAGATTGTAATGCCACTTTAATAAATGAATGTGCTCTAAAGAACTTAACTGTGTCCTCGCTGCCTCAGACTCTTCCTGTGCTAATGTGTTATCCCAACTGTTGGTTTGCATTTTACACCAGGGAGTTTTTTTTAGGCTGTCTTAAGGAGATACTGTTGTACTAGTTATACACTGACCTTTTCATTAACATCTTGCATCTTTTGATTTTAAAAACCAGTGTTGGATATTGATTTTCTTCACTTCCACTCCGATCCTTCAATTTTTCTGGCTTATGGGGAGGTCAGACGTCTCATGCTTGACCATACCTGATGTTGAGGAAACTCTGTCCCCAAGTCAATAGGGAAAAACCAGGCAGGAAATGATTTTAGGACACTATTTGTCAGTTCCCCAAGCCCCTAGCAACCAGATGAAAATGAAGCATCTGGAAAAAAAGACAAATGAACTCCCTTTTATCATTATCCTCCCTGTGCAAGTTTCTCTGTACATTTCTTGTCATTTTAAAAAATAAGAAAGATTTGCCGGTCTGTGTTAAGTACATCACTGAGATCACTAAGTATTTGGCAGCCTTAACAAATTGCAGGAAACCAATTTAAGCTGGAAATAGAACAGCCCAAACTAAATAGCCAATTTAGGGAAACAGATTCATCTATATGTTCTATGTGTTTTTCTCCCAGAATCTGGCCCTCTTAGTTATTTTTAAGCGGCTCTTTAAGGCCTATTTAGATATAACACAGTAGGGAGAGATCACAGTAAACAAGTTGTGCTTGTTCCTTTGACTTGAGTTGCAAGCGCGGAATGTCTAGGTTTCCAACTTTTCACATACAAAACTCTTTCGATGTCAGTTTCTCAACTCTGCACTTTTTGTGCCATAGTAGATAATTGTCTGACAGTTCCTAAAAGGAAGTTATATGTATACTATTGACTTAGAGGTTTTATTTATTTATAAAGATTTTACTTATCCATTTGTCAGAGAGAGAGAAAGAGAGAGAGTGCACGTGCATGAGGGTGGGCACAAGCAGGCAGAGGGGCAGAGAGAGAAGCAGACTCCCTGCTGAGCAAGGAGCCGGATGTGGGACTCGATATGAGGATGGTGGGATCATGACCTGAGCCAAAGGCAGCCACTTCACAACTGAGCCACCGAGGCATTCCGACTTAAAGGTTTTAAATCAAATTCTGTAGGCAGTATATTCTGCTCTTAAAAAAACAAATCCACAGTCTATGTTTAATGGGTGGTTGAACTCATATTGTTAATTCCATCTATCAGCAAGTACTAGCATGGCAGCGATCTTTGGCTTCAAGGAATTGTTACTTTGGTCAAAACCTACTTAACATTATACTGTAATAGATAAGTACTAGTTTAGTACCCTTCACCTGCTCAGTTAATATTTTTGAGTTGGTGAATTTGTAAGAGATAGAATATGTAAGAAGTGTAGAAAGTGTTTTAGGAACTCAGAGAAGGTCAAGAGCTTGGGCAGACAGGTCATGGGGTGGGGGTCTTGGTGTTGAAGGTGTTCAAGAGTGTCAGTACACAGACCTGAGTAATTTAGATGAAGGGTACATGAAGGGTAAGGGAAGGAAGACAGGGGAAGTTAAGGAGTTCCCTTTTATCCTGTAGGGCCTAGTGGCTACTGAGCACTTCCATTTAATTTTAGGATGCTAGTATAGAAAGTTGCATTCGTTGCTACTTTTCAAATACACTCAGATATTAATAACGCTTTTATGGCTAAAAAATGCAGTGCTGATTTTCCCATTGATATTTTTATATTTAACAAATCTAAATTGTAAGAATATATGTTTTCTACTAGACTGCTAAATAAAATCATTTTCGTTTTCATGAAAAAGCAAGCAGCCTCATAAGCATTTTTATTTGTCCTTCATCTGCCCTATGGCAAAAAAAAAAAAAAAAAAAATTAAAAAAACCCAAAAAACAAAGTTGCCCTCAGCTGCTTGAGGCAATGTAGGACACAACAGATGATTTCCGAGCAGGGCAGGTGAAATGATGCCAGTGGGTTCTTGGGTAAAGTAGAGGATGTGTTGGATGTTAGAGACGGGGACGGCCAACTTGTGCGGTGGAGATGGAAGGGACCCAGGTGAGGAAGCACGTGGCTGGGTCTGGTCCTGAGGCCACAGGGCTGGTTAGTGGCCTTCCTGGACTTGAACTTCAGTCCTTGCTCCCCTTGGTCTAGAGCACCTTCCTTGGTGTCCCTTGATTTGTCACTGTTTTGTTATATTTATTTTTGAGAAACCGGCATAAATTTAAACCCACTTTATTTTAAAATTGAGAGCAATGGTTCCATCTTAAAAATGGCATAAAAAATCATTGGCAGCGTGGATGGTGAAATGGGCATCATGCAGAAAAGAAAAAGCTCCAGCCGTAGAGGAAGGGAATTAGAGATGCTTAGTAGGTTCTGAAATGCTGGTGAGTCACACCTTCCCATAGTTTTCTGTGACTTAGGACTTCTGCCTTCTGCTTTCTGGGTTAACTGATTACCACCAGCTGAGCTGCTTTTTATGACGTCTTCGGAGGCCCGTGCCCTGTGACTGGTGTAGCATAATTGCATTCGTGTTTCTAAGAAGTATGAAATCAGGTGGGCCAGAAATTCCTTACCTGTTCCTTCTTTACTAGAAAGAAGAAGCTATTTTCTTAGGTGCATTGCATACTGCAGATTAGAAATACAGGAACGCCATGGGGTCGCAGTACTCAGGAGCTGGAAGGAAGGAATGTCAGTGACCACAGGGAAGGAAGGAGCAAAGCCGTATTGAAGAAGCGCCCCCCCTTACTGCTGCCATAGATTTTGACACTGAAGTGAATCTTGGGACAGTGGATTGTGTTTTCTCATAAAGCAAGTGTTGTTATTGGGCATAACAATCAAGTAAATCATGCCTAGTACCAACGATATATCATAAACCACAAAGAGAGAACCACTCTGAAGTATAAATTTTATAATCATGCTTTAAGAGTTATAAAGTAAAATACCAGACAATTGTTTATAAAAGCAGTCCTAATGGATTATAACGTGTAGGACACACAGCACATGAAAATACGATCTCTGATTTAGATTTAATATGCCAGTTATAAAATAAACACTTGACTAACGGTATCTTTGCCTTTCTTAGGATTTGATAGACTTTGAGAGCATCATCTGCGTGGCCCCGATCTCGTAAAATAAATTGCCCAAGAGCGTTTCCAGTGTACATTTTTCTGCCGAAAGCTGAGGTATTCAAAATCAATCCGAGGACCCTCTAGCTGTCCACCAAATAGTAGGTTGTTGTTGTTGATGATGATGTTTTCCCGTGTAAAAAACATTTTAAAAAGTAAGGTCTGACCCGGCATCTCATTTCTTCCCTCTACCCTTTCCTGTCTCCCTGGTTTATTCGGAATTACACGTGCTGTACTCTGTATTAGGCCACATCAGGGCTACCAGGGAACAATAAGTGCTTTCACGTTCCCTTTTCAACCTGTTCTGCCCCCAGGCCCACTTGATGGCTTTGTTGACAGCTGTCGCCTTGCTTGAGTGTTTCTTGAAAAGCTTCAGGAACCCTTGTGGATCATTAGACTGAGACTCTTGAGACTTCTTCCACGGAATTGCCGTGGCACGCTTCAGACGAGGTTCTGGTTCCGCGGGCCCTGGGTCCCCTGAGTGCATAATTGGAGTATGGGCTTTAATTAGCCAGCCGCAGAGGACTGGTGCTTGGAATTACTTTACAGGGCAGTAATGGTAACTGTCTCCTTACTTAAAGGCAGGAGGTAGTTAGAACAGCCCATGGATTGTGTGGTGGAGAGGCAGGGGCTGCGGAAAGCCCCCGTGTGGGGACTTTGTTGGCAGGACCCGTGGACTCTGTCCCACATGCCAGTGCTGCTGCTCTGCTCCTCGCCCCACGCTCCCTTGCTCTTCCCTTATTTTTTTTGGTCTCTGTCCCTTGTGGCTGTGGTCCTGCAGAGGACACCCGCAAGCCTTGCTCCGTATCTGATGAGCAGGTTTCAGGTTCTACAGTTTCTCCTGTCCCTTGTGTCATTGACTCAGCGGCTGCCATCTTCTCCTCCTGCCATGTTCTAGCACTCTCTTGCTTGGGGTCCTGGCCTTCAGCCTTGTGGTTCCCAGTCTCTTCTTACTGTTAAAGTGTAGAACCAGTCATGCCATTCCCCTGTTTAATGCTTGAGACTGCACTTCCTCTAGGATGACCTCAATTTCTTTTACGTAGCCAGTATGTCCTGCACAATCTCTCTGCTGCTTTATCTCCTCCCTCTCCTCCTGGGCCCACCTGTCTCAAGCCAAACTCTTGTCTAGTCCTACCAAAGTTCTTGAGTGTCCTTGAACATGGCCCTTTTGGGTTTTTGACTATGTGTGAACTTCTTTGTGAGCATTGTTCCTCCAGCTGTCTTCCCCGGCCCCAGCCCCACCTCACCTACTTGCCTTCTGTCTGGCCAACCCTCCCTCCTGTTCACATGGCTGCCTGGAAATCACAGACTCCAGGAAGTATTTCCTGACTCCAGATGTGGGTTAGATGCCCCTCCAGGATGGCCCCCAGCTCCGTGCGTGTGCTTCCCCTGTCCCAGCACTGGTCCCCTAGTGGTGTGCTTGCCCCTTTACTCAGCCCTGTCCCTCAGGTGCCACAGCTTGTCTTCACTTGTGGGTGCTCTCGGGACCTCCTTCTGTGGCATTTCTTTCTGTACTTTCCTTTGCCTTGTTGGCAGCCTGTCTGCTGAGGTGAAAAGCAGTTAGGGTTTGTCTTTGTTATAGGTAAGCATCGACTTGTTGAGGTGAGAAGATTAGGAAAACTGGGATTAAAAAAAAGTCTCAACGGGCTGAGGAGATTCATTTTCCCATCATCTCGGGGCCTACTTCCCACATCGATACCTTTTTGAAGAATCTCCTATTCTTGTACCCCTAAGTCTACAGTACTGATCTCGTTATAGTATATGCTTCATTTTATTTTAGCTACTGGTTTAGTTGTCGGTCTTTCCTACTAGACTGTGAGCCTTTGAGGTCAGGGAGCGTTTGGTCCTCATCTTGTGTACCCTCAACCGCGGTGACTAATTATGATACATGCTTAGGGAATGAATGAGCTGAAGCCGGTCAGGTCATGAAGCCTGGTAGGTACACGTGCACGTGTCAGCTAGACGCAAGGCGGAAAAGGGATCCTTCTTTTAAGCTTGTTCCCTGGCTGTGGGTATGAGGGTCTTCACCAGGCCCAGGATGGTGCATTGCCAGTTTTTGGTCTCAACTGTAGAAAACCCAGTGAAACCCAGTTGTAAGAGATAACTTTCTTGAGCACCATCTTGTGAAAAGCTCAGTTTGTGGAGGTAGTGGATGGGGAGTAGGGCCCTGATTTGGAAATGTTGATGTGAAGTTTTCATGTTCTACTCCTAGTTATTAATTTAGGAAAGAAACAATCTGTGTAGATTCTTCCAAGTTTTGGGGCAGGCTGAAGAAGGTTGGGATTTCTCTCCCCTAGGACCCTCCGCCCTTAGTTCTTGGTACCCTTCTCACTTTCCTTCTCTGTTAGGTCAAAGCTAATCTGACATTCGTCCCTTTGCCCTGGAATTTTAGGATAAGAGTTTTTAGGTTGTTTATATCAGGCCTTTGACTTTGCAAAGCAGCTACTCAGCCCTGGCAACCTCTTCCAGGGGGACCCTCTACTGTCTTTCTGTTGTCAAACTCTGGGACCCTAGAAAGTAGAGCTCCATTTCACCCTCTCTCCTTTCTGGGCGTCTGTTCCCATGCCGGATCTCCATTTCCGACTCAACTGTTAATCACTCTTGTCTTCCCGAAAGGCTGGTCTCTCTGCTCTCACTGACTGTAAGTCCTTGGGTCCAGCTCTTTGAAGCCTGGGGGTTTTGGTGCCTGGAAGCTCAGGAACGTTGAGGTTTTAGGGATTGGAAGGAAGACCCACTGCTTGTGTCCTCTCAGGCCAGTGTGGAGGAGACTGTGAGACCGAAGAGCTGGCTCGCCTGTGTGTTCACACTCACACACACTCACACACACACACACACACACAGATAGCTAAGCGGTAACTAACAGTGATAAAAGAAAAACTTCCAAGAATTTGGCTGAGCTCATATGGGCCTCTCCTCAAGGCATCCCTTTTTCACCTTATTGCCATGTACTATGGTAATGAAAATGCATATAATTATATCAGATTGGCTTTGCCCTACATTTTATTTGGTAGTTATGCTAAATTGTTCAGATGCAATTAGTCTTTGTTATTGACGTAACAGTCATCTCATTACTTTGAAAAATAAGGTAAATATTGATTGCCGTGTGTCATTTTTGAGGATGGACCTGAAGAATTATAAGAAAATCAATTACCTTAATCAGGATAGATTTGATTTAAGTAAAAAAAATATAAAGCAGTGTTTGAGATTTTCAACTCCCCCAAAACATTTGTATTGTTTTATTAATGCAACCAGCAAAGTTATGGATTCTGAATGTTGTCTTTACAATTATTTAAACAAATTGTTTTAGCAAAAACACTTCCAAAGCTCTCAATTCATTTCCCTTCCTCACTGTGTATGTGCACACTTGCAGACATCATAGCGCTGATCAACTCTGTTTTCTTTTCCTCAGACAGGAAGAATGAGGTTACCCAAGGAGCTTTGGTTTAATTTTGTGGGAAAGCCTGGACAGCCATTGGGCACAGGGTGTTTCTTTAATTTTTTAAAGTAACATGGTGACTTCTCTGGGAATCTCACGAGATTGAGCCCATAAACTGCCTTTGTGACATCTTTATAAAATTTTTCTGAAAAGGTTCCTTTAATACTTACTTAGAAACTTTTTAGAGTGATTATTATAAGATTATGGGAAGTTATAATCCTCTTTCTGTGACTATTCCTTGACCTTTGACATACTTTATTAGTTTTTTAATAAAAAGTCTTTGAGAAAACAGGGACTGTATAATTAAAAAATAATTTTTATCAAGCCTGATAAACATGCAAATGATAAATTAGTCCCTCTAATTTTTTTCTCTTATTAAACATTATATATCTATTGACATAGCCGTTGTTTCATGATTCATGTTCACCTTCTTGCAAAATGATGTCTGCAAAAATGACAGTAAAATTTAAAAACTGATTTTTAAAAAATTGCTTATTTTTACTGCTCATTATTGCTTACAGGAATTTGAACTGAAACTTTTTAAGGCTATGTTATCTTTTAATGGAGTTTGCCATAACCTCTTCTCCATCCAAGTAAAATTCTTGCAGGGGAACCTTCCCAGAGGCCTCTGTATTGCCCAGGTCTGCAGCATTATTTCTGATGTGCCCGGGAAGTAACGGTCTGCACCAGGCTAACCAGACCCAGGAGGGAGGGTGCAGAGGCTGACTGACATCACCACCTCTTTCCCTGCAGTGACACAGTGCGATGGTGATTCCAGTGTGAAAGGGACTCCAGAGGAAGGGAACCCGTTTCTTCAAATAGGAAATGGAAAGGTCGTAGCTGAACTACCTCTGAAGAGAAGGGTCTGTGCGTGTGTGTGTGTGTGCACGCGCGCGTGCGTGCAGTGTATGTTTAGTGTTCAAAGAGCTTTTGCCACTGAATAGTTGTGTGATCTTGTCTTATCTCCATGTCCTCCAGGATAAAACTGAGAGACTAATTTCACACGGTCGCCATGGAGACTCAATGAGATAACGTACAGGTGCTGAAATACAGCAGGTCATCAATATATGTCCCTCTGTTAACACAGGGTGACTCTGCCAGTCTTTCTGTCTACTCTTTGCCTTTCACTTGGTGTTCTGTTCCCTTGTCCCAACAAGCATCTGTTGAGTCCTGGCTGTGTGTCAGACACTGTACTGAGTGCTGGGCTTCCACAGCTGAATCAGGTGGAACAGTGCAGTGTGGGCTCTAACGCAGATACACATGTAGCATCAAGAGTTAAGGACTAGCTCTGCCTGGGGAGGTCAGGGTAGACATGAAAGAGGTGGTGAGACTTGAGCTGAATATTGAAGGATGAATAAGAGTTTACTACCTATCAGACATAATGGAATCGTTGATGGGGAATGATGGGAAGAGAAGGGGGCCCAATTCTCTCTTCTTGGGAGAAGAAATGATGGTTATAGCAGTTAGAATCATAAAGGGCTTAATGATGTCTAGGAATTAAATTAGTTATATTTATTTGGAATGCAGGCACTGACTGGGAGATTAGGGTACAAGGAGTAATTATAGATGGGATTACCAAACTAGGGAGTGTGGATTTACTTCTGTAGGAAATGACTCCATTCTTGTTTTCTATACCTGTATTTAACTGTTCTGTGTGTATATATGGTCAAGTCTATTCGAAGTTCACCTTATCAGAACTTCTCTTATTCCTGTTTACCTGGCCTTCCTCTGAACACGTGATACTTTGTATTTTTCCCTTGGCAGTCACCATTTCCACAAAAGTAATACGTTACTTATCAATAGCTTTGTTTCTTTACTTTTCAGTAAGCTCCTTGAAGGCAGAATTCACACCTGAAAGCCCCCCACCCCCACCCCCCCGGGTCCCACTGTGACCTGTCTGGCATCTGCTTCACCTGTAGACGGTGCTTAAGAATGGAAGATCCCATGAGCATCCCCAACTTCTTCAAAATACTTTTACCTCAGAAACATTGTGTTCAGTGAGAGAAGCCAGTTACAAAAAAAAAAACCCAAAACACATATGATCCCATTTTTATGAAAAATGTCCCGTGTAAGGACATCTCCAGAGAAGGAAAGTAAATTAGTGGTTGCTTAGGGCCTGTGGGGGTGCAGGTGGCGAGAATGGCGATGCCTGCTGATGGTTGCAGAACTCTGTGAGCCTAACAGCCACTGACCCTGTATACTTTAGATGGGTGAGTTTTACTTTATTTTATTATTTTATTTTATTTTATTTTTTTAGATGGGTGAATTTTATGATATAGAAACTTTATTTCAATAAAGCTTTCAAATCTTGTCAGATTTTTAAAAGAGTATCTTCAATGCATATTTTTTCCTGTTCCCATGTTTACAATATTCACTTTAAGGACTTGTGTTATGATGTTTCTTACTCTGTTTTAAAATTTTGGCTTGGAACTCAGTAGAATGTAAGTGAAGTAGAGCTTTGGGAATTTAGTACCCCTTCAGAGATGCAAGGGAGTACAAGGGGAATCTTCTGGGGAGCCTATGCGGAGACCTCATTCTCTTGTGAGTTATTTTAGTATCAGTGAAATGGCATTGTTGGATATAGTTGAACAGTATATTTTTATTTTTCAAGTTTTTGAAGAAGTTTGTCTTCAGTGCATTCATGCCAATGCATTGCTTTGTCTTAATGAAAAGAAATACAGCATTTGTAGAGAGGTAGAAGGAATGGCATTTTCTGTCACCTTCAGAATAAAGAGATGGTGTGTTTCTTAGCCTGTTAGTCTTGTCTCTCTCATTAACGGGTACTTTATTTTTTACAGTCTGTTTTATACTAAAGCATTTATGAAGCCACACATATTAATGAAACATGTGCCCTTAGATAAGTAGTTTAATGTGGTTCTCTTTTTCCTCCCTCATTGTGGGAACCAGTAGTTTCTGTGTTGATGAAACAGCAGGGAGCACCTGTTCCGGTGTGCTCATTCATGCGAAATCTAGCCCTCTTGGAAGATGAACAAGATCATTGTCAAAGGGTATTCATCATGCTGTCTACCCACAAGAAATTTTCAATGGAATCATTATCAAATAACTTAAATAAAACAGTTATTTCCTGATGCTCTATCACCAAATGTAATCATTCAGGACATTTACCATTATGATGTGTGCAGTTTTCCTTATCATATGATTGCCAACTCTCTGAAAAAAATGGGATGTTTCAGATTACTGTTTTGGGGAAGGCTGATACGGTCTACTTGACCCTGATTTAACATGAATAGCGGCAGTGAGTGGTTCTTCACCATGGATCTGATTGTTAATAGGGTTCTTCAGAGACTCTGTAACAGCAAAAGCATCACATTTGATTTCTCCTCACTTACCCTGCAACTAGCTGAGGTCTACCCTAGGTTGCAACCCAGGGCTGGATCAGTAGGTCTTTTCCAAGTGTGAGTGGGAGGACTTACTAGGCCAGAGGGAGCCGGAGTCCTCAGGATTTGGTGGGAGATTTTCCCCACTAGTTCCAAATAGGTGCCCCCACCCTGGCCTTCCGGTGCGTGACCCAAGAGGTTGCTCAGATGGCTATTTAAAAACTGCCGAGCACCTGTGGTTTGACGGAAGGAACGTGAATACTGACAGATGTCGAAGTCCTGGCATCCTGAGCCTGGACTTCAGCTCTGCCCCTTACTGTGTGTCTGACCTTAGGGGTACTGTGTTCATCCTCTCTGAACCTCAGCTTTCTCTGATCTGTGAGGCCCAAGAGTGGTGGAAGCTGCATGCTAAAGGCACCATTTGTTGGGCAAGCCCCCGTTATCGGGCAGAGGCCCTCGGAATGCATTTTCCTAAAGAAATAATGGATGCAGTTGAAAATAGTGTTCTTAGAGTAATTCTTCAGGCTTATAATGGATTTTGGGTTAACTCCGAAACCCAGATGCCATTTTACTTTCCAGTGATGAATTTACATTGAGCTCTGGCACCGCCGAGGAGTTGGCACCTTCCTGTAGCTTGGGGTCAACGTTGGCGCCTTCGGACGAGGTTTCTTTCTGGCTCGTAAAAGGGCTTATAATGCCTCACTTTGGATTCCACCATTTGGGGTCTGGTATTGTCTCTGTAGTTCTGGTTCAAATAAAACTCTGTGTGTGTGTGGGTGTGTGCGTGTGCACACGTGTGCACATATAAACGTGTGTGGATATTCATCACCTGTGAAAATAACATGTCAACCACAGATACATTTGCATGGGTATTTAGACATTTTATTTTACTTTTCTTATTTATTTATTTTTTTATTTAGGCAGGCTTCATGCCCAGGGTGGAGCCCAGTGTGGGGCTTGAGCTCACAACCCTGAGATCAAGGTCTGAGCTGAGATCAAGGGTCACATGCTTAACTGAGTGAGCCACCCAGGCGCCCCTTAAAACATTTTAGTTAGTAGTTACTGAAGGCTCCTTGCAGTATAAGCTCTTGTCAAAGGCAGATGTTCTGCCATTTGCTGTTGTGCCCAGGCCTAGCATGACTGAACAGTGAGGTGGTTTTACTTGTTTTACTATAATACTTATATGTATATAAATATATTTACTTTTATAATAGTTTTAATAATTTTGGTTGGCTTCTGTTTATTCAGTTTTCCCAGTGTGATGGTGGTGGCTTTTTGTTTTTGTTTTCCTCTATTTCAAGAGTATTAGCTATGGCATTTCTCCCCATTACACTGGGAGGGAGGATTTACCACATGTACATGGAACTAATTTCATGCTGTGTCAGGCCATTTCTCCGGGACTCTCAGAGCCCGTCAGAGCTGTGTTGCATCATTGCTCGGGCTTTGGGATCAGTCAGTCCTGAATCTCTGTGGGCCAGTCACAGTGGTTCGCTCACCTATAAAATTGGGTACTGGGACGCTTGGGTGGCTCAGTTGGCGAAGTGTCTGCTTTCAGCTCAGATCATGATCCCAGAGTCCTGGGGTTGAGCCCCATATCGGGCTCCCTACTCAGTGGGGAGCCTGCTTCACCCTCTTGCTCTGCTTGCCGCTCTCCCTGCATGTGTGCGCATGCTCTCTCTCTCACAAATAAATAAAATCTTTAAAAAATAAAATTGGGTACTAATTATCTCAGGAGAAGCTAATGCCCAAAATATTATCTAATAAGTGGAGACTAGTTAAATTAATGTGTTATTGGATTGCTGGTTGAAAATGAGAAGAGCTGACTTTTATCTCAACTTTATTACCAACTAGCCTTTTTTTTTTTTTTTTTGGTTTACATTGGGAAAGTTTCTTTATTTCTCTGGGCTCTAGTGTTCTTATCTGTCAAGTGGTGGAATGGACTCTCACCTTTGAGATTCCTTGCATATATAGGGACCATTTTCATTTGTGTTGTGTGACACTGTTACCTGGGGGAAACATTTTTTGAACAAATTATTGAGTTTGCAGCTGTGTATATCTCCACTGTCATAGTTACATAATGGGAAATAGTTACGTTGTTATTATGAGCTTCTATGTGTATGTCTGTGATCGTTTATATATGAAAATTCTCTTTTCGAAATTTCTTCCCAGACTGAAATGTATCTAATAATTCATTCATGTTAAGGAGAGCACTTGTGATAAGCACTTGGTATTACATGTTAGTGATGAATCACTCGATTCTACCCCTGAAACTAATATTATGCTGTATGTCAGGCGCCTGGGTGGCTCAGTGGGTTAGGCCTCTGCCTTTGGCTCAGGTCATGATCTCAGGGTCCTGGGATCGAGCCCCACATCAGGCTCTCTGCTCAGTGGGGATCCTGCTTCCCCCTCTCTCTCTGCCTGCCTCTCTGCCTACTTGTGATCTCTTTCTCTCTCTGTCAGGTAAATGGATAGAATCTTTGAAAAAAAAAAGTTGCACTATATGTTAACTAACTGGAATTTAAGTAAAAACTTGAAACAGACAAAAAACCCCTAAAAACAAAAAAAACAAAATTCATTCATACATATACATAAAACTTAAAAATTAGATAAAAGTATGTAATAATGATCAAGATATGAGAGTATGTATTTTAAAGGATCTCCTACTTTAAAAATATTTGTATTTCATTATTTGGATATGATGCTCGGAGTAACTTGGCCAACAACAACAGAAGTGCTATTGGCATCTTCTAGGTTTAAAAAAGTCACTCTAGAGAATTAGGGAACAATAGTCATTAGAAGGATACTGTCAAGGTTGGTCTCAGTTTAACCATCTGTGTTTTGGTTTGTCAGGGGTACGTGTGTCATGTGTGTGGTCCGCCTTCTCCCGCAACCCTGCGGGGTTTGCTGGCCCTGTTATGAGCTGGGAGCCCATATCATGGGGTTAGGGATACTGCTGCCTCTTGAAATGCAGCCTCAGGAAGTGGCTGCTTGAATTTTGCAGAGCCCTGCTGGCCTGCCAGAGCCTCATCAGTTCCTGGAGACGTTTTAAGCTGGCAGGTGCACTGTCGTTGGGGTTTCCAGCTTGGCTGTGGTCTGTTTCTGAAGGAGATCTTCAAGAACATAGCCTAGCCTTCTCCACTGTGCTTGCAGTACTGTGATTTCTTGAATCGAAGAAACTGAAGGATCCCGTTAATTGGATGATGCACCATTATTTTATGTTCCACCAGGAAAGAAACTTGACAATTAACCCCATAACATGCTTTCTTCTCCATTAGGATGTTCAGTTTCTGTTTATTGGAAGAACATGGGTTAAAAAGGAAAATTGAAGTGAAATGAATTGCTCATGAGCACAGAACCTTTTGAAACGTATTGAGTCCAGGTGTGACTCACTCTGTGACTCTTGAGTTGTCCTCGCCAGTGTATTTCCGCTGGCTCTCACCCTCTGTGCCATTAAGATGTTGCATTTCTTAACAAGAGCGCTTTTCTTTCGACTCTGCCGTTTTCTCTCGAGCTGCCGACACTTGTTCGGAGTGTTTCGATGCCACTGTTCCCTCGATCCTACACAAACAGTGTCATGAACTCTGTTGTGACTGCCACCTGGCTCACAGCAATAGTCAGAAGCTGTCGCTATTCCCAGAATGGCTGAAACATAAATGGCGAGTATATGTCTCAGAAGCAGCAGAATATGGCAGCAGCGTACGAGCTCCTGAAAGGGACCTGGACCCAGGCCTCACAGTCCTGAGGTTAATAGCCGAGGTGTGAAATGTGGGATGGTTTTTCTATGTCCTAAATAATTAATACTGAAGTTAAGGGTATTGTTTCACTTTCAGACAGTCATTCTCTGATCATTTTAATGTGCAGTGTGGTTTTCTTTCATGGAGAAACCTAATGGAGAGTTTAACCTGAAAAGATAGCCCTGGTCTCTCTGCCTGTCCTGTTGAAACGTCTTCCAGGCATCAAAGTTTAGTATACATTATGGGGAATACAAAGATGAGTGTGAGGCTTTTGCTCTCAAGGTGCTGATGGTTAAATGAGAAACGGGAATAAACAAAGCCAACAGGAATACCGCTTAGTCTTGTGAACCTCATTATTGGTGAGAAAGCATTTACTGTGCTTTACACACTTAAATAGTGTAAGTGAGCCTCTGTCTTTCTTTTTTTAAACATGTAAGGCCACCATTATAGTGCATTTAAATAGAACTGAAAAATTACATAGGGTAAGAGTTACTGGGCACTATTTCCTCTAGATATATTAAGTTTAAATTAGTCTTTAAAAAATTAACAAAAATCATGGGCCTGAAGTATGTAGCTAAGTGTGTGATCCAGGATTGGATCTGAATCAGACTTTTTTTGGACATGTATGGACAGCTCGCAAATGAAATAAGATTTAGTATTGTATGACTGTTAACTTCTTAATTTGGATCATTGAATTGTAATTATGAAACAGATTGTCCTTGTGTTTCAGAAATCACTGGAATATTTAGGGTGAAGGCCATCACGTCTGCAACTTACTGTCATGTATTTCAGAAGCGTGTGTGTGTGTGTGTGTGTGTGTGTGTGTGTATGTGTAGAGAGTAAATGTTAATTGGGAAATGTAGGTGAAGGGTCCATGTAGATTTTTTGTAGTCTTGCAATTTTTCTGCAAGTTTGAAATGACATCAAAATAAAAAGTTACAAAATTTAAAAATTTTGCTGAAATACCAGGTGTCCAGTACTTTAAATTAACACATTCTGTATGGCTTTAGAGCAAATACATACATATTTTTAAAAAATTTTACTTTCTTGGCAGAAACTTACAAAATGTCCTTACCCTGTTTCCTTGCCTTAAGAAATCTAAAACCCTCTCTCGATTTGTGAATTTCTGTGTATTTCGAGGCTTCCTTGGGGAGTATTTGCACATATGTTTTTATATTGTTGCTGTTTCCTACATACTTCATCATTATCGTGTTTGAGAGGTTTTAAATTATTTTTAGGGGGACAGTTCTTATGCTTACCCTTTGGTAGTAAATTCCCAATGATATAAGAATAGGTATTTTGTTGATTTAATTCAGAAAGGAGATCTCCTCTTGTTACTTTTTAAATTTTTTTTTTTTAGGTTATATGAGAGAGAGAGTGGGCACACACACATTAGCAGGGAGAGAACCACAGGCCAACTCCCGGCTGAGCACACAGCCTTTTGTGGGGCTCGATCTCAGGACCCCGAGATCATGACCTAACATTGTGACCTGAACCAAAAGGAGAGAATGAGACACCCAGGCGCCCCAACCTCTTGCTATTTTCTGAACTGGCCCTTCTGATCCCTGTGCCCCTCCTGCCTCTTTATCCTACCTTCCTTGTCATCCTCTCCCCATTAGGCCATATTCGTCTTTAAAATCAGTAAAATCCTGCCTTTTCCAAGAAGCCTTCCTAGATCTTCCCTGTGGATGATCTTACCACACTCAGTTTCGCATAGTTATTTTATTGTTTTATGTTGTTCTCAGTGATGGATTAAAATTATTGTTGCCTTGTGGTCATTTAAAGGTTTGTGCATATATTATTTTTCCAGCGCAGTGTTAGAGTACTGGTGGTTACAAATTGCATTTTTCCCCCCTCCTGAATTTATACCCACAGCTCATGGCTGCTATCTCTGTAAGGTAGTTGTTCACTAATTGATTCTGAGTGTCTCTTATAGGATCCAAAACTAAAGCAACTGTGTTTGACTTTTTGGATTATCTACATCTTTCTTCTTTTTGTTTTAACCTCCAGTCTCTAAAGATTAAAGATTTCTTTTTTGGGCTTGCATTAGTTGAGATAATATTTTCATAATTTAGCCAGTTTGCTTACTATTTTATATTCAGACATCATAGGTGGTTTTTTCCACCTGTCATTAGATCTATGATTGTTAAAATGTATGAATCATATTTGAACAAAAAAGTATTCCAACATAATTTATAAATGTGCTCTACTCTGTGGTAAGGATTAAGGGATGAGACTGATTTTTGCTTGAGGATAAACCACATTTGCATCTTGAACATAACTTAATATTTCTCTTGTTATTCAACTCAGGTAAGATATCTTTTCTTGAGTGCCAGGAATTTGGATGATTACGTAAAATAATGAGCCGTGGCTCTAAGTTTGGTTCATATCTTTTCATTCTGATTTTCCTGGATTATCTTTTTAAAAGAACCCGAAGATAAGATAGTTTATAGAATTAG
Source organism: Lontra canadensis (assembly GCF_010015895.1). Taxonomy (NCBI): domain Eukaryota; kingdom Metazoa; phylum Chordata; class Mammalia; order Carnivora; family Mustelidae; genus Lontra; species Lontra canadensis. The sequence goes on from NW_022630996.1 coordinate 12,620,129, forward strand.
GATTATAAAACTGTGAAATACCCTCTTTTACCTTTGTCTTTACTCTGAAACTTTTTTTGGTTACATCTTTTAGAGAAGTCATGTTGACCGATACAGGCTATTAACTTTGGTGTCTTTACCATAATTTGGCATCATCTAAAATTTGATTCATGGTCTTTCATACATTATAGCTGTCCAACAACTCTGAGAAATATTTGCAAATGAAGGAGCTGAGGCCCTAGGAGGTTAGATGCCTTGCTTAGGCCACAGGCAGTTACATCTGGATTTAAGCTTGGGCCTTGACTACAAACTTTGTGCATTCTCCTGCAAGAGAAGGTCTTCACTGTTCTGTGCCATGGTCTCCTTTGGTATCTGGTGAAGTATATGGAGTCATTCTCAGAATACTGTTTTTATAAATACATACAATATATAGCATTACAAATGAGACCAATTAAAATAACATTTTCAAGGTACTAAAGGACCCAATTTTGTAATATAGAAATATGGTTACTGATTATAAGCACTCTAAATGAAAGGGTCTGGTCTTCTATTGTTACTTCAAAGTAGTGATGAGTGTGAATGATATTTTGAGATGTCTGAAACTATTACAATATATTAAGAAACTATGATTTCTTCTGGTGAAAAAAATCACAGATACTCGCTCTAATACTACTTGATTTTAGGCTGTCATTCATAATCAAAGGAAATGCTCATGTTTATTTTAGAGGTTAGTGAAAGTAAAGATGCATTTTTTTTCTATCCAAGTTTATGAAAACCTCAGAATCCCTAGGATAAGAACTGTATTAGACCATACTGTCCTTCATGCCAGTATACGTTATGTTACCTGTTGGTCTTGGCACATATTAGGTACTTAATAAAGGTTGAAAAAATTGACTTCAAGATCAAAAATATATGCTAACGATTAAGGCCTCATAAAAAAGAATAAGGCGTCCATATGTTGTCAAATTCTTGAGGGTAAACATTAATGTTCATTTTAATTTAAAACAGAACCTATACTTGTGAATTATTTGTTTCTCAGATTCTAGTCCATTCTCTATCCTCCTCTCCCCAAAAGGTAAAACAATTGTATTGGGGTTTGGTGTTTTCTTCATTAAGAAGCATTAGTCTTCTGTATTTCAGCTCCTTTTGGGCAGTTTGTTTTAATAAGGGTGACCGTGAGAGAGCGTTTCAGGTCCCCATCAGTAATGACTGGTGCGTAGGGCACAGACAGGAAGGACCCGAGGGGCAAAGAAAGGTAAAGAGCATTGACATGGCATTGCTCTGCCGCGCGTTAGGGAAGCCTGAAAAGGCTTGTCGCTTGCCACCTGGAAAGTCTGAACCTCTTCATCAGCTGTCAGACCCGACAGCTTGAGTGTATTATAGTTGCTCCTGTACTTACCTGAAGTCTAATTCTCCCCGTTCTTTTGTTAGTTAAATAGGAGATAACCACTCAAAAACATTTTATTTCTTCCCTTAGGCGGTGAATAAGTAGGCTGTTTCTTCTTAACAGTTAAGGCCCGGGTTAGGGCCCCTCCTTGGTGTGACTCAGGGGTAGCTTCAGAGATAGGAAGTAACTTGGATGGTGTGTCAGGAAGAGCTGCAGGTAGAGGGGAAAAGCACCCTTAGCACGTTCACCGCTCACCAGGACTGCCGCCCTCCAAGATGCAACAAGTTTGTGGCTCTGCTTGGCCCTGGCCAGCTTCATGGGTCCCAGGTGTGGGATGGTGGGGCTCACTAGCAGAACCCTCCTCCTCAGCCTCCTGCCCCTCCCACGGAGCGGCCTTGCACACCTGCACGTACTTCCTTACTTCCTTCCCCGGTGGGCCCTGCAGAAACATCTGCCAGACTCCTCTCCCTCCACGCGCGCTCCCTCCCGCCACACACGCTCTCTCCCTGTGCTCTTCCCAGCCTTCAGTTTGTTATTTGTCTATAGCACTTTGTAACAGCTTTTGGCCTGAGTTTTTATAACAGACTTTTGCTTACTATAGGGCTGGAGAATGCCATTAACTCCTGATTATCCAAGGACAAATCTTGAAATTTGGCAAAAAGAGAGTACTTTTTTTTTTCTTTTAGTTTTTATAGAAGACTTTTTTGTGTGTGTGTACCTGCCCTGTGCCCCCATTAATTTTTATTTTGCTATTTGTTTCCCATTCGGACATTTCTGGAGCCCTACAACACAAGCATTTATCCAGTTACAGGGAAAGTTTGAAGGAATCCGTGTCCGCTTACGTTAGGATTTTGTACCATTCTAAAACACTGTTTCCCAAATGGGGACTTGAATGACTGTTCCGGAGAACACATTGCTGTTAAAAGCCCTAATGGAGGATATTTTAATTTCTGTGAACAAATCAACCAGTAAAACAGTTATTTAAGTATTTTCTTTGCCTGTCTAATGAGTTTTGTGATTGTTAGTGGAGATCAGGCAAATCGGCTTCAGTTCCTTGTTTGCTTTATCACACAGTTGCTTTATTACACATACTCCCACCTGTATTGGCGAGTAGACGTTTAAGTAGTTTAAAATTTTTATTCATGGACACGTAGTATTTGATTTATGCCCATAATGGATTATTGGTTAAAGTCTAGAGACATACGGGACACTGGAGATGAAAAGCAGGTTAATGAACATCATAAAAATGATGATAGTTTTGAAAATTAGCTTCAGGATGCTTGTTGCTAGATCTGTAAGCTGTATTCATTTGATACAAATTCTCATATATGAGGTGTGTCTATTATTTTAATACTAAATGTTAAGAGAAAAATATGGTGATTGTTACATTCAGTTTTTCTTTTAATTTATTGGGAATAAAAGCTATCCTCCCTCAAGTTTATTTGCATTTACAGATAGCACCCTGAAATCTCTCTTATCCTTTAGAAATAAAGCACAAAGGGTCTAAAATTAAACCACTAATTTACTTTAACTACTTTAAACAATTTAAATGCAAAATGTAAGATTTTTGATCATTAGGTCATGGAAGTATTTTTTTGGTCTGTTTTTGATACTAAAAAATACTATTGGTCCCCAAATATATGGTCTTTTTTTTTATTTTATTTTTTTTCCCTAAAGACTGGAACAAGTTGGATTCTATGATGTACTATAAACACTATAGAAAGATTATTAATAAACTTTGTTATGATCTCAGTAATTAGTAATTTAAAATCAGATGTTTTAGGGGCACCTGGGTGGCTCAGTAGGTTAAGTGTCCGACTCGGGATCTCAGCTCTTGTCTTCGATCTGAGGGTCATGAGTTCAGGACATGTGTTGGGCTCTATGCCAGGAGTGGAACCTACTTGAAATAAATAAATGAAATGTTTTAAACTTAAAATTACTTTATCAAATAGCATACATTACAGATTCTTTAAAAAATTACAAAGGAGTTTCTCAAGATTCTATTATTGAGAGGACTTGTGTTTCTCAAAGCTCTGAGCGAAGGATTTGGCTGGTGCAATGTATAGCAGGAAGAAGAGCTTTGGGAAGGGAAGGGAAACGTCTCCCTAGTTTCTGCACCTGGGAGTGACTTTGTGGAAATGTGCACACGTTGGCACGGACGAGAGCCAGCTTGGAATGACTTCTGCAGTATACTGGCCCTACTTGGCCCCTCTGTTATTGCAGAGTTGACTGTAATGATAAGTATCACCCAGCAGGGATGCCTACTTGTTTCTGGGGGTAAGGATGGCTGTCAGGAGGTAGCAAGTCATTTAAGGCTCCCTCAGAGGGCGTTCTCTTAGTGTTTGTCTGTTCTGTGTGGGAAAGAGTTTTAAAAACTGTAATCATAGGTGCTCCACCATTTGAAAGAATCCTAGGGAAATGCAGAAATATAAGTGCAATGTAAGGGAAGCATTTTTGGGATTGTGAAAGTATGAAGTATTGCTCATTAAAAAGGGAAAAAAATAGATGTGTTTCAACAAAGCTTTCTGTTAATTGAATATGTTTAAGTGGATTATGGTTCTCCATTTACATCTTTTATGAAATTGGACATGTACTGGGAAAAAAAAGGGCCTCTGGATATAATTTGCATTTCTTAAGAACGCAACAAATCAGTCACTGCATGCTTAAAATAATTATTTTCTTATAGAATTTTAACAATGCTAAAAAACATTACCAGCAGCTTTAATGTATTAATATTTTACCTAACTTATGCCCACGCAGACTGTTTTAGACCTAAACGGATGTTTATTTTGTAGCTGATAGCTGAAGTCCTCTTAGGAACTGTTATAGCATATCAAAGGGAGCATTGAAGTGGTGCAGTTGTTTGTTTTTGGCTTTAGGAATTCCTGAAAGTTAGCAGCCAGCACAGATTAGTGCAAGTGGGGTTCCTAGAGGGCACACCTAGGATAGAATGATCATGTTTGAGTTTTTTGTGTATGATGGGGGGGGGCGATGGGAAAAATGAACTTGTGGCATAATCAATCCTTTTATTTCAAATGCTGCTTGGTAAATTTGCAAAAAAAAAAAAAAAGATCTATAAAATAGGAAGACTTAGGAGGATTTGTTTTGGACCCTTGCTGCTATGTGGAGTGCTGCTTGAGAAGAGAAAAAGAAAATATTTGAGAGCGTTGCTTCAAGTAGATACTCAACAAACTTCGGGTAGCCGCAACATTTTCTTCAGAAAGGTTTAACTTTCCAGGAAGGTGGTAGAAAGTTAGTGAATGATTCGTAGGCAGGCAGTGTGTTAGACTCCTCTGGAACAGGAGGCAGATGGCAGGATGGAGCCTTGCAGAAATGCCAGAGTAGAGATGGTAATTGGTCATTTCGATGAGTAATCTGTAAATTGCTGGTTACTTGAAATTTGAGGACTACATGTACATGTCTTTAGGTAAAGTAGGCTTATGAGAGATAAAACGTAATCTGATGAGGTACTGATAATACATTAGGAGAAGATATAATTCCCACAAAAATCCCGTGATGTGGTTACTTTTGTGATTCTTACATTTATAGGCGAGGAAACTGTGTCACAGGGAAGCTAAAGACACAAAACAAATGGTAGAGGCGGGTTATAGTTCTGGGCAGTCAGATTCCAGAGCTGACTTTCTCAGCTGCTCTGCTGTGATATCATGGGTAGAGAAGCATAGGTTCAGAATTAGGTTAAGTGAAAGGAACGTTAGAAATGATCTAGTCCGTGCCCCTCATTCTAGAAATATGAAATGGAGGCTCTTCTAAAGAGATTGAATATCTTGCTTAAATGACTGACCCTGGAATGGACAGAACACCTGGGTTGTTTTCCAGTTTCCTCCTCTTACGCACATCTGGATGGGGAGATTTTCCTAGGACAAAGCCTAGGCTTCTGCCCTCAAGACTTCCAGCTCTTTTCTTTTTTTCTTCTTCTTTTTTATTTTTTTTTAAGATTTTATTTATTTATTTGACGGAGAGAGAGAGATCACAAGCAGGCAGAGAGGCAGGCAGTGACAGAGGGGGAAGCAGGCTCCCCGCTGACCAGAGAGCCCGATGCGGGGCTCAATCCCAGGACCCTGGGATCATGACCTGAGCCGAAGGCAGAGGCTTAACCCACTGAGCCACGTAGGTGCCCCATCTAGCTGTTTTCTAGGATGCTCAGCAGAACAGGTGTTGAAGCTTTTCTTCCCTTCCCCACTACCCCCTCTCCCTCCCTTCTCTTCCCATTCCCATCTCAAGTGTGCATGTTTTTGAGACTGTCTTTGATTCTTCTAGGTCTGAGAAAGGGTAGATTAGAACTTTGAATTTTTGCCATGTTTATGAGAATACATAAGGTAGAAGATAGGTCCCATTGTCTAATGGAGACCCTAAGTAACAGTGGCTTAAAAAGTTAGAATTTTATTTTTCTCTCACATAATACTTTGGGTAATTCGAAGATTCCTTCGTGTTGGGACTCAGGTTCCTTCTGTATTACCGCATTGCATCTCTAGAGTGTTTCTATTATCTGTATTATCCAAAATGGTCCCAGCTGTCCTCCAGCCTCTGCTGTGGGGAATGAGAAGCTTCACACACCATGTCCACATACATACTATTAGCCACGAGGCTACACAGCTGTGAGCGAGGCCGGAAAACGTAGTCTTTACTCTGATCAGCCACATGCCCAACCGGAAATTGCCCCTCGTGGCACCCTGTGGTGTGTTAGTTGAAGTTCATAATTTTCTTTGGATTTCCAGGTGAGACTGGAAAAGGATGTAGCCAGGATTGTAAGTGCTGAGAATTATGGCATCCCTGAGGCACAGGTTCTTCTCCGAATAGAGCTGAGTAATGTTGAGACATTTTGGTTACAAAGACTTCACTTCGTCACATGTCTGAATTCCTGTTTGGATTTTAGTTATTCCTGATTTAGTAGTATGGGTGGAAAGTTGAAAAGACTTGATATTTTCAGTTTACATTCAAACTGCGTAGACATTATCTGAGGATTCCTCTGCTACTGTGAGGAATGAATAATTTAGTTTGATTTTCCTTTAAGCCCAAATAAAGAAGATGAAGAGTAAATTCATGATAAAGCTATAGTATCTGTTACAGTGTCCCGTCATTTGTCATTGCTACTCTGTCTTGAAAGCTTTAGAAAAAGCGATGGTTTTGATACTTGTTCTTGAGATATAGTTCCTACAAATAGATATTTAAAACCTTTTTGTCTTAGCGAGTGACTGTAATGTGTACATGTACTAAGCAACTTTTTACAAAATGAGAGTTTGGTACATTGAATAATAGCTTTTACCAGAGACGCTTCAGGCCGTGAAACCCCAGCGAAAAGTTGTCAGATTCCGTTTTAAGGAAGCAAGACTAAATAGTATATATTAGTAAATATATATAGTATAAATATATAGTAAATAGGTATTTCCTACTAAGTATACATCTAATCAGCAAGCAAAGAACATTAAATGTTTTATTTTGCTAGTGGCAGCAGAGAATATAATGATAGATATAATAGTGTAAATTTATAGTCAAAGTTTTATTTTCTTTTAGCCTATGCCTCTGTGGAATAAAATAAATAGGACTCTCTGTCTGTCTCACAGCCAAAATGGACAATTTATTGAGTGATTTTTCTAGAACATCCCCAAATGTAGTGACTCTGTAGCAGTGACTGCGGCGTGTAGGAAATGGATCTCCATAGAGCTTTACTATCATTATGTTGTGGGTTATTTGTTGCATGATGTAGAAAATTGTATCAGTGGTTATCTTTCATTCCTTTTATCTGACTTAGCTTAACCTCAGTTGATTGCTTAAGTCAGTGACCAAGAATTTTTTCATCAGCTGTCCTTGATAACATGTTATCATTCATCATACTAGGACCATTGGTGGTATCAATTGGAAAAATCTAAATGGAAGACAAAAAATTAAATGCTACTTGAAACAATGAAGTGCGAAGAGAATATTTTGGCTCTCTAAGGCTTCCTCTCCCCCATTTTCTTCCTGTATTTAATATGGCTATCGAATATTCTTTTTCTGACACTTTGGATCTCATAATTTTCAATACAGAACTCTTCAGCAAGTAGCCCTCGTGTGGTGTGCTTCTAGGTGGTACAGTTAGGAACCATGCCATAACTTCCGCTCCCCCAGACATTACAGTAATGGTATATAATCTTACTTTCTTTGAGTGATTTGCCTTTTAAGAATACATAGTCTAGGGCGCCTGGGTGGCTCAGTGGGTTAAGCCTCTGCCTTTGGCTCAGGTTATGATCTCAGGGTCCTGGGACCCAGTCCCGCATTGGGCTCTCTGCTCAGCTGGGAGCCTGCTTCCTCCTCTCTCTCTGTCTGCATCTCTGCCTACTTGTGATCTCTCTCTGTCAAATAAATAAATTAAAAAAAAATCTTTAAAAAAAGAGAATACATAGTCTATTATAATGAGGTGTAGGCAGGATGGCTATGGGGTAAAAGGGAAAAACAAAAACCAGTTTTCTCAAATCTTGTGGTGCTCAATTTCAGACTCTTTAATCCCATGTGACTCCTTTTTGGTATAAGTGAGATTTGAATGTCTGTTCTGCTAACCTGATACATTTTGTACGTTTGAAAACTGGAATTTATTGTCCAAGTTTTTAAAAAATAATTTCTTAAATGAAATTAGGAAAGTAAAAATGTGTTTTGGCAAAAAAGTCCAATTAAGTATAAAGAATGAGAAAAATGACCCATTCCTCCCAAATTCAAAGATATCATTATTATCACTTTATATATATCATTCGAAACTATATATTTATATGTATTTCTTTGTGATGGTTTCCTTATGCTTTTTTCAGTACTGGACATACAGTGTACAAAACAACATGATCAAATAATGTGACCAAACAATGTCATCAGTTTAGTATCTTGTCCTTTTTGCTTAATTGTGAGACTTTTCATGGATTAATATTCTTTAAAAAAGCATGTTAATGTTAGCACCATAGTTCATAATATGGCACTTCTGTATTACTGTTGGACCATTTCCCCGTTTTTGGGTATTGAGCTTGCTTCCCGTTTCTCATTGCTTTATATGTCAAATATAGGTTGCTCTTCCTTGTTGTCTAAATCTTTCTCTTTGCTACCGACCTTCCTGTTTCTAACAGTATTTAAATGGGCCATGAAAATGAATTTTTAGGCAAGGCTTGCTCAACATCAGTTTTACTTTACCCTTTGGTCTCCTGATCATCCATCATAATCCATGATTTTAGCAGTATTCAAAGACAATGAAAGAGATTAAAATTCATTCTTGTTACTGTCAGATCAAATTCATTTACAATAAATACATGAACCTTAAGAGATCAAAAGCTGAAATACTTATGTAATTGGGCCTCAACTTTAGGCCAGATCCTGAATTCTCATGAGAGGCACAGCACAATTTTTTCCTTTTTCAGGTTTTTGTTTAAATTCCAGTTAATGCAGTGTGATATTAGTTTCAGGTGTACAATTTAGTGGTCTGTCACTGAATACAACACCTGGTGCTTATCTCAAATGCCCTCCTTAATCCCATCAGCCATTTTACAGTCTTCCCCCCTTCCCCCCTCTCAGTGTCGTTCCAGCTCCCTTCAGTTTGTTTGTTTGTTTGTTTCTTTTTTTATTTTTTAATTACACAATCTTTTCTGTATGATGAAAAAATTGTGATCTCTTGGGAAATACAGTGTTGGCTCAATGAAATATTATACAGTAGTCAGGATTTTAAAAATCCAGTTCTGGTTGCTCTTCAGTTGAACAGAATTTCATTCTGATTTGTAATGTTCATCATTGTCCTTAAAATACCTTCTCAGTTTATTTCATTTCATTTTCAAGAGAAACCTCATTGGAAATTTATAGATAAGAATGTAAGTCACAGAGAATAAAGTCAGGAAGAGAACACAGATGTCTTTAAACCTGGTTCTTTAAATACTTTTGCTGTGCTTCTCATTGAGCTCTGTTTTTTCATTTCAGAGAAATCAAATAAGATGTGTGAATCTATTTCACAATCCTATGATGTACACACACACACACACACAAGCACAATGGTTGTGATTGCGAAATGGAGATCTTTCATGTGTGACGTTTTGTACTATTTTCATTATTTCATAGTCATGCTTCAGATGCATATAAATTTAAATCTGAACACTTTATACTATTAAAGATATTTTTATATTATATTTATGTCTTATTTTTTACTGTTAAATCCTTTATAATCTGTATTACAGATAAAATATGTTAAAGCCACTTAAAAAATGTTAAAAGATGCAGTAAAATTAATTTGGATTCATTTAAATGACAACTCATATAAATGACGAAATTAGAGAAGCTTTATGTTTACTTAGAGTAGCAGGGTGGGGGATGGGGTAGAAGAGCAGGAGGGTTTGGTAAGAAAATTCCTCGCGGGGAATTCTCAAATTACTTAGCAAATTATTTTAGGAAATTGTCATGTACATTAGCAATTGCTATTTACAGACAGTAAGTTGGTATTCTAATTATTGGTTTTATTAGAACAGTTCTAGGGACCTTTACCTGATCACATGTTTTAAAAGGCTGGATCCAACTGCTAAAGGTACTTAAAAATGACATAAATACATTTTTCTTAAAGTATCTTACATATTTGGATTGTACTCATTCTTGCTGCCTTCCTATAATTTATGCTAGACAGTTTTCTATTATATGCTGTAGTGAAAGCTAATTATTTTTGGTATTTATAGAGAAATTATTCCTTACTAAACCTTCACTTCCTTCATTTCAAGAAAGTCTCTCTGTGAATTATTATTAGTCAATTTAGAGTGAGTAACTTTAAATCTTTTTCTCATTTTCCTGGAATACAAAAATGATATGGCCTATTGAACTTTGTTTGGTGTTAATTCTGATATTGTCATTTATGAAACATAGAGTTTTAATTGGCCAACTGATATTGTCACTTATGAAACATAGAGTTTTAATTGGCCAAAAATCATCAGATGTGGACCCTGTTGATGGGAAGCGTGCTATGTTTGGGAAGTTGTTCTCTTAAAGGCATTAACCTGAAAATGTCTGTGAGTGCTTAATAATGAAAACATTAGAACAGTTGGTGGGTAGATGGGTATCATCTTGTGTCTGTGTGTATTCTTGATGTCTAACATGAGCTGGAGTCTATTGGCTGCCATTTGTACCCACCTTTCCATTTCCATTGAATTCCTGATGGAGCCCTCATCCTTTGAGGACCTGTCTTGAGGCATCAGGAGAAAAAATTAGACAAGTCAATGATTGACAGAAAGTGGTTTTGGATACATTAAGTAAAATCAAGGTGATATGTAAGAATGGGACTGGGCAAATGTGATTTTAGTGAGTATGGAGAGAGAGGAAGGTACTAATGCTTGGGCATCTCGGAGCAAAGCTCACATTGGGGGAAGGCATTTTGCAGCCCCCTGCAAATTTTATCTGTGTTTGGAAACTTCATATTACTATCAGTGCATTATTTGCGACTATCAGTGGTGGTCATACACACCACAAAGTAGCTAGGTTTCCCATGTTTTTCTTGTACCAGAGTGAATATTCTAGCTCAGTCTCAAATAATGATGCTCAGTGGTGGGGCAGCACTGCTTCCAGATGGGCATTTTATTTATTTTATTTTATTTTATTTTTTACTGTGTGATGCCATTTATATGAAGTACATGAATAGGCAAAACAACTTTTCTATGATAATAAAAGACAACAGTGGGTGCTGCTCTGGGGAGTGGGGGATGGGGGAGGCAAAATAGGAACTGATTGGTAAGGAGCCCAGGAGAGTTTTCTGAGACAATGGAATGTTCTAGATCTTTTTTTAATTTTATTTTTGTTAACATATAATGTATTACTTGCTTCAGGGGTACAGGTCTGTGAATCATCAGTCTTACACAATTCACAGGACTCCCAGGTGGGCATTTTAGACATTCGTTGGGGAGCTCCTGGTGTTTAGTGGTATGGGCAGGGATCTAGAGGTCTTGCAGTGCCTGAGAGAGTTCTGTCCCTTGAAGAATTGTCCTGTGGCCTCAATTTTCTGAATGTCCCATCAGAAATTCATGCAACTGAAAACCTGCTTACTCAGCCCAGAACTTAATATATAAGCAGACTGACTGTTCTGCATGGTTTTAAGATATACTGAATTTTCTGAGAATGTAGCTGCTGGGTAGCCATAGTGAAAGATGTTGCCTTTGTGGTGACTTAATATATAAGCTCAAGATTCAGGCTGATACATCTTCTAGTGTGGTTAGGTTTGAGCATTTATATAGTGGAAAGCCATTTTATTACACATTAGTTCCTTTTTTCTTTTTTTTTTCTAATAGAACACTTAGGGTGTTACAGTGATTAAAAATTTTTGTGTCAAATAATTGTCTATTTTCAGGGTAGTAAAGGGCATATTACAAAATGTTTGCTGAAAGAAAGCAGCATTGTATCTGGTAAGGGTGAAAACCACTGGTCTCAAAGAAAGCATCTGTTTTCATTACTACCTTGGACAGCCCTGGGTATTCTAAAAGGTTTACATCCTGAAACCTACATAGCGCACAGTGTAAGTTATAAAAGTGAAATGTTACTGAAAGAGAAAAAGTGTTTTACCGTCTTTCTCTGTATAACACTGATATTGAGGAAATTTGTGGATTGTTAGGAATATATAATTATGATAAAAACATAATCACAATAAATGTTTTACTATTTTCTTCTGCTCAGCCTAACTTTACTATGGGTGATTTATTTTACTCCTAGAGAAAAAGGTTAAGTACATTCTTGGATTTAAAGACAGAACAAGGCCTTTGGTATTGAAATCCCCCCCCCACCCTTTTTTTTAGAGGGGGAGAGAGAGGAAGAAAGGGAGAGAGGGAGGGCAGGGGCAGAGGGAGAGAATCTTAAGTAGGCCCCGTACCCAGTGTGGAGCCCAACACGGGGCTCCATCCCCCTACCCTGAGGTCATGACCTGAGCCGAAGTCAAGAGCTGGAGGCTTAACCGACTGAGCCACCCAGGCATCCCCGCAGTCTCGTGTCTTAAAGATGGTATAATAAGCAGCTGTGATCAGCTGATTCACAGCTTCCATAATGCTTTGCAGAGTAGCATTTTTCCTTTACTAGAGATGACGACTACATTGAAATTCTGTTTTCTTTACAATAAGTAGAGATTTGTTACTTTAGATGAAGGACAAAATAGCACGGCTATCGATACAATTTTACTTCAAAAAAGAGGCTGATCTAATTATCACAGTATGAATTAAATTAAAAAAAAACAAAGCTCAGGATATTGCACTACAGCTTAATGAAAAATATAATACTGATGTGTATTCTGCTTTCTCACAGTTTTAATATATTTGAAGTACCATAAATAAAATATGAATTAAGCATGGGTGTTAAATCTGAATTGCTTTTTTAAAAACTTCCCAGGAGAGGCCATTGTTCTGAAGTGGTTAGCTCGTGTGTTAAATAGGCCCTTTTGGCACCTTCCACTTGATGGGCTGTAAATGCAGGCAGTGGAACCCAGAGGTCTGTCTGTGGTCCCTTACTATTTCTACTGGCTAGTAGTGGGCCAGTATCTAAAATAGGACTCTGTAGTTTTCTTCCTTCTCAAAAGGGCCATAATTAGGTCAGACATTTTATTTTCATTCGAGGGAAGAAAAGTCTTGAGATTGGGGTCCGTTGACATTTCCCAGAGCTGTGGACAGTTAGGTGGATTAGAGGGTGGCTTTTATTTTCAGGCTTTCGAGTCTTCTTTTCTTGCGCTCTGATTACATACAAAGATAATTTAAAGACTCCCTGAGAAAATAATGTTGGTCAGAGTTTAAAGAACTAAATATCCTATTTATTATTTTGTTTATTTGTTACTTAATCACTTATTTTATTAGTGATTAATGGATTTTTGGATAAAATACAATTTTTCTTGCTAAAAAGCACACACTAGTTCATAACAATAGGAAGAGGGAGGATTGATTTATGAGTCTAAGTGTTAGAGTGGTATTTGACTTTATATTTACCAAAGCAAATTACTTAGGGAAGGACATTAGTCTTGGTTAAAGCTTTTTAGCACATGAAGTGGGCTTGTCCACTCCGTCTCACTGTTATAAAATATACTTTAAAAATTGCACTGTGAACTTTGCAACAGAGTGGTAATGAGGAAAGTGGACTGGAATATAATATATAAATTTTAGTTGGGCTTCATTCCTGTACATTAAACTACCATATCCTAATGAGTAATGTATACGTTGTGTTCTCTAATCTACTCTCCAGAAACAACAACTAGCATTCATCAGCCTCTTACAGTTTTGTTGTAGATTATTCATTATGGCCGCCCTTCAAACATGCACAGATTGGCACTTTTTGTGAAAATCATCTTTTATTTATAAATTTTTCACCTAGTTCTTGTTTTATTTCTAAATTTGTTGGAGAGGCCTGTCACTGCTGCCCTCCATTGCTCTCTTTCCACTGATTCCTGATGCCCACACTATCCGATTTCCATGCACTCCATGGGATAGTAGGTAATTGTTAGCCGTGCTGCCAGATCTTCTCCAGTGCGCAGCAGAGGCTGCAATTCACGGAACCTGGAATTGGCCGTGGAGTCCTCCCACACCAGCACCCAAGCAGCTACTGCCATTGATTGGAATTGGCGCAGGAGATGAAATCTATCATTTGTGCACATGGTATCTTGGTTCATTTCTTCCTTTCCATTCCATTTCTTCTTTGCCCCTAATGGTATTTGTTCTTTCACTCCCCTCCTTCTTCTGATGTATTTTTAAGGCCTAATCCTTACACCTTTTTCTCTTCATGCATTTTTTTTTTTTTTCCCCAGAATTCACTAAGCTCAGCTCTGTAATAGTCATTCCCAAGTCAGCATTTCCTGCCAAGTCGCAAATCAAATCTGAATTTCAGGTTCAAATATCTAATTGCCTACAATTCCATGTGGTGATTCTACCATTACTTTCAACTGACTATGTCTGAAATGGAACTCATTATCCTTGTTGCCCACACAGCCTCTCCTTCTTAATTGACCATCATGGGTATTAATTTCCTGGCATCTGGGTACACCTTTGACTTCTTTCTCCTTCTGTCAGTCATGGAGGATCAGTTTTTCCACGAAAGCTTTTGTATCTTCCACACTGTCTTTACTGCCAGTATCCTAAGCTCAGGTAGGTGTTCATCACCTCATGCCACTGTCTTAAATTTGAGCGACCATCAGGATTGCCTGGAGGGCTTGTTAACACATGGAGTGCTGCCCCCTCCCCCCACGGTGTTTGATTTATGGGTCTGGGCTGGGGCTGAAGTTCTGGTGCTACAGCTCCATGGGAAGGGAGAGAGGTGGGCCTAGGGGGATGAGGCTACACTTTGAGAACCACTCATTCATTGCCATATGCTTCCCCCATCCTGTTTATCTGCAAATCTGTGCCAGAATAAATTTCCTATAACACCCTGTTTGATGCATTTTTCTGTATGTTTTTTAAAAGATTTTATTTATTTGAGAGAGAGAGAAAGAGAAAGTGAGAGACAGAACATGAGTGGAGGGGGAGGGGCAGAGGGAGAAGCAGACTCCTGGCTGTGCGGGGAGCCTGACCTAGGACCTGATCCCTGAGATCAAGACCTGAGCTGAAGGCAGATGGTTAACCAACTGAGCCTTCCAGGCGCCCTGCATTATTTCCATATTGTAATAACTGTTCTTGGTACCCTGTTTCTAAACATTTTGTATCCTAGTTCCTGCTTGGTTTCCAGGCCTCCTCATGATTAGGCGTAATTTACCCTTTTATTTTTTTCTTCCTACAAACGTGCTTTTTGGGGGTTCCTTTTCATTTCTTTCTTTCTTTTTTTTTTTTTTTTTAAAGATTTTATTTATTTATTTGACAGACAGAGATCACAAGTAGGCAGAGAGGCTGGCAGAGAGAGAGGAGGAAGCAGGCTCCCTGCCGAGCAGAGAGCCCGATGCGGGGCTTGATCCCAGGACCCTGAGATCATGATGTGAGCTGAAGGCAGAGGCTTTAACCCACGGAGCCACCCAGGCGCCCCTCATTTCCATTTCTGATGTAGGTCCTTGCTTATGTCCCACCTCCTTCATGAAGCACTCCATGACTGCAACAAGCCTTGGTAAACCTCAAGAGCACAATTTTACTTACTCAGGCTACAATCTCTGATGGTTGGGACCATATACCTTCATCTGTTATAAGGCCTAGCATAGGATTAAGTCAATGTGCATTTCCTATATAGTGAATTGATGGATTTCCCTTGTTTGTGTTATTCCTCGGGGTTACTTGATTTCGAAGAAAATAAACAAAAATAAGTTCATATGGTTGGCCGTAGAAGAGCTTAAGCATTGAAACCTATGGCTAGTACAGGAAGTTCATAATGAATACCCATCTGTCTCTCCTTTATAAATATTATACTGTCAGTAGTGGTGGTTCCAGATTTTTTTTAATAAAGATCTATTTATTTATTTGAGAGCAAGATAGAAGAGAGAGGGCATGCAAGTTGGAGGTAGTGGAGATGGGCAGAGGGAGAGAAAGATTCTCTGCTGTGAGTATGAAGCCTGACCTGGGACTTAACTCCACAACCTTGAGATCATGATCTGAGCTGAAATCAAGATTGGAGGCTCGGGGCGCCTGGGAGGCTCTGTGGGTTAAAGCCTCTGCCTTGGGCTTGGGTCGTGATCCCAGGGTCAACCCACTGAGCCATCCAGGCACCCTGAGATTGGAGGCTCAACCCACTGAGCCATCCAGTCACCCTGGTTCCAGATTTTCTGAAAGGAGGGTCCAGGAGCAGAAACCTGGTGATGGTGGCAGTGGTGTGGGGTGGGGTGGGGTGTGGGGGGAGGGGAGCTTATCTTGAATTTCTTTTTTGAGGAGCTGTTATACTTTTTACTTTCTTTCTTTTTTTTTTTTCAAGATTTTATTTATTTATTTGACAGACGGAGATCACAAGTAGACAGAGAAGCAGGCAGAGAGGGAGGAGGAAGCAGGCTCCCTGTTGATCAGAGAGCCAGATGTGGGGCTCCATCCCAGGACCCTGGGATCACGACCTGAGCCGAAGGCAGAGGCTTTAACCCACTGAGCCACCCAGGCGCCCCATACTTTTTACTTTCATTGTATGTGCTTTTACATTGTATATGTTTGTTCTAAATCTTCCCAACCTCAAAAGTTGATGACTTATTTTATGTAATGACTGATGTTTGATTCTACAGATCAAACAATTAGTACATCCTTTTTGAACGTCTGTCATAACCTGCACAATGTTGCATCTCCCTCTTTTAGTTTTGCATTGTCTGTGAAGCCTAGAGGCTGTTTTTGGTAGTTTGCTGGGTGGGTATCCGACAGTTTCTCCAAATGAGGAGTGTCACTTCAAGCAACTGACCATGTATGTTGCCAGTGATGTGCTCTTTTATTCCTTTATCTTCAATTTATTGGGCTTTTAGGGGAAGTGGAGGCTTCCATGAGGTTCCAGTTCCATGAGGTTCCCATTTAACATGTGTTTTCAGGGGAAGGGCTCTTGGCTTTTAGAGATTTTCTAGTTTGGGCCCTTCAAGTTTACAGATGAACTATCCATCCATGGCCTAGAGCAATGGTGTGATTTTGAGCAAAATCACAAAAACCAATTGTGGCAAAGCCTAGATTAAAGGGGAACTCCCTTCGTTTCTAGCTCGGTCCTCTTTGCATTTTACGGGTCTTTCCAAGAAATGTTTGAGTATGGCCACGCTCAGGACTATCGAAACAAAATGGAAACAGGGTTGGGTGATTTTGGTTCTTTATTTGGGGTTGGAGAATTAACACTGTTTAATTTATAGTTTTATCCCCCGTGAATAAAACACATCCATTTATGAAACAAAAAATTAAGCTATGCATCAAAAAGCAATATCCAGAGGTAATTATTATTTTTTAATTTAAATTATAGATCTTACTTTCCTTGAGGCTTTGTGAGGTCTTGCAACTATTACTCAGGATATTGAGACATGAAATACTAGATGTACCTGGCTCTCAATACTGGTTTTATGAATTATCTACTTAAAAATGTGGAAACTGTAGCATGTGACTGATGAGCTTGTCTGGTGCTCTTCGGCTTCTGTGGCATAGTATTGATGTGTGTTTTTCCATAGAATGGAATGTGGAACCGGTCGCCGCGAGTGCTGGTTGTGGAGGAAACAATAAAGTCGACTTTATTTGCATATTGTCCTGTTCAAATTAGAAATTTACAAAAGTATATAAATCCCGATGGAGCAGCAGTAATACAATGAAATAAGCCATTAACTCGATGCTGCTAATGCTTAGGTGACCACACTCTGTACCACTGTGCCTTCTGATTCAATATTTATGGTTATGAATGTGCATTTACGGATTTTCATTCTAACACTGTCATTAACTGTGTTGTATAGGTGGCCTCAATTACTCAGCCAGGTATCTCAACAGACGGCATTTGTTTGAAGGCAGTCTTAGGATACATTATCCTTGGGTGATAATGAATGTAACTGTCAACTGAATATCCCTCTTAGTATACTCCTCTGTGTTGTGTGTGTATGTGTGTGTGTGTGTGTGTGTGTGTGTTTAAATCAGGTTTATTTGTCTGCCAAGTAAATGGTGCCACAAATGGGTAATGGCAAACGGTTACATATTTCTTTTTAACCTCAGAGATTTATCCTTGTTATCTTTTGACTCTTTTCCCAGTCAAACCCCGTACCTTTTATAAGATAAGGAGGGGGACAGGATTTATCCTGCAACCCATGCTGTGAGTCATTGAGTTCCAATATACTGTGTGCTGTATTTCATTGATTGCATGGGTGCTCCCATTATTGTACTTAAAACAATCAGTGCTCTTTTTGTATTAATGAATTTATTGAAATTATCAGATTAATGGGTATTTCTACGCAGCTGAAAATTTAATTTGGCAGTGTCTCATGGTACGAGCTGGGGCTCAGCTGTCTCAATCCCGGCAGAGCCTCAGCCTTTTTGTAACATCTGCTGCTCCTGTTATGCAGTTACCTACATGTATGTCCCTCTTAGAGCAGATCTTTGTAGTTTCCCTTCAGTGTTTTTAAACTGGCATATGAAAATAATAAGCATTATAAATCTGGACATGACATATATCAACAAATGGTAAAACCGGAAAGAGAACTGGAGTAAAGAAAAAGATCCCAGAGGACCTGACATTTTGCTAAGAGGCAAGCTATCATTTTTATTAAGTAACTTTTGGAGATTGTTTAAGAAATACTGTAATTGGGGAGGGAATTATAGTTAAGGATGTTGCAAGGGAAATGAAGGGAAGGGAAAGTCCTAGTCATGTCCATGTTACAAAGGACATTGATATGTCCCCTGAGATTCAGGGAATCTGTATAAAACTTGAATCATAGCTTCAGTTTCAATTTTTTGTTTTTTTTTCATAGATGATGAGGCATTCATGAAGTTCTTCCATCGTTTGGGGTCTGTTCTCCATTCAAGGAACTATCTTGAATATTTTGTTCTCCATTCAAGGAACTATCTTGAATATTGTGAATCCCTCTTCTCACTTCTTCCTTCCTTGTCTTGCCCTAGTTTAAGAAGTTTCTGAAAATGCAATTTGGACACAAGTCGTATAACATAGAAGGCCGGTGAAGCAAATGGAATTCATGCTACACTTTTTCTGAGAATTAAGAACATGGTATTCTATTCCTAGGAATACTAGGCTCTGTAATAAGTAGGAGTTTCTTATTTAATCCTGAACCCAAATGAGAAATTCAGATTCTTAGAATCTCTAAAGAATTTAAGTTCTTAGAAATTTAGAATGTGGCCAAGAGGAGTAAAAGATTTTGCTAGGTAGTAAAGAATTAGTGTACTAACCAAAACATTTGTTTAGAAGGGTGTTTACTAAAAACAAACACAAATTTGTTAGGAATCATGAACTGCTTTCAACCATACAAATATTTATTATATTCAGTAATAGTTTTAAAGGGGCACCTGGGTGGCTCAGTCGTGGTTAAAGTGTTTGCCTTTGGCTCAGGTCATGATCTTAGGGACCTGGGATCGAGTCCCACATTGGGCTCTCTGCTCAGCGGGGAGTCTGCTGCTCCCTCTACCTCTCCCTTTGTGCTCTGTCTTTCTCAAATAAATAAAATCTTAAAAAAAGTAATAGTTTTAAAGAAATGATTTAGGGGGACACCTGGGTGGCTCAGTTGGTTAAGCAGCTGCCTTCAGCTCAGGTCACAATCCCAGGGCCCTGGGTTCAAGTCCTACATCGGGCTCCTTGCTCACAGGGAGCCTGCTTCTCTCTCTGCCTCTGCCTGCCACTCTGCCTGCTTATGTTCTCTCTCTCTGAGAAATAAAATCTGAAAAAAAAAAAAAAAAAAAAAAAAAGGATGTAGGGCCAAACTTGCTATAATACATGCAGTTGAAACACTGGGCGTTTTTTTCACATGTTCTGTGGTCAGTGTTGGGTCATCTACAACTAATTGAGAAAATGCTAGTGTTTGTATATGTTAAGATACATTTGCCATTGAGAGAGACAATGAAGTGGTTTTTGAGGAGATTGTTTTTTTTTAAAGTATAGGGTTCAAGTATGTGAAGAAAATACCCTTTTGTCTTAACACATTTTAAAAGCAAAGTGTTGTATGTATGTCAAAGCTGTGGAAACATACTTACTGAGCTTGAAATAGGTTTGCAGATTTCCATGGCAAATCTGATTTATGTGGCTTGAACAGTTCTCTTTTTTACTTTTTTTCATTTTACAAACTTTGCCAATCCCTAAAGATCTGCTTGGAAACTCCCTGTGCTAATAGGCAAGGTTGGCCTTTCCTGAGCTTCTCTTAAAGTAGCCCATCCTGAGACACTGACCTTCTAATTTAATAACAGTTTTATTTGAGAAAATGTTCAGATCCTGGGAGCTGAAAAGAGTGTTTTCAGAAGGGCCATTTTAAATAGTGGTCTCCACATGGTATATCTTTTTCCCTTCTCTGCTTTGGACAAGACCCATCAGAAGAAATAATATATTGTTGCTTTCTGTATTCTATTGATTTAAAAACAAATAACATGAAACTTAGATTTGCTCAAAACCCATTACTGTACTGGTTTACTTCCCTGCCTTGGCTTTGATTTGCTATTTTAGATTTTAAACTCTTTATGCT
This sequence comes from Lontra canadensis, assembly GCF_010015895.1. Taxonomy (NCBI): domain Eukaryota; kingdom Metazoa; phylum Chordata; class Mammalia; order Carnivora; family Mustelidae; genus Lontra; species Lontra canadensis. The sequence goes on from NW_022630996.1 coordinate 12,640,537, forward strand.
AGGTCATGTTTTATCTTTTGTTATTTTAAATTCTCACTTGTAGCTAAGGTAATTACTTTTTCAGCTGTGACCTTGGATGTGAGACCCAATATTGTATTTTTTTTTTTCTTTTTTCTTTTCCAGAAATAGCTGGGGTGTTAGAAAGACAGCTGTGCTTTGATCTCTTTACTGACCGAAACTGATGTCAACCATTTGGTGACCTTGGGCACGTCTTCTTCAGTGGCCTCAGGAGTTTCTGGCCCCTTGCATCCCTTTGTGGTGCTTTCTCAGTCCCACCCCTCTCCCTTGTGGCCTACCTAGATGACACCACCAGTGACCTCCATCCTTTTCTCCACTTCACCCATGGTGGGTGGAGGGGCTCACAGGATAGGCAGGATGGTATAGAGAAAGAGGATAAGCCTTAATGCTACACTTCCCTTCTCTGCAGTCTCTGCTGCATGGCTTCCTTCCCAACCTCCCAGCTGGTCGCCATTTGGTAATGGAGTCCTTATTGTTCCATTTTAGGTTTATCACATCATCATTAAAAAGCTCTCTGAGGATTTTGGCTTTTCCCATAGTAGGAAGCTCCTTATATAAACAGCATAAAATGCACCATGAAGACCTGGAGACTTACTGGCTCACTTAGAAAACCGATCCCATTGCTGCATACTCAGACCTTGTACGCTGAGGTTTCCCTGAAGCCTAGTTCTAATTGTTTGAAGGAAATGCACCTGAATTGTGATCGAGATTTTTGACTGGATTTTGCCTGAAAAAAGTGTTGCTGTGATAATTTGAAAAAGTCCGGGGTGGGGGGGGAAGCTGTGTGATTGTGCATGTCAACTTTATTCTCTGTAGATTCTAACTGGTATGGGAAACTCAAGAGTACAGTTTGTGTAGTATTAGTTGGGTTAAATATTTGTTTCAGTTTTTGCTACTAATTAGAGCTACCAGCTGCGAACAACTTGAAAAAATGTGCGATGTTGTTTTGCTTGTTTATGAGAAGTAGCTGGAAATGTGAAAATTGTCACCTTGTGGAGTACATAGTCTAGAACTTCATAGCCAACTGACCCCCATATAACCCAGTGGGTCCTGATTTTGGATGAGAAAAATAAAAACTCAGGTAGGTTACCTGATTGATCCAAAGTCTTGCTGATGGAAAAACAAAAACTGTTCGGACTTTTTGCTGAGCTGTTGCCGTCTGTAGTGTCTCTGCTGATGTTTGTATTATTTTAAACCTTGAATACTGAAAAAGTCTTTTAAGATTTGCCTGAATGCAGGGGCGCCTGGGTGGCTCAGTAGTTAAGCGTCTGCCTTCCGCTCAGGTCGTGATCCCAGGGTCCTGGTATCGAGCCCCACATCGGGCTTCCTGCTCAGCGGGAAGCCTGCTTCTCCCTCTACCATTCCACCTGCTTGCGTTCCCTCTCTTGCTGTGTCTCTCTCTGTCAAATAAATTAAAAAAAAAAAATCTTAAAAAAAAAAAAAAGATTTGCCTGAATGCAGACAGAATTCTCTCTACTTGTTTTGTTCTTGATTTTCTGTGACCTTTTCAAAGCCAAGACTTGTATCTTTCTCAAGTTACAGACTGTGAAGTAGGAGAGAAGCCAAACAGCAGTGTAGTATATAGATCAGAGGGACCCTGGAGAACATCCAGTTGAGAACAAACAGCCTTTTGAGGAAAACTGTACAGAGAGCCTAGTAACTTCCCTCTCAGGTCCTCCAGATTGTTGATGGCCAAGTTTGGATTAGACCTCCAATGGTATTGATTCCTTTCTCTGATTCCTTGTCCATTTTTCTGTTTTTATATTATTTTCTTTTTTCTCTTTACAGCTTTTTTGAGATGGATAAACATTTTGTTTATCTCTTCATCAGTGATGGGCATTTAGGTTGTTTTCATTTTTGGTATATTGCAAATAATACTACCATAAATATTTTGAATTCTTTTGAGTATATACAGTACCTAAGTGTGGAATTGCTAGATCACATGGCAGCTGTGTTTAGCATTTTGAGGAACTGCCAAAGTGTTCTCTGTGGTGGCCACAGCATTTTACATTCCTATCAGCAATGTATCAAGGTTCCAATTTCTTCACATTCTCACCAACACTTGTTAACGCTTGTCTTTTTGATGATACTGGGTTTGAACTGGTATATCATCTTAGTTTTGATTTGTGTTTCCCTGATGATGAATGCTGTTGAGCCGTGTTTCATGTGCTTATCTTTTTTAGAGAAATGCCTGTTTCTGTCCTTTGCCCATTTTTAATTTTGTTGTCTTTTTGTTTGTGTATTCTGGATACAAGTCTCCTGTCAGCTATAGGATTTGCCAGTATTTTCTCCCATCCTGGGGGTTGTCTTTTCACCTTGATGGTGTCCTTTGGTGTTGTTTTTGTTTTCTGATAATCCATACCTAGGAGAACCTGTCCTTATGACCTTTTCCATATCTTCATTGTTATTGCCCAGTGTCAGCTAAATTTTTAAGGTTTTTCATATTCCATTGTAATTCAGTTTTTGCATATGCCCCGAGACAAGGCACTTACAACATGGAGATCATCACATAAAGTGTCTGCCTGGTTTTCCACCTAACAGGCTCCACCATTTGAAGTACTTCTTAAGTCCTGTGTGTTCTCTTAGATCCTTCCAACTTTTTCTGGTGCTTTCTTGGTCATGATTTTAGGTAGTGTGTTCCTGGTAAAGCGGAAATAGTCTCTGCTTATTTCTTATGGATGGGTCTTAAGCAAAATATAAAATTTGTCCATTTTATTTGCTACCATAGCTGTAAGAATCTTTATAAAACATACCATACAACATCTTCCATTTGGAAAGACCAGATGTTTCAAATCAAGTTACCAGGTATTTAGAAAGCTCCAGCTGTCTTCTCAGCACTTTTCTGTGTGTCTCTGCAATTGTTGGCACTTGACATTGAATGACATATTTTCCAAAAAATATGGCTTTAAAATGCTCATAAATCATAAATGCCTTTTTTTTAAATAAGTCATGGGAAGATGCATATAACTACAAATGATTTACTGTCATAAATGGTTTTTTAAAGTGTTTAATTATATGGGGCACCTGGGTGGCTCAGTGGGTTCAGTCTCTGACTCTTGATCTTGGCTCAGGTCTTGATCTCAGCATTGTGAGTTCAAGCCCCATATTGGGCTCCACACTGGGCGTGGAGCCTACTTAAAAAAATTTTTTTTTTTGGAAGTGTTTAATTATCAAATGGGAATGCTTTGGTGTCATTTTCCTCTCTGAAGTCCCTCGCTTAAGCCTCTCCTCCCCTTAGACATGATTGTCAGACTTTAATGATAGGACATCATTTTAAAGAATTTATACTTAATGGCTCAGTCCCCAGTGGGCAGTAAGCAGCTCCTTGAGTTTATTATACATTTTGGCAGGTGTGGAAATTTCTAGGTCTCCAGGGAACTTTCAATTAAATTACTCCTGAAGTGCACTAATTGGTCTTTTTTACAGTGTTTAGGTAGTTGCAAGGAGACACTGACCAGATGGGCAGAACTTAATGGGCAGAACTTTGCCCATTAAGATCTAGCCTCAGCTTTATCTTCTGGAGTGTTTTCTTGCTTTTGTTTTTTAAGATAATGCTGATTTTCTCTCCTTCTACTCTTTATTGATCCTAGTTTCTGATGAAGAATTGAAGAGAAGAGTGGCTGAGGAGCTGGCATTGGAGCAAGCCAGGAAAGAGTCTGAAAACCAGAAACGGTGAGTTTTGTGATATATGAGAGCGATTTTGCTGCCCTCTTGTCATAATTACAAAATATTTTTGGAGAGGAATGATTGTAATAAGACTCATTATTTGTGTTTGGCTGCACTTCAGGATGTGTTGAGCATGAGAATGTGGCCATTTTCAGTTTTGGATTGTGCTTGTGACAGTGTTACCCTCTTCCCACACTTGGGTATGACCACTGTATCTCTTGTGTGGTTCTTAGCTACATGATTGCTGAGAAGTTTCCTACTCTGTGAGAAGTAGTTCTTGGGGATTCTCCAGGCATTTCTTAGGCGAGTTTCTTCCAGCAAACGCATTTATGACTGAAAATTGTATGGTCTACAATGGTGTTAGGGCTTACAATATTGTAGCTAATGATGAATGTCATATTTGACATAATGTCCATATTAACACTAATTAACTCTAATTAGTAATGTACTCACTTTAAAAAGCTGAAGATGTTGCGGAAATATGTAAAATTGGAAATTTAAAATCCTCCGTAATTCTGTCCCATTCTTGAACATTTTAGTCTTCTGTATATCTATGCAATTATTGTCATTACTAATACTACTAACAGCTTAAAGAATGTTCACTGAAGTGTTCTTGTTACAGTAGAAAACTGGAAGCAATCCAAATGCCCATTAAGGGGACTGGATGAATGAATCATGGTACATGCCTGCAATGGAATACTACACAGTCAAGTAGATCCTTATGTGCTGATTCAGAAGGATGTGGAAAGGCCATAAATTGGAGAAAAGCAATGTTCAAAACAGCATGATAATATTTTCTTTTAGTAAAAAATACTACTTTTAAAGATTTAAAGTATATCCTTATTCATAAAAGTATGTGAATACATTTTAATCCAAGATAGAGTCAAGTTCTTCCCATCTGTGCTATTTCTGAAATTTGCATTTAGCACAGACTTTTATTATATAATCATGTGAATGTCTTTCTGCTGTGAATACTAGGCACATGCCTACCACGTGTAAATGCCTAGTATGTATTTGTTTTTATTTTGGGCTGCTTAACTATTTTGTTTGTGAGAGCTAAATGGAGTCTAGTCCTCACTGACCACAGGACCTTCAACGTATAATTTAACCTGGGTCTTCAAGATTTTATTTATAAACTGAGGGATTTGAAAATGTTCTCTAATATTTCTTTCCCTTTGACAGAGTGCTAAGCTATCTCTAATTTGCTTGAAATGTCTGGAAAAGGACATAAGTTTTAGATTAAGACCACCATTTTCTCAGGAAATAGGGAAGGCTCATGGCTTAGGGTTTTAAAAAATCAAGATGTAATTAGTACTGCTAAAAGGGTCTGTGTGTATTTCAATAGTTTCTTACGCAGCACTTTATAATTACTTAATTGGGTTAGGTTGATGGAGTATATAATTAGAGAGTGAAGTTTAAATATTCAAAAAATTTCAGATCATTTTCATTAAGAAGCAAAGAAAATCTATACATTATGGTAGAATTTCTTGTCTTTGAAATTTTATTATTTTTAATTGAATTTTATTTTAATAAGGCTTTTTTGGTTAGACTCTCATATTTACTTTGCTTATTGTACTTCACATAGGATTTTTGTGTTCCTTCCTCCCCATACAGTACAGGTTTTTGGTTACAGTAACGCCTTACTGCAGTGTTTGGTTTTTGTTTTATGTTTTTTTTTTCCCCCCCTTTGTTATTCAACTCCCATTTGATCTGCTGTGGTCTGTGGAAGGGTAAAGGGCACATGAGATGAATAAAAGGTGCCAGTGAGATCCAATTTCATATCTCATGTGGACTGGGGTTGGCAGCCTCTCTGTAAACTGGACAAATGACTGTTGATAAGGAATTTATTTTCTGTCACCTTTAAGGAGAACAGAGGGTAGTACAACCTTTTTATTATTTTTTCTTATATAAAAATTTTTGTTTGAAGGCTTCTTCATGAAAACTTCCAGCTGTCAAATCTTGGCAAAAAGTGTGTGTTTGTCTATATGATAGTTCTTAGTAGAATCAATAGTTACTTTTTTTTTTTTTTTTCCTTCTCTTTCTACTGGAGAAGAAAATTTAGAAAAAGCATTAAAAAAAAATTCTTGGGCGTCTGGGTGGCTCAGTGGGTTAAAGCCTCTGCCTTCAGCTCAGGTCATGATCTCAGGGTCTTGGGATCAAGGCCTGCATTGGGCTCTCTGCTTGGTGGGGAGCCTGCCCCCCCGCCCCTCCTCCCGCCTGCCTCTCTGCCTACTTGTGATCTCTGTCAAATTAAAAAAAAAAAAAATCTTAAAAAAATTATTTTTTGAGAGAGCACGCAGGGGCCGGGAGGAGGCGATGGACAGAGGGAGAGGGAGTGAGAGAATCTTGAGGGAGCGATAGATCACGTGGGGCTTGATCTCACCACCCTGACATTATGACATGAGCCGTAATCAAGAGTCAGATGCTTAACTGACTGAGCTACCCAGGAGCTCCACATGAAGAAAGTTTCATGTGTAGTCTTTTATTTTTATTTATTTATTAAAAAGATTTTATTTATTTATATGAGAGAGAGAAAATGAGAGAGCACAAATGGGGAAGGGGCAGAGGGAGAAGCAGGCTGCCTGCTGAGCATGGAGCCCAATGTAGTAATCCATCCCAGGACCCTGGGATGAGGACCTAAGCCAAAGGTAGATGCTTAATCGACTGAGCCACCCAGGCTCCCCTATGTGTAGCCTTTTGAAAGCAAGTTTTTGGAGTCAAGAAGGATTTAATACATTATTGTATCTGTAGCCTTAATTGAATAAAGCTTTGTATGCCATTTTAGAGAATGGTTCCTTAGGCCATTGCTCTGTCACTTGTATACATGCTGATTACTAGTCTTACCTTGATATCAGGTGCCCACATAATGGTAGGTGAGTTCTCAAGCACTTAAGATTGGCACATAGACACACATATATGTAAGGAACCAAATTTGTGCAAAAAGGACTTTGGAAATCCTATTTTTTTTTTCTTATAGAATATTTATTATCATTGTATAACCTTTTTATTATGGACATTTTAAAGCACACGGAAAAACAGAGAAGAGTACAGTGAATCCATAGGACCCATCATACTGTGTTAAACAATTTTGGTTTCATCTGTACCCCATTTGCTCTGCCTATGTTGGGAATGGTAAGGGAACAGTAACATTTTTACTAAGGGAACAGTAACATTTTTGGTAAGGGAACAGTAACATTTTTACTAAGCTGGTGAACTCTCTGTCAGGGAAATCTAAAATGTCTTCTATCAGGCTAGCTTAAAGAAGGACCTTTGTTTCAGTTGGGTTTTTGGTTGAAAGACTGAAACTTAACTCTGGCTAACTTAGGAAGCAAGAACATTTTGAGAAGCATATAGGGTAGCTCAAAAGAATCAAAAGGAAGACGAGAGACCCACTCTAGCTAGTGAAGAACTGGGTACTGCTGAAACTGTACACAGTGGGGAAGAAGTAATTCCATAAAAGGAAATCAGGATGAAGGTTTTACAACAAAGGAGAAAGGATGGTGGGTGGCTAAATTTCATTGAATTGAAGATACTATTGATTTTAGGAAGCATTTGGTATACCACTAAGAAAAAAAATTGCTGCAAATTATAGCAATAATGGTTTATCTCTTAGAAATCTTATTGAAAGAGCTCATTAAGATTTCATTTGAAAAAAAAAAAGAGATTTCATTTGAATTTTTAAAAACCTATCACTTGTGTATCCATGAAAAAGGAAAACATAAGCAAAATAAATAGGTTAAGGCAGTATTCTGTGTCTCCGGGGATACTTCAGACCCCAGGGGACATGAGACCATGTCTGCAGACATTTTTGGCCATCACAACTTGCTTGGTGTCATTGGCATCTAGCAGATCCAGGCCAGGAGCACTGCTGAACAGCCTGTAATGTGTAAGGTCCCCACGTCCCCACCCCAAAGAATTTTCTGGCTCACTATGTCACTAGTGCCGCTAGTGGGAAACCCAGCGTGAAGGGCTTCTTAAAACTTGTTCACATTGGGTCAGATTCTTCCGAATCACTCTTGGACTCAGGGTCTGATGTTCTTGTTCTGTGCCATTGAAACCTTGGCACCACAGCATTCTATAAAAGATGGTTCCTCTGTCATTCCTGGGATTTTTCCAGGCTGCCAACACCAGTTGTGCAAATTTTGATGTCACGCACTGGCTGCGGCAACTGTGCAGGACTGCCCAGTGGCAGACAGCAGTAGTGAGATGCTTTCAGGAGGGGAAAACATGGAAGACAGTGGTCCTGGATCCATATTCTGCTGTCACAGCCCACACACCCTGAAAGTGCATTTGTGCCAGCTCGGAAGGGACTTCCCGTGTGTCTGTCTCATGTTCCACCTGGTGCAGAAGGCCTTTGACGGTGCCTGGCAGTGCCACACGTATGTAGATCCCATCCAGGAATCGTTCAGACAGAAGATATTTCGGTAGGCCATTGAAAATGTACCTGAACTCCTTTCCTTTAACTCTCCACTCAGTCTCACATGCAGATGTAGCCTCGTTAAAAGTTGCTTTATGTGGTCCCTGGTTGGCTCAGTAGGTTAAGCCTCTGCCTTTGGCTCAGGTCATGATCTCAGGGTCCTGGGATTGAGCCCCGCATCGGGCTCTCTGCTCAGCCGGGAGCCTGTTTCCCCCCTCTCTCTGCCTGCCTCTCTGCCTACTTTTGATCTCTGTCAAATAAATAAATCAAAATCTTTAAAAAAAATAAATAAAAGTTGCTTTATTAGGAGAAGGGCTCTTCTAAGACCAGTGACCATATAGCTGATTGTAAGCTCTGTGACTATATAGTGTACCCTTTCTTTGCTTTCTTTGCTTGCTCTGCTTCTTTCTTTCTTTCTTTCTTTCTTTCTTTCTTTCTTTCTTTCTTTCTTTCTCTTTCTTTCTTCCTCCATATCTAAGAAAACATTTACACATGGAATCTCAATTCAGGTTACTTTAGATCTGATTCTGTCTTATGAAAATCTGCAGTGATTTGCTTAGTTGACAAGCTGATACCCCCCAAATCACTGACGTAATATTAGTACACACGCTAAAATTGATGGGTCTAATTTGGAATCCTAGTTTTGCTTACCACAACATCTCATGGATGGAATAGTTCTTTGGTGTATTGGGAGTCAAGAGTAAATTAAATGCCCGTGTCAGCAGTCTGTTTTTGCTGTTATTCTGTGTTGCCTATTTTGGATTACAGCTGACCATACTGTGTTGGAACTGTAGCAGGTCAATATGGCAGGGACACGGTATGCTACAGTTTGAGTATAGACTTTGAAAATGTGGTCTTCTGCACCCTGCCTCCAAGAGTCAATCTCTGACAGCAAGAAAAATGTGACTACTTCTGACCTCTGACCGTTGGCATTTGAATTTCACCCCTTTACCTATAAAGGTGAGTGAAAGTGTTTCAGTTTTAATAACCTTTCTTCAAGACACCAGGAAGAAAGGGAATAGCTCTGTGATGTTTTAACTAACTACATCAACCAAGATGACTTGCTTGCTGTTTTTCGATGAACAGCAGTTGAAATTTTACCCCATTTTTAATGACTTGGAAAATTACCTTAAATTTGTGAGACTTAAAATAATTAATTTGGTTTAATAAATTAGTCATAAATTTTGTCAGTATCTGGGTAAGTTAGAGTATAACACAGTTCATTGATTTTTACAATTTATAGCAACGGGTAAGGGCTTATGTCATCAAATAAGGGCTTAAAGCTTATTTGTGCCTACAGTTTCTTACAGTAAAAGTGAGATTCACACAGATGGTATCTTCTGTTTAAACTCGTAATTCATTTCAGTTTTATTATTAGTTGTTTTCTGCCTTTGGAAGAAAAGGCTGGGAAAGGAAGGAGTAAAGAATCCACTGGAGAAAAACAGGGTATTAGTGGGTTAATGTCACCCTGAAAATATGTAAGTCTGAAGCCCTTTACCTGGTGTGGTGCCTTGCACATAGTGAGCACTCACGAACATTTGCTCCACTGAATCGCTGGAGCTGGAAAATCCCGAGAATCTTCTAGCAAGAATGGTCTGTTTTATAACATATACATGTATATACTATATTTTGTTAAAAATAAAAACAGATTATGCCTTTAAAAAGACATTAACTAGAGACTATAGATACTTATAAACCTTTGCTTTAAATTAGTGTAGTGTTGAATATCACTTTCCAGTTGTAACATAGATCACACATGTATGAAATTGCATATCTTCAACCTGCGTGTAATCTCTAGGTGCATAAGAATTAAAAAAAATCAACAATTTTCAGGGAACAAGTGCTGTTTATAACTGATATTTATCAATGGTGTATTATAAAAGTGTAGTTTTAACGTGACTTTTTTTTTTTTAAGATTTTATTTATTTATTTGACAGAGACACAGTGAGAGAGGGAACCAAGCAGGGGGAGTGGGAGAGGGAGAAGCAGGCTCCCTGGAGCCTGGTGTGGGGCTTGATGCCAGGACCCTGGAGATCATGACCTGAGCTGAAGGCAGATACTTAGGTGCCCCTAAAGTGACTTTTAAAAAGATCAGTTGATCAGTAATTTCTCAAGGCACTCAACTGTCACAGGCAAATGAATCTCACTTCTGATTGAGAAATATTTGCAAATAAGGTGATGAAAGAAATTTGAGACATTACTTTTCATCTGATGTCCAGATGTGACATGTACCACTCTGCTGTGATGTGGGCATATGTCCCCATGTCTGGCTCTAGGAAGGATAGCGGATGGCTTGTTGGCATTGTCTGCAAATTATTCCTTTATCTGCGCTCACATTTAAGAACTCCTTCTGTATTATAAAAATCCCTATGTAATAGAATTGTTTTCTTATTGAAGCCTTTTTTTAATGCATACTGCATTGCTGTTGTTTTATACCTATCGCTTTTCTATTACATTTGCTTGAAAGTAGATAAAGAACGAACCTGATCTCCGTGTAGGAGGAAGACCGCGTCTTAGCCACCCGCTACTTTTTCCCTGGAAGATGATTAGAAGTGCTGTGTATGTACTGGGTATGGGAATCTTTCGCCATCTGCCACTCTCATCTTTTTCTCTTCAAATGGCACTTTTCAATTTTTAATCGAGATGACTGCTTTCTATATCCAGTCATTACAGGAGGCTGGATTATCCAGTCTGTTTTATTTACATCTCTTCTTTTTCCAAAGCCAATTTTCTTTCCTATCCATGCCGTGTTGTTGTAGGAGCCTACCCTGAATTCTGTTTAAGAGACCATTTCTCCATGGTGGGAATATTAAACCTGGAAAAGCAGAATCAGTCAAGCATGCCGTAGAGATCTGTAACTTTTTTATTGATTGTAATAGCAGCAGCGGTGTTCAACCGCTTCTTGTTCACAGTTCTTTTGACAGTAATTACAGCATTTTCTTTCATGAAGCCTAGAGTTTGAAGTAATTTGTGCTAAAGTTGGTTTCTACATGGGAAGTTTCTAGAATTGATTTCTGAGTGTTCTGTGGTTCTAGTAGTTTCTGTTGAAGTTTCTGCGTTACCAGTATGTACAGTCTGCATTACCAGTACGTGCAGAAGAGAGGAGCTTGTAATGCGCTCTCTAAATCATTTATCCTTCCTCCATAACACGGACAATGGCATTCGTAGTTTATCACCCCTTTATAGGAACAGATGACTGAAATAGACATATGTGAAGTTTCTCAGTCAGCAGCAGAACGGGACTTGAACTGGACCGCCCCTTAGCCCTACCCCATCTATTGCTGAGGTGATAGAATCATACTGTCTCACATCATCCTGTAAAACATTTATTCCGAGGAAGCCCATGTATTCAAAGGGACTCCAGAAGAAAGCTGACTCAAGTGCCATCTGGTTAGGGCTAGGATTAGGAATGTAGAGCTCTGTCAGCCTTTTCCCCACCCCTTTCCCTTCCGAGAGACCGGGGAATCACCTTCATAGGCCCTAATGCTATTAGGGCTTAGTGTGAGAAACCTGTGGTCAGGATAATTTTCTCTCAAATTTGGACGCTTTGTGTGTGAGGAGGATACTTGTCCACACAGCATTTGTTGGATGGCTGCAGTTTTGTTTCTGTCTTAGAAGGTGAGTGGGCAGTGGCCTGATGTCCATTTCCTTGAGTCCAGAAGTCCGTATTTATGATGGTGGTCCACGTAGGCTGGGCTTTACCCTGGCTCAGCCCTCAGTCCTCGCCCTTCTGGAAGCCATCTGTTGATCCTGCTGGTAATGAATGCTGTGTTAGAAGAGTGTAGAAGAATGTGAGATCCTTCTATGGCAGTTCACAGTGGAAAAATACATGGAGAGGGTCCCCTCTTTCCTTTCCTGACCTTAACAGCTTTGCCGGTAGAGCCATGAGTTGACGAGCAATGTGGGCAACATAGTTGTAAATCAGATGTAAATTTTTTCTCAGCGTTATAATATTTCCAAACGTTGGCACATTTTGATGTTTAAGTAATAACCCCTCCCCCCTCCTTTCCAGGCTGGAGAAAACTGTTAAGAAGCAAGTACCTCATGTTAAGTTTCTGTTAAATATTTTGTTGAGAAAATCCATATTCTTTTGCATCCCACTCATCCAGAAGCGGATAGGGTTTGTCTTTGGAAACTTTGCTCACAGTTTATAGATGCCAAGCGCATAGAATATGCGCACTGGGATCACATATTATCTGTTGTGAAGACTATTTCCGAGTACAGGACCTATTTGCCCAACTAAAATGAGGAAATTAAAAAAATCTTAGGTGACGTTGCCTTGTATTTGTTATGTGTTCGGCACTATTCTGAGCACTCTATGTATTTTGAGTCATTCGTCCTCCCTGCCTCTGTTACCCCACTTGATAAACCAGAAAACTGAGAGGTTAAGGGACTTGCCCAAGCTTGTACCTAGTAAGTGATGAGTAGGGATTTGAACCCACGCCTATGGAGTCCGTGCACTTCTCCATCCTATAGTACTACCTTTCTGTGTGGACAGGGAGTCCTTCCTGTAAAGTTTTTCATTTATCACTGTGGGAATGAATAGCAAGCATTTACTTGGATTTTCATATCTAAAACGTAGTAAATAAAAGATAACTCGAAAATGACCTCTGCTGTGTGCTCCTGGTTAGTAGATCTGGGCACCTGCCCAGAATGATTACCATTTACCTCCTTTATTTTAGGACCAAAATCTTTGTGGAGAATTTGTGTTTAAAGTTAATATTCTTTATTTATGTAGGCTATAACTTACTATGAAATGCTTGTTTGTGTACATATTTTAAGTGATGGTGGCAGTTTGAATTTTCTTTTAGCTTATGATATTTCTCTTAATTGCTCAGTGTGGTGGCAAGTCATGTGGAAGCCGATGGTACTCTGCCACCTGAACTTGAGAGGTGAGTGTCAGCTTCTAGTCACTGAGGCACTTGTGTGCTCAGCAGGGTTCTAAGCATTGTTCAAGAAGGACTAAAGAGGCACAGGCTTTACTTTAATAGATGACTGTGGAATGGAAATCATTTTGCATTTCTCCTTTTGTATTCATCCATAGGTGTTTTGTTTTGTTTTTTAAAGACTTGGGGCAACTCTTTTATTTTGTACTGGTTGTGTCGCTTCATATATTGGGTTTTTGGTTTGTAGTATTTGTTATTATTCATTTGTGTTTTTTGTAATGACCAAAGTAATTTCATTGTAAAAAATGAATTTTTTTACATTCATTGTAAATTTTTTTTACATTCATTGTAAAAATGAATACAATGAAAAATCATTGTAAACATTTAGCTTACAAACTTCTCCAGTTTTAAATCAGTTAGAAAATGAGCTGTTAGGATGATGTGCCTTTGTAATTAGAATATAGAATTCCTCCATTGAATAACGAGCAGTGTAATGTATGGAACAATTTATTATATACTGTTTACTTACAGCTGCTTCCTTACACATCCACTATGTAGCCCCTGCATGCTTAAACCATTTCATTTGGATTTTTTTTTTTTAAGGTTATCCCATTAAGATGGTTGTAGTGTGATTTTTTGACATAAAATATTAAGTATAAAAATAGTTTATTAACCATTAATGTTTCAATTAATGATTTAAATTTGAGTTCCTTCACAACTTCTTTGAATAGATTGCTTAAATTCCTTATTTCCTGGTGCCGTTTTGTGAGTGCTGATTAGATTAAAAGAGAAATCCTGTAAAAACTCATCAATTACAATTTTGCTACAATTACAGTAGGATGATAGATTAAAACCAATCGAAATCAAAACAAAACCAAAAAAAGGCTACTGGAAAATGTCAATTAATTTAAAAACCATTACCCATACTCTGGTTTCTCTTCAAATCATATAAATTCTTTGCCTTTTAAAAACCATTATCCAACAGAGTTTCTGCAATTTTCATTATTGCTACAGAACCTGGTAGGTTTGACTTAGAAAGTCATTCCTCAAACTACTGAAAGCATGGATGTTTATTAGTTTAAAAAAATTATGAAAGAAATATGTATTGAAGAAATTCAGATAATACGCATAAAAACTTAGTCCTCTTTCCCTCTCCCCTTCTGCCCCTGCTCTTCCCCCCTACAATACTGTTCACATGTTCATACCCAATGGAAAATGTATTCCTTTTTAAAAATTTTTATTTATTTATTTGACAGAGAGATCACAAGTAGGCAGAGAGGGAGGCAGAGAGAGAGGGGGAAGCAGGCTCCCCGCTGAGCAGAGAGGCCCGATGCGGGGCTCAATCCCAGGACCCTGAGATCATGACCCGAGCCAAAGGCAGAAGCCTAACCCACTGAGCCACCCAGGTGCGCCGGAAATGTATTCTTAATCATTTTTGTTTGTGGTTTGTGTTATTAGCAAAATGAGATTGACGTAATAATGTTGCATAACTTGCTTTCCCTCCTTCCCAGTCTTACATTGCGGTCCTCTTCTCATGTACAGTGTATACGAGTCTTACAGACTTCAGATCTGATCATATATACCATATAAGACGACTTCACCTAGGAAGAGTAATACTAACAGTAACAATAGATAATAATAAGTAATAATACCCAGTGGTAATAGCTAAAAGTTTTGAATGCTTCCTTTGTCCCAAGCGCTGGTGCAAATCCTTTCTACATACTGGTCATGTAACCCTCCCTGCAGCGGTGTGGTGGATGTGCTGCTGGCACATTCCCATTGCAGGTGCAGTGTCCAAAACATGGAGAGCTGCACTTCCTAGTCTCATGTCCAGAAAACAGGTTGGGATTTGAACATAAACAATCGAATCTGAAGTCATACTCATCACCACTCTACTTGACTGTGTCTCAGAGGCTATCTTATTTTCTGGCCCAACAGTGATGTTACCTATTATATATTAGTCTGAATGTTCTCTCTGAGGCCCCTTTGATGTGGTTTGCTGAAATTTTATGTTTTTTCAGATTTCAGTATTCTGTTTTGCCTTGATTATGGAGCTCAATAAGTAAGGAATTTAGTTTTGAAAAGAATTCACAAGTGAAGGGATTTTTATTTTTTTGTATTTTTGTTTTTTTAATTCACATGACTGTATTTTGAAATGAAACTGTCAAAATATAGTCAAATAGTACATGAGAATTAATATTTCAGTAAATTCTGCTGTAAAATATTGGGAATTGTGTATTTCTTTATGAATCTGCCTGTCAACTATACAATTCAGTTTTTATAGCCTTAAAGAAAAAAGAGCCCAAGCTATTGTCCAAGTGAGTTTCTGTAACTTTTTATTTGTACAGCCGCAAGTAGGTTTGACACAGAAAGCACTTTCCTGAAACTACTGAAAACTTGTATGTTAGCCCGAGAAAAATTGAGGGTAATAATCAGAATTTTGATTACTGATTATTCTTGCTCCATTCTTCTTGCCTTTATGTCTCTCCTTTCCCCCTTATAATTAATTAGCCCTGTTTCTGCTTTTAGTATATGTGCCAAAGCCAGTACATCCCTGTCTCTGCTTTTACAATGTACTGCAAATCCATTTACCTCTCATCATTTCTATCCCTACTTTGTCCAAGCTAGTGGTTCTCAGCAGGGGAATATCCCCCCGACCATCTCCCAGTGGGGCATTTGGCCGTGGCTGAGACCTTGACAATTGTCACAACTTGGAGGGTGCTCCTGGCATCTAGTGAGTGGGTGGTGGCCAGGGATGCTGCTAATACCCTAGGATCACAGAACACCCACAAGAAAGAGTTGTTCAGTCCAAATGCTGTCAGTGCTAAGGTTTCGATACCCTGGTCTAAGCCATTATAATTTCTCAGTTGCAGTTATTACAAAGTCTATTCCAGGGAACCATTCTTGTCCCCAGATTCTACTCTTCACAAAGCAGTATTAGTGTGCTTTAAACATTTATCTATCGATCGATTTATTTATTTATTTATTTATTTATAGATTTTTATCTATTTATTTATTTGACAGAAAGAGAGAGAGGCAGGGAGAGGGAGAAGCAGGCTTCCAGAGCAAGCAGGGAGCCTGATGCGGGACTTGATCCCGGGACACTGGGATCATGACCTGAGCCGAAGGCAGACGCTCAACTAACTGAGCCACCCAGGTGCCCAACACTTATTTATTTTTTAAATGTAATCTTTATGCCCAACATGAGGCTCGAACTCATGACCCTGAGATCAAGCATCGGGCGCCCTACCCACTAAGCCATTCAGGTGCGCCTAAAAAGTACTTTGAATCATGGGAATTTATTTGATTACAATTCTATAATGGCTTTTCATTAGATTTAGCATAAAGTCCAGACCTTTCCATGACCTTCTAGTCCTCTGATTCTGTTTATATATTCATATGCTCGTGCATCATCTCCTCCCACCCTCTCACAAGGATGTCAGCTGCAAACCTGTCTGTGCCCACAGCTCCATGCCGCTTTTGCCCGGCTGGCTCCCTCCTACTGGTCGATGTTCTTTTCAGCCCCACACAGAGGCTTTCCTTGCTTGTTTTATCTAAATCTCCTATCTTGTCCCCTCACGGTGGTTATCCTCTTCTCTACTTTGTTTCTTTGTAGCGCTTTGACCGCTGGTTGACCGTCTCTTCCACCGGAATATAAAGGTCCGTGAGGCCGGAACTCATTGTCATGTAGCAAGTGTCAACAAGAATGCATTACCAAATTAAAATAACATTTTATGGGTATGGCTAAGTAGATGAGAACAGGATAGAATTTGTCCATAAGGGAAAAGAGGCAGGAGACTCAACGTAAGACAGCAGTAACTCCCGTTCCCCAGGTGCTGTGCCGGGGCATTTGTGGGCATCAGCTGTGTGTGCCCTCTGAGCCTTCTGACCAGGCCTGTGTCACCTGTGTGGCAGCCTGGGGGCGCATACCCCCCAAATTTCCCTGGGACCTGGGGGAGGGTGGCTCTGCCCTCCACGGATTTGTCCTACAGCCATAGAGCGCTCCAAGAGGCGGAGTGCCTCGCCCGACGAACCGACAGAAGGCAGCAGCAGGATTCGATCCCGCCCTTCCCTGACGTGCCTCTTTCCCAGCTATTTCCCTTCAGCAGTTTTTGGATCATAGGAAACAACTGTGGTTTGTGTCTTCCCCCCTTGGAGGCTTTGTCGGCTCTCTGTGTTTGACGTGAAGACTTTTGTTTTTTACCCTGCTTTTCCCCCTTGTCCTGAGACCGTTGCTTCGTCTGCATTGCCTGAAAGTGAAGGACGGGCATCGTGAGAAAGCGGTTTGAGCTCTGGACCGTTTTTATTGGCAGCGAAAAACCTACTCAAAATTTGAACTACGTGTGAAATACACTTGTGTGACTGATACTTGTATGTATCATACTTGTATGACTTGTGTGACTGACCCCAAGTGTGTTTTATCTAAGTCTGTGAGCCTTGAGTGTTGGGTTGAAGTCAGCAAGTCTGCAGCCTCTGCCACAGACCCTTTATTAGTCCCTGTGCATTCTGTCAAAGGTGTCTCTTTTCCTTCCTTCAAAAGGAGCCTGGGATCCCATGGATTTGTATTTTGAAAATCTGTGTCCCTTTGCCTGGTTTGGTGAGAGTTTTTTTGTTGAATCCTAAGAGATCATCTCTTCTCTGCTTTCCCCAGCCTTCCTGGCTCCTAGGAATCAGTGTCCCCGTGAGGCCCCCTGGGGAGCCAAAAGCCCAGGGTGGCCCACGGTGGCAAACTGTTCCAAGTTTCAGCGTTCCTGTCTGCTTTGGCATTTGAGTACTGTCTTGTGCTTCATGCTCTCTCGTGTCCATCCTCCCACTACCTTCAAGTTTTTTTTTTTTTTTTTCTTGGTTCACTTTTTTGTTTTTTGCTTTTTCATTTTCAGCAGCTTGTCATGGGAATGACACACACTCAGCAGAGTCAGCTTTAGACAGCTTTTTGCAGACAAGAACAACAAATTCACCAGTCAGGGAGCAAAGTGAGAGAAAAATGAAGAACAATATTAGAAAAGAACCCTTTGGGAAGCTGCACAAAAAATGTTATATTAAAATCGATACTGGGGCTTGACCTTTTGTGGTACTGTATATTTTAAAGCCTTCTATTGATTCTCTTTTAATAACATGTTTATTCTAGTTTACTGACATAAGCCTAGGGAGAATACAAAAAAAAAAAGATCAAATTCTTTATTATGGTGGCCATTTAAATTTGTCTCAGGCATTTTTCATGGCAGACTGGTGTTATCTTTATGTATTTAATATATATCATTCTTACACAGTATAGGACTGAGAGGTTATAAAAGTGGCAAAGTGATTTTTTAATTTACTTTTGTCGAAAATATGACTGGCCTTGCTGTGTCATAGCAGTGTGGTATCCTGCCACCACCTCTCCCCCTTTAAGATTTTCTTTCTTTTCTGCATGTGTGCAGAAGACAGAAGAGTCTCATTTTGAATTCCACCCCCCCCCCAGCCCCGAAAAACATTGGTAGTATAATCTACCAACTCTGGGGCCATTTGGAAACAATTCTATGCATAATGACCGCTCTCTGACTCTATAACTAATGGCAGAATGCCCAAGAATAGGAAATTGCCTTACTTGACCCTTTTGATCAATCAATCTTGTCATTCCAGAGACAGAAATATTCATCGCTTTTCTCTGTGAGCGGCCATTCATTGTTCAGTCAGGAAGGCAGCCATCTTCATGGTGTTGTCCAGTCTTGAAGTGATTGTGCTGTATGCTCATGTCCGCCAGTTTTCCCCATTAGGAGAAAAACAGGATTAATTTTCTTATCTCATTCCGATGATTTTTCCCCAACATACAGATATTAAGAGGTATCCAGAACAGCAGGAAGGACTTGAAAGATACACCTGGAAAGGTTATCCTGTAAATGGCAAATTAAATGAGATTCAACCTGTAGAACATCAAGTTAATAGGCTTGGGGAGAAATAGGATGCTCGGATCTAATTCACGGTTTTAATATAATAGTTCTGTTGTTTATGGGACATCTGATAGCACATGT
This sequence comes from Lontra canadensis, assembly GCF_010015895.1. Classification (NCBI taxonomy): domain Eukaryota; kingdom Metazoa; phylum Chordata; class Mammalia; order Carnivora; family Mustelidae; genus Lontra; species Lontra canadensis. Next base: position 12,659,535 of record NW_022630996.1, read on the forward strand.
TGGGAAGCCAGACAGCAATTCCAGGAAGGCTGTAATGAATTAGAGGACATTTTGAAAGGGCAAATAAATTAATCAAGAAGCCAAGAGAATCAAAAGACTGGAGACATGTACTGTAGCATGATGGGGAGAGAGCTCAGCAGGGATGTAGTTCAGGGTCCCCGGGGAGGTCCAGATTGGTGAGTTTGCCCTCCCTGTGAGTTGTTAAGTGCTGAGGGCATCTGGAAGCAACAGCAGCGGCCATGACGGAGCCACCTTCTCTGCCCACTTCCGGTGACCCCTCAGGCATTTGATAAGGGGAATTGGCTTCTGAGCACCAGCCCGTGGCTAAACCCCTCTAGAGTCTGTCTCTGCTTGTTTATTTCCCTTTGTCCCATAGTTGATTCTTGTAGCCTGGTCTGCTTTCCCGTGTTCTTTCATCCCCTCACCCGTACTACCTTCCTATTACCCGAGAAGATCTATGGAGAAGGGCAAAGTCAAAGGCACACAGTAGTGATAAGAAGTGTTTATTCTAATTACCAAAGTAATGTGCGCTGTATCCAAAATGAGAGAAAAGCAGCTCAACAAAATGAAGAAAAAATGAAAATTGCCATAATCCCACTGCTTATACAAAAACCATTGTAAATATTTTGGTACATGGGGGAAAGTAACAGAAGTGGTGTCGTATGGTCACTATTGTTTTATTTTTGTTGTTAAGATGTATTGTGGATGTTTTCTCATTGGATCATTTCATGGTAGTTCACCACAAGACACTTAGCCTTCCAAGTAAATAGTTCAAAATGTTTCATTACTGTGAATACTGATCTTTGTTATTAAATTTACACATATCCAGTGTTATTTCCTTTTCTATTATAGTATTATCCAGTATTTCTTCCTTGAGTTAAACTTTTACAAGTGGAATTACTAGGTCCAAAATTATGCAAAATAGGGGCACCTGGTTGGCTCACTCAGCTAAGCATGTGCTTTCAGTTCAGGTCGTGATCTCAGGGTCCTGGGATGGAGCCCTGTGTCCAGTTCTCTGCTCAGTGGGGAGCCTGCTTCTCCTTCTCCTCCCCCCTGTGCTCTCTCTTGCTATCTCTTTTTCTCACTGTTGCAGATTTTGGGAATTTAGTGGTAAAACCAGTGTTACCTTATGCCCATAAGATCACACCTTATCATCTCCATTTGTTTTCTAGTGTTTTCATTCACTTTACATGGGTGGTTCTTAATGGGATGGAATAGTCTTTTTGTTGGTCTTGCTGTTACTGAAGGGGTGCTGTGAGAGTTTAGGCACCTACTAAATACTTTCCAGATGATTCTGGGTTATTGTTAAGTCAGTATAGACTAAAAAACTCTTAGTTTTTTAATAGTTTAAACTATTATTTAGTTTTTTTTTTTAAGATTTTATTTATTTATTAGAGAGAGCAAGCATGAGCCAGGGAGACAAGGAGAAGGGCAGAGGGAGAGGGAGAAGCAGGCTCCCCTCTGAACGGGGAAGCCAAAGCAGGCTCCATCCTAGGACCCTGGGATTGGGGATCATGACTTCAGCCGAAGGTTGACGCTTAACCAGCTGAGCCACCCAGGCACCTTATTACTCAGCTTTAACCCCTTGTTAGCTCTCTCTAGATATAAAAACCTGTCACAGAGCCCTGTGTACAGCTGATGAGAGATAGTGTACTCATAGACGTAAGAGATAGTATGTGGCTGGCAGACCCCAGTAGCCTGGAGTGAACTTGGCATTTCTCAAATTGCCACAGTGGATCTGGCCTACATGTGATTTGGCTGACCCATCAACACCATGTTATATCGACAAATGTGTGAATGTGTCCTAAGATCAGGTGTCAATAGAAGAAGCAAACCAGCTTTGAGATGTGTCCAGCTTTGTAAACCATGCCCTGCACACAGTTGGTACTAAATAAATATTTATTGAATGTTTCATTTGGCCACACTTTCATCTTTTAAAGGATAACGCAGTGTTTGCTTTTTGCTTGCTACAAAAAAAATGAAAAGAAAATCAAATAAATCTGAAGGTTGAAATGAAAAAACCTATGGCAAGTGGATGACTGAAATCTAGGCTTAAAGAAATTGCATTGCTTACACTTTTATTTTTCGTGTGTGTCTTGATTTTCTATAATTACCTAATTTTATATTTGTAATTAGTGCAGTTATTTTCTTAAGCGTTTATCTTTTTCTAAAACACGTAAGTAAATATTTTTGATGGAACATCTCTTGATTCCGGACTAATAAAAGATGCAGAAGAGGAGCTAGACATTCACTTTCAGCCTGGAACAAGGGGGAACTGAGGGTGTCCCCGCACCTCACCCTTATAGCACCTGTGCGGGTGAATATAGTAGACACGGAAATGGAGTAGAGATGGAAGAGATTTCAGGGTGTGTGTTTGTGCACAAGAACTGGGAATCCGAAGACCGGGGTTCTGGTCTTTCCGTGCCCACTTATTAACTGTTGGAATGCGGCTGAATCACAGAATTAACTCCTATCTAAAAACATGGAAACAGCTTTGAAAGAGTATAATCCTACTTGTCTCCTGGTGTTGTGAAGATCAAATAATATAATACAGTTGTGTTGGTCTTGTAAACTTTTATAATAATGCTAATTTTAATAAAAGTAATGATAGTTATTACCATAGCTACTCTTACTGTAGCTATTAACCTCTTGAATAAACTCCCTTCTTATCATAGATATGACAGTGGAGATGTGATGCAGACGTTTCACCAGCAGGACCCAAACAGCCTTTCTTCCTTTTGCTGTATCGTGGTGATTAGACTCCATAGATCACTGAACCAAAATAGAAAGTTTCTGTATTTGAAAATTTTCTTCATTGTAAAGTATTGTGCTAGTTTAAAGAAGTTTCTTTTTTCTTTTCCTTTTCCTACCCCAAGTCTAGAGACTGTTCCCCCTTCACACTGCTTTTTTACTCCTGTTGTTTTCATCTTCTACTTAATTATCCCAGTGTTTAAATTGCTGTTCTCCTTCTCTTTTTGGGCATATATCATAATTCGTGTCCTACCAAGAGGTAAGTTAACCTGACCTCTCTGCCGGATACTGTTTTAAATCTCGGTTCCATTTGAGATTTATCTTTACTTATAAAGAATCTTTACTTATAAGCTTGCTTTTTTGAAACTCTCCTTTTGCTTTCATGGCCTGCTTGTGTAGTACGATCAGTCTTATTTTCTAGGACTCTGAAGCTGCTCTGGTATTTTTCTCAGGAGATGGTGTGTTAGTTTGCTGTGGCTGCCATAAGAAAATGCCATGGACTGGGTAGCCGAAACAATAGAAATTTATTTTTTCATAGTTCTGGAGGTTGGAAGTCCAAATTAAAGTGTTGTCGGATCTGATTTCTCCTGAGTCCCGTTGTCTTGGCTTGCTGATGGCTGACTTCTCTCTGGTCTTCATCTAGCTTCCTCCCTTACACCTCCGCCGCCCCGCAAGTTGGAGAGCATCCTTCCTGTGTCTTCTTCTTCTAAGGACACCAGTCATATTGGATTGGGGCCTCACATTTATGACTGCATTTAACCTCAATTACCTCTTTAAAGGACCTGTCTCCAAATACTGTCATGTCCTAAGATACTAGAGGTTAGGTCTCCAAAATAATGAATTTTGGAGGAGACACACTTCAGTCCATTAACAGAGGGATAGACTGATATATACATGTAAAAATCGACAAGTGTAGTTTTTAAGTTTTCCCTCAGCAGGAAATTCTCATATTAAATCTTTAAGATACCTTTTAGGTCTAAAATTTTAAGTGTTTCTTTCTTTCTTTCTTTTTTTTTTTTTTAAGATTTTATTTATTTGAGAGAGAGAGAGAGCACAAGCACGGGGAGGGGCAGAGGGAACGGAAGAAGCAGACTCCCCACTGAGCAGGGAGCCTGATGTGGGGCTTCATCCCAGGACCCTGGATTCACGATCTGAGCCGAAGGCAGATGCTTAACGACTGAGCCACCCAGGCGCCCCCTGAGTGTTGATTTTCTAATGGAAGTTATTTTTATCAAGACTCCAATGATTATAGCTTGAAGTTTAAAAAGGGTTAGGGTCAGGATTTATTGATTGGTAAAGATGATGTTATATGTTCCTATTTTTCTGTTTTTATCTAAGCAGGTATGTTGGTAGTAAACAAATGAGCCAAATGGTAGCCACTCAAAGGTGGCAGATTAATATGGGCAGGATCTTGAGTTGAAGCTCTGAGCCTTGGCAAATGTAAAGCAGAAGACTCTGATAATTTGAACTTGACAACTTACTATAAATGGTAGTGCATTGTCACAGGAAGGAAGTAAAATTGGTCTTTACGGTCACATGTACTTTTTCACTGTCACATATGATGGACAGTGACAGAATTATCATTTCTTCATTACCACATTTTTGAATCATATGAGATATTTAGTCAGTTTTATGTGCCTCACACAGTTAAAAATAAAATCTTGATAGTTATATTTGTTATTTTAAACTTTGCTTTAAAAAAGAAATGGTCTCCTGTGTCTTCCCATAGAGCTGACCTGAACCCAGAGAGGTTAATTTAGCATTTGAAGCCCATTTTTAAAGCATACACGTTTCCAGGTATTTTTAAGAGCACGTTTGCCAACTCTGTACTTCTTTAGCCCTAGAAACATGTGTCTTAAAGAAATTTTTAAGAATTGGCAATAGTGGGAGTTTCAGGTTCTAGCAGACTTCCACAAATGGTGTTGCACGTTGTCTTTGAAACATTTATCTTACCTGACAAACTGTTTTCCAAGGTTCATCTTGATTGATTTTAATACATAGATCTTTAATACTTTTGGGATTTATTTTTTCACATATCCTAATTGACCTCATTGGTTACTTACATCTTTTCACCCCATTTCCATGCTCTCTTTTATATATACATACATACATTAATGTACATACATTTATATACATAAAAAATGTATATAATATATAAAATATATAAATAACAAATATGTAAATACATACACATAGCATCTCCTAGAAATTCAAATACAAGTTTTATTTTTCAATGACTAACCCATTTTATTTCACCATGGAATCTGTAATGAAACTGTATAATAATGTCACTTATTTTCATTTTTATTCTTGTTTAATTTCTACTTAAATGAATGGTAAGTTAATATCATTGTAACATTTACAGCCTATATGAATGTATTATAGTATATGAGGATTTCAGGAGGTGTCATTATTGTGTGACATTAAATGGAAGAGCAGTTTTAATAAGGGTTCTGTAGATAATTTGAAAAAAAAATTTGAAAATGTGTCCCTATTTAAATAATACTCCCATTCTAAGTTAATTGTATTAAAGCAAGCTAAAAGTGAATTAGAAATTGAAGCAGTGTTATAGGCTCTAATAGTTTGGTAATGAGTGGTCTTCTTTTGTAGTACTTAACCTTCATGCAGGTTCTCTCTCTGTGTAAAGAATGCTCTTTTTGAACTGTTAAGTACTACAAATAAAATTATTTAGTCGTAGGAAAGTCTAATTACATGGATTTCTTCCATTGTAGTAATTACAAATTCACCTACATTATGGGAGGGGCAGGAATGGGCTGAAGGTTACCAGACGGAGATCTGATCTTTTAGCTTTGCCTCCTACTCGTCCGTAATCTTGACTAGCTGATTTGCCTTCTCAGTTCCCTTAGTTGTGAAATTAGGTTGTAAGAATACCTACCTGATAAGCATTTAAAAAAAAAAAAGATTTCATTTATTTAATTATTTGAGAGAGAGTGAAAGTGAGAGAGATCACACGGGGAGAGGGAGAAGCAGACTCGCTGCTGAGCTGAGATCCCGATGCCACTGAGTTAAGAGCTGGATGTGGGGCTCCATCCCAGGACTCTGGGATCATGACCTTAGCTGAAGGCAGTTGCTTAACCCATTGAGCCACCCAGGTGCCCTGATAAGTTCGTTTTTAAGTGAAGGATAAATAAGATAATATATATAAATTGCCTGGCACATGTTAAACTTTCCATACAAAATACTTTTTTTTTTTTTTTTTAATACCAAGAACTTTTGTCTCTTTGAAGAGTGTGATGGTTAGGGGTGTGGCCTCAGGGATCAGACTGCTTGGGTTTGAATTCCAGCTTTACGGGCTACTAGTTCAGAGACCACACAGTAAATTACTTAACTTCTTTAGAGGTCAATTTCCTCCTGTGTAAGATGGGAGGACAATAATAACACCCACGTTGGGATATCTTCAGGGCTACTTTGCAGACTAAATGGGACATTCCATTTAAATGTCCATTTAAATGCACAGTGACTCACACAGAATCACAGAACATATATTACACATATGTGATTGTCTATCTTGTCTGTCCATCCATCCGTCCATGCATTTCAGAGAATTATTCCCTAGTTGTATAGAGAGAAAAACCTGCCTGCTGTCTTCTGCATGTGCCCTTTCTCATTCCTTGCCTTCATTATTTCTAAGGAGTATAGAAAATCTCTTTGTTGGTGAAAATGCAAGAAAAACAAGCTAAGTGAAGCTAGATGAACTTTGTTTTCTTTTGCATGAACCATTGATTATGTTTCTTCAAGGGTATGCCATGCCTAGTTCCAAAAGGGTTAAGTGTGAGAAATGAGATAGGGCATTTTTTTTTCTTATCAGATTAACAAGTCATTGAAAATAATCAACTTCTAGTTTGAAGAAAATAACCCTTTAAGTTAATATAAATGTTAAAATCGATAATGATGCCAAATGGTTGATTCTTGTGTATTGGCCCTTTTACTTTTTAAAAAAAAAATATTTATTTTAGAGAAAGTAGTGAAACAGTAATATGCCATGAGCTGAGAACTGATGAGAGAGCTTTTAGTGGACACCTCCTTATTGCTTTGAAATACTAGGAAGAAAAATACCTCACTTGTACATAGATATATTTGAGACTTAGTGTAGCCCTGTGGTGTCCTATGGCCACAAGTAATTATTAAAGTACTTGAAGTGTGGTTGCTCTGAATTAAGATTTACTCTAAGTATAAAATACAGATTTCAAAGACTCAGTGTGAAAAAAGAATATGAAATAGCTCTTTTTAATTTATAAAAATATCTCTTTAATTGTATTGATTATTTGTGGAAATAATTATTTTGAATGTATTCAGCTAAATAAAATACATTGTTCAAATTAATTTGACCTAGCGCTTTTTACCTTTTTAATGTGGCCTTTAGAAATTTTTAAATCACATTTGTAACTTTCATTGTATTTCTTTTAGTCAGTATTACTCTAACGTCTTATTTAAACAGTGCATTTACATAACAATGGCAGCATAGCAAAATTGAAAAAAACTCAGCTAGTACCCCTTCTTTTTCCCCAGTGGTAACCATCATTAACAATTTCTTGTGCATTCTTCCTGCGATTTTTCTAAGCATACTGCGCTGCTCTTAAGTACTTTTTAAAAGAATATTCATAAAAGCTACTGTAATTTAACATAGATTCTTGGATTAGGGTGGGAAAAAAGTGCCAAGTGACTATTTCTCTCTTTTTTGTCTCAGTTATTCATACTTGAGGGAAGTCTAATTACTGAATCTATGTTCCCATAAAGAGACACTATCATTACCTGCAGGAGCATCAGGACCAGTGCTTAGGAATTAATTAATTTTCATTGAATTTGTACCATCAGTTTTTTAAAATGATTTAAAAGAAAAAAAATGGACTCTCACTGATTATGGTGGTAATTAAGATTTTATAGTCAATGAAGTCTATTACCTGTCATTGGCAAACTTTTCAAGTTTTCTATAGTAGACATTTTAAGGCATTTTTGTTTCTGTTTGTCTCTTTTTGAAATAATTGTTGTTACAGTTGCTGATCTGGTAAAAACAGAATAGAGTTAATAGCATAATATAAATGTTATGATATAAACGAAGGAATGACATCATTGTTGATGTTAGAGTCACTGATTTTTTAATATGTTTTGTACACTGTTCTTTTTTGGGGGGGGTACAGTATTCTAAGCACATAATACATGCTCAGTAAGTACTTTAATGGTTAAAACATGGTATATCAAGTTGAATAGTAGAGCATCATCACTTGATAATTTTTCTTTCTTTTCTCACTACCTGAGCCAAATTGAGAAGATACTTTGTAAACTATCAAAAAATGACATCAGTGGAAATATAGATGTTAGAAAACATTTCAGCCATATATATGTTCATTCTGCTGCTTTTTTATGGTCAATATATGTAACTGTTCATTGTATACTTGGAAAGTATGCATTCTCTAGCTGTTGGGTATAGGGTTCTATACATGTAATTAGATTAAAAATGGTGTTCACATCTGTAGTCTTGCTACATTTTCTTTCTTTTATACTGTGTCATCTGCTAGTTTCTGTTAAGAGCTGTGTTAAATCTGTGATAGCGGATTTGTCAGTTTTGTCTGTATTTCTGACAGTTTCTGCTTTATATAGTTTGAAGCTGTGTTATTATAGGTTGAACATTATATCTATTCCTTTTGAATCTTGTTACCATCGTGTAGTCATCTTTATCTGTAATGACACTTTAACTTAAAGTCTATTTTGTCAATATAGCTGCACCAGCTTTTGGTAAGAGTTCGCTAATTACATTTTTCCATCTTTTTATTTTCAGTCTTCCTGTATTTTAATAATTTTGCTGTATCTCCTACAAACAGTATGTAGGTGGATTTTTACAATCCAGTCTATCAATCTGTGACTTAACTAGCAAGTTCAGTCCAAATTACACCTATTATGATCACTTATTTATTTAGAATTATTTCTGCCATTTTCTGCCATTTTGTGTTTTTTGTCTCTTTTTCTCTCCATTCTTGTTATTTTTTGCTTATTTTCTCCCTTTTTTTCTAGAAGGTAAATGAAGCAGCATAGAAATTGCTGTTGTCTGCTCTTTTTCTTCTAACAACCACAGTGATAATCCAAGGGAAGGTTTCTTACAGGCCCTTTCTGGTTCATTGTAGTTGCTATGTTTCATAGATTTTTCTGTGTTTACTCACATTGGTGTAATGCTTTGAGTATGACCTACTGCTTAACATTGTCGTTTAATCTGATTCTACAGCAATCATTTGCCATAAGGTTATTTCCAACTTCTTATGAGAAAAAACACCAACTCAGTGAGGTTATGCTGATAAATTCAGTATGGCAGAGTAGAGGTTTAAATTCAGATGTTCTAATTCTAATGTTTTAGTGATTACTGACATGGCTGTTGTGAACTGTGAATGCAGATAAATATTGGAAACTGGGCCTTCTTTTCATCCTTTGAATAGTGTTTTATTTTATTTATTTTATTTTTTAAAATTCTTTCTAATTAATTACTTAATTTTTAAAGATTTTATTTATTTATTTGATAGAGAGAGACACAGTGAGAGAGGGAGCATAAGCAGGGGAAGTGCGCCGAGCAGGGAGCCCGATGTGGGGCTCGATCCCAGGATCCTGGGATCATGACCTGAGCCGAAGGCAGACGCTTAACGACCGAGCCACCCAGGTGTCCAGTGTTTTATTTTAAAAGCACGATAATATTAACGTTCCAGTTAGTACTTTGCTGTCCTTTCTTCACAGTTCTGTGGTTTGGGGTATCACTTCACTGATTTCGATAAATCTCGTTCTTGTTGCTCTTCATATGCATAATTTTAAGACATAAGGATTGTTTGCAAGTAAGTCAAGGCCAATAATGTGTGCATTAGATTGACACACTGAACCAACTTCACTGTGTGATCCTTAAGATTAGGCACTTAACCTTTACAGAAGATAAGCAGATAAGTTATTTGATCTGAAGTTAATACTTCATAGTTTCACACATTTTTAAAAAGAGGAATAATCAAATTGACATGTTGATGCAATTGGCAGGTTTGATTCTTAAATGTATTTGAATGTGGACTGCCCAGTGTTCCCTTTATGATAACCCTCCTTTTTCCACCTCTTGGCATAGACATGTGAGCTCCTAGTAATTTAAAAATTCTGATGAATGACACTTGATAAATGGTGTGATGTTGTGAATACTGATAAGCGCTAGAAATTCAGCTGGTGAAACATCAATTTCACACCTGAGACCCCAGCTCAAAGTTTAGGTTAAAGGTTTGCCTGGAGTCCGTAGTCCTTTTTCTCAGGCCCCCTGATAAATGCAGTGATTGCAAACCACATTTTTCTTCTGCATCAAATCCAGGCAGCACTCTGAGTCATTAAATATTAAACCTTATATTCAAGAACATTATTCACTCATTAATATTGCATTGCGGCCTAAACCGTATTGTTCAAAACATTTTAGGATGTTACGCAAGTCTGTCAAAATATATTAACAAACTTAGTCATGTTGAACTAAGCAAAAAAAATGACAAACTGTTTGCACCACAAACGTGTTGCACTTACATTTTTGTACAATGTAAGCATTTTGAATTGGGATATTTGGAAATCACTGTAAAGATAAAATGGATGACAGTGGAAGCCAGATGGAATGAATATTCATCTTCCACGTAACATCTGCTATATATCTTAATGAAATTTATAGTTCTCCCTGAAATTTTTCTTCCTTGACAGTATTTGTTTATCTTTAAAATTATTCTAACTAGGACTTGAATATGAGTTAGTACAATTCTGGCTGCTTATAAAACTGAAGCATCTAATTCAGGGACCATTTTTCAAATCTCCATGAAGGCTATCATCACTGCAGAATCGAAGCTAGATGGGCCTCCTGTGAACTGTGGGGTAACTGGGACACTTCTGATACTCGGCAAGTGTAAGAGAGTGATCGAGTTCAAGCCTTGGTCTCTGTGACCAAATTTGTTCTGGATTGCTGTGAACGCATCTGGTTTCTTACTGCTTTTCACAACCCTGTTAGTTACAGTGAGAAGCCATAAAATTCTTCCATGAAGGAAAATGATAGAGGCATTTTTGTGTCTAAAATTGTTCCTCCTTAAAAAAAAAAAAAAAAAGAAAGAAAGAAAGAAAGAAAGAAAGAAAGAAAAGAAATCCTTTTCCTGGTGCAATAAGGAAAAGCCAAGTAGTAAAAGGTGTGAAAATACACAATTGATGAGATACATTGTTTTTTGTGCGGTGGCAATACCACATTTTATGAGCTTTATCTGAAGTATGGTTACACTGATTATATTATACGTTAGGGTTATTGACATTTAATGGGTTAGAATTTAATGAGGGAGCTCAGTAAGAGAGTGTAGGTTGATTTTAAAACATCCTTGATTACTTAAATATTTTTGAACAGGGTATGAATTAATTTTTCTGTGATAGTGGATCAGAAACCTTGTAAGTAGCCCATGGGCTCATCTTGAACACCTACAGCTGTTATTTCAAAAAGAACAGAAATGGGTATTGTGAAGTAAATAATGAAGGTGGCATAGAGAATTCCTGCTGGCTGAGAGTTAAATTATTCATTTTGTTAGTTTAGCTAACATGGTTCGTGCTGCGTGGGATTGGAGCACTATGTCAGTGACTAATATTGCATAATTAAAAAGCCTTATTAGTTCCTCAGGCCAATAATATAGCTGGAATTTAGAAATGGTTGTTAACATCGTGGAAAATAGTTTTATTTGTGTAAGTAGATGTGGTTTACCTAATCATTTTGAAGTTTTTCCGTTATTAAGCATTTGTGTATAACACGTAGGCAGTGTGCCCAGGATGTTTTTAACTGTAGTTAATCTTGTAGGACCTTCCCCTTGCTTTGCTTACCACCCACAGTGTTTTTCTTCTGGACAGGCTGCCCGGGAGTAAATGGTTTGGCTGAAAAGCCCGGTGAGCACACTCCCTTCTCACTGCAACACTGGAGTTCCTTTTCTCACTTAGAATTATGTTGCAGGTCAGTGAAGGGGACCGCGTAGCTGTTCATGTTAACTGAAATGTTAATGTATTACCTCTGCAGTCTTGGTGACTCTGACTCTGGGAGAAAGACCCAGCATACATAGTATTTTGTAGTCGTAATCAACGTGGCTATAATCTTTAGTTTATGCTTCTTCACTTAATGTCATTTTATATACAGATCATACCTTTGGAAAAGTGCTGTAGCAGGATTTCTGAACCTCGGGTGTCTGTGAGTCGGGGGAGGGGTGGAAGCACATTCTGGATCCTCTGTTAGCCACTTGTTGCCATGTAACACTGCCGCCTGTGTTTGCTTTCACAGTTGCATTATGGCCAAATGACAAAAGATGGAGGGCTTTGTTTGGGAGGGAAGAAAGACTAGATGTGTATGTTGATATAATTGAATCGGAACACTGGACATTTTACTTTGGGGGGTTTTAAGCATTTTGATTTCGCATAGGCAAGATCATGTAGTATAGTAATGAGCACATGGTTTTTAAAGTCAGAAAGCTAGAATAGAAATCTTACCACGTCCTTTCTTAACGTGATTTTGAGCAGTGTATTTAACTTCTCTCCGTTTCAGTTTCTTTAGCTCTGTAAGGTGAATAACTACTACTCTGGGATTTTTGTGAGGATTAAATGAAATAATGTACATAAAGCACCCGTTAAAATACCTGGCACAAGGAGGTACTCCCTAAATGGTACCTATTGTAATATTATTAGTTGAATATTATGCATATTTTTCCATTTAAATGGCATAAGTTGTATGTGAAAATCTTCAGAACTCACAATAACAAATGAAATGGACCAGAGAGTAAAAGGACCACATGGGTCTGAATGCCTTTTGTTAGAGTGAGTTGGAGTTGTGTTCTGGTAGACTCCTTACCAGCAAGTCCTGGATGTCCTGCTCCGGCTCCTGCAGGTTGAGTCCTTGTTTCTAAACTAGGGGCCACAGATTGACTTTGGGAGGAAAAAAACAAAAAGTATTTTTTAATGCATTTTCATTTCTGGTGGCTTCATTTGTTTCTTTCATTGTTATCTTTGATGTGAATTCTAATGGTAATAATTTTTATTTCTTAAAGTATGTCTGTGATTTTTTACTTTAGAATCAGAGATGGAACATATCAAGCAAAGGAAATGAACATAAACCCTAGAATGAGAGTAGGTGAAGTCATACAGAATTTCACATTTTTGGCTCTTGTGATACGTCTTTTCTGCTCTCTCATGTTCTGTTTAAAGGTGAAAATTAAATGAAATCCAGTGTACTACTGCTTAGTGTGGCTTTTAGATCAATGGTTTTTATTGGAATTTGTTTTTTCTTTAGCATGATTTCATAGGGAATGCTAGAAATAAAACCTCTGCCCAAGAATGAATTTTTAGCTGATGAGTAGTGTCAGAGAGCCATGCAAATTGGTTGCTGTTATCTAGGGCCTGGTGGGTGCTGATGTTGTCTGTTGGACTCCCTGTGCAGACCAAGGTGACTTGTAACAGAAGGATGAGCTTGGTCTAAGGGACAAGGCCTCTTCAGCTCTTGGTATTTCTTTTGAGGTTACAGAGCAGTCGAGCTGAAAAATACAGGGCCATCTTTATTCACATGTGAGACCGATGGATATTCTTTTCTAAGGTTTGTGTTTAACTAGCTAATAATAACAGTTGTGACCATGCTCAATAATGTAAAATTTGATTTTTTTTAAATTAACATATAATGTATTATTTTTTCAGTCTTACACAATTCACTGCACTCACCATGGCACGTACCCTCCCCATTGTCCATAACCCAGCCACCCTATCCCTTCCCCACCTCTACCCCCCAGCAGCCCTCCGTTTATTTCCTGAGATTAAAAGTCTCTTATGGTTTGTCTCCCTCCTGATCCCGACTTGTTTAGTTTTTTCCCTCCCTACCCCCCACGACCCCCCACCCTGCCTTCCAAATTCCTCATATCAGAGAGATCATATAATTGTCTTTCTTTGATTGACTTAGTTCGTTAGCATAATACCATTTAGTTCCATCTACATCTTTGCAAATGGCAAGATTTCGTTTTTGTAAAATTTGGTTCTTAAGAGGCCGTGTATCCTTTTGTTGTAGTGGATTTCCATTAGTTTTCTGAGAACAGAATTGGTCTTATAGCATCTACTCCTTTGGTGGAGGGCTGGGGGGGGTGGTTTGTCTTTCCGTTTCACCTACAACTTCATTAGGCTCTCGAGTTTTCCAAAGAGGACGTCACTCTTCTCTCAGGCTGCACATTTCAGCAATTGGCTGCACATTTCACCAGGATTATAGAATAGGTGCTTGCCAGGGAATTCAATCTTGAACTTACTACTGTGCAACATTTAATCAAAGCGATATAGGCATTCTGCCTATTCCATGACTCCCTGAGACCTGTCCTTCAATTATGCTTGATTATTATTAGCTGCAGAACTGGGCCGTGCTGTTCTATCCTTATGTGAAATTGCTCTTATTTGATGGTGTAGGTGTTAATAGTTTTCACCATGCATATATTACATATTATATATTATATGTATGAAAACTTCATAGTGTTTATAATACAAGGGAGCTGTGTTATACCCGAGGTTTCTTTTTGGGAAAATGCAGCTTATAGCGAAAAGGCGATATAGGGAGATTATTTCCATAACAATTAATTTACAGTGCCCTGGATTGTTTCATCCAGAGCTTTTTGTGTGTTTGTTTGTTTTTTAAAGATTTTATTTATTTATTAGAGATCACAAGCAGGCAGAGAGGCAGGCAGGGAGAGAGGAGGAAGCAGGCTCCCCGCTGTGCCGGTGTGGGGCTCGATCCCAGGACCCTGAGATATGACCTGAGCCGAAGGCAGAGGCTTTAACCCACTGAGCCACCCAGGCGCCCCTGTTTGTTTGTGTTTTTAAGATTTTATTTATTTATTTGTCAGAGAGAGAGAGAGCACAAGCAGGCAGAGTGGCAGGCAGAAGCAGAGAAGCAGGCTCCCTGCTGAACAAGGAGCCCTATGTGGGGCTCGATCCAGGACCCTGGATTCATGACCTGAGCTGAAGGCAGCGGCATAACCAACTGAGCCACCCAGGCATCCCTCATCCAGTGTTTTAATCAGTTAAACTTTGCCCTAAAATGCTTTAACAAACCCATTAGTGTTAGAATAAAAAATAGAAGAGTAATGTCAAAAGGGGAGAGGATATTAGGGAGTTGGAGTCTTAAAAGCATCTAAAGCATGTCCACCATCCTCCCATCTCAATTTCAGTCTCATTCCCAGCTGCTCCTGGTTAGAGGAGTGTGTGATGGACAGGTGGGAGCCAGTGGGCTAGTTGGGGCAGAGCACAAGGATCACCAGAATGCGTCCCCATCTCTGAATGCCCGTCAGCTGGTCTGGGAGAGAGATGGGAATGAGAGACTTTCTCCTGGTTCCTGGTCGTGGTGAGGGGGTGGCGCCTGAAAACTCAGCTGGTGATCCGCCACCCGGTCCCAAGGGCGGAGACTGCCTGGTCCCCCACCGTGGAACAGGTACCACTGCTAAACACAGCCCAGCATCTGGGCCTACGCCCTGGGGAGGGGGCAGATGATAAGAAGGTACTTGCTGGGCGCTGCAGCCAGGCAGAAAGATAGAGGAGAGGAGCACTCCACAAAGGTGCTTCCAGCAAGAACTGTTGGAGTGTTTCACTGGTGCTTTTGATGTTTATGGCATTAGCAGCTGTTGCTACTTGATTGTAAGATACGTCGATTTGAAGGTGCATCTTGGTTTTGTAGATACTGAACGATGGGGAAGGTAACGCCATCTCGTTATAATTGATGAAAGAGAGTAAATCGTAGATGGAGATCAACGGAAGAGAGAGAAACAGTGGTAGTTGAATGGAATGAACCATTTCACTGAGCTGAAGACAGACTGGAGTCTGCACAGGGCGGGGCCTCTCTGTTTCAGAGGGTTGATGAGAGTAGACGCGCACCAACTCATGGACCCTAACAGTTTTCAACTCTAGGGATAAAGAGAAGATCCTGTAAGCTGCCTGACAGGAGGAACCACTAATTTATAAAGGAAATGGGATCAGTCTGGTTCTGCCAGCCCGTAGGCTGGAAGGTGGGACAACTCTCAGGATTCCTGAGAAAAACAAGGCTGAAACTCCCGAATTCTGTATTGAGCTCTCATTGGCCTGTCAGGTGAAAAAAGGACCTCTGGGCATGTGAAGATATTGAGAATTTATTATTCTTGAAATATTATTTTGGCTAGCAGCCAGCATCCATCGAGGAGGCAAAACTCATCAGTTGCTTCTACAGAGAGAATTTAATATAAGAATTGTTAATGAAGTATGTAAGGGTTGAAAAGTCAGGAGGAAACCCACAACACAGAAGAGCCCTAAGGCAGTGCTGTTTACATCGATGGCTCACGTTACATTTCTATTAATTAAAATCGGTCTAGTAGTCAGGTCAAAAACGTAAAGAAATAGGTGAAAAGAATTCTAAGATATGTTATTTCCCCCAGTATATCCAAAATACCATCATTTTAGCATTGAATTTATTAGTGACACCACATTCTTGTTTTCCTACTAAGTATTAAAAAAGGACACAAGTGTGTCCTTTATTTGGACAGCACATCTCAGTTTGCAGTGGCCCCATTTCTGTGGCTCCTGTTGACTGTGTTGGACAGCACAGCTTTCAGGTGTCCCAGAGGCAGACCTGGCGGGAAGCAGCTGCAGTTGATAAAACATTGAACCTGTAGGAGGAGTTCTGTGAACTGCTGCTCGGCTTCAGGGGGCGAGGTGCCTCCTGGCTGGTGGCACTGCTGTTTGTCTCTGAGCTTGGAGGAGAGGCCAGTGTGTGGGGGACTCAGGTTTTGAGGAGCATCCTGGTAGGGCTGATGTCTCCAGCGTGGGATGCAGTGAGGTTGATCTTTGCAAGTGTGGGCGAACTGGATTAAATAGTGAGGCCTGAGTGATGCTGAAAGATGTAGACAGCAAACAGGAGAGTGCCTTTTTTCTCTCCCCAGCCTTGCAGTCTCCTGCTGGCACCCTCTCTCTGCAGAGCGAAAGAGGGACCCAACTGCGGAGCAGAAGTGTGGCTTAGATGGCTCT
Organism: Lontra canadensis; assembly: GCF_010015895.1. Lineage (NCBI taxonomy): Eukaryota > Metazoa > Chordata > Mammalia > Carnivora > Mustelidae > Lontra > Lontra canadensis. The sequence continues at coordinate 12,676,323 of NW_022630996.1, forward strand.
CACATCACAAAAGCTGAGGTTAGAAGAGGGGTGTGAACCCGAGAGTCAGAGACAAGTATCTGATGTAGTAGACCATCTTAGGAAAATACTTAAAAAAGAGAATTCTAACCAAATAACAAATACATTACAACAGATCTCAGTACAGGGAAAGGTGGAGAGGAGAGGAAGTACCCATGAGGAGGAGTCTTTGCATTGTATGCCTGAATGGTACACAGGAACGTCTAATAATGGTACTATTCATATGGATTCTTGAAATTGGTGAGAAAGCCTTGAAGAGAGAGCTCGAGAATTGTAGGAATTCGATAGCACTGAACTCTTAGATAAGGAGTTGGATTCTGGGGAAAAGTCAGTGTATTCAAATGATTTCATCTTCCTGAGTTTGCAGAGAGTAGTGGTTGAGAAAATAGTAGGAATTGTGTTTTTTAACAGTAGCAGGGGGATGATGTATCTCTGAGAGGAAAGGAATGACCACTAATTGCATAGAAAAATACCCTAGAGCTTTTTGAGAGGGGAAGAGAATATATAGTAAAGGAAGGAAGGGGAAAAAAGATAACAAAGTAAAATTGATAGTAAACATAATATAAAATGGAGGAAATAAAGGTAAGTGTATTAGTTATTGTACTCTTAATAATTGTGGCTGGCCACATTGCGCATTTAAAGATCAAGGCTGCCAGATTGTGTTAACATGCAGACACACTCACCCCCTCAGGAGCTGTGTAGTATATGACGTACACTTAAAAGTAATCTTTTTGAACCTTAATAAGTGAATTAAAAATTAATGGGTTGGCAAAAGTGTACCAAACAAAATAGGAGGAAAGGTACGATTCAGGGTTATAAGGACTAACGAGAATAAAGAAACACGATTATATGATGATAACAAGCACATCTTATGAAAACAAAAGTCATTAACCTTTATGTGTCAATCAAATTAACAGCTCAGTATAGGAGTCAAAACCAGAAATTCGAAGGCTACTTGATTTAAAACAGAAAAATAAAGAACTTTGTGTCATCATTCTTTCCTTAAAAATGTTTACTCTGGGCTTGATGGAGGAATCCGCTAAGCTCTAACATTAAAGCATCTCCCATAAAAGAGATAGATTGAGTTAGTGAGGTGTGTGTCTGTACATTCCAGAGGCATAATGCCGGTGGAGGGTGAGAGGTTGCAGTTTGGTTGAAGCTTGAAAGTTCTTTGAAATAGAAAACAGCTATTGATTCTTTTTCCTCTGCAAGTCTTAGAATGGAGAAGGGTAATCTTTATCTCTCTCTCTCTCTCTCTCTCTGTTTCTGGTCAAAAGTTTCCCCAAACTTAGCAACTTGACAAGGACATAATTTCAAAAAGTGTATCTTGGGCGCCTGGGTGGCTCAGTGGGTAAAGCCTCTGCCTTCCGCTCGGGTCATGATCTCAGGGTCCTGGGATCGAGTCCCGCATCGGGCTCTCTGCTTGGCGGGGAGCCTGCTTCCCCCTCTCTCTCTGCCTGCCTCTCTGCCTGCTTGTGATCTTTCTGTCAGATAAATAAATAAAATCTTAAAAAAAAAAAAAGTGTATCCTGGCGAGGTGTGTCTTTTATGAAGAAGAAGCATAAAATGCAAATCATTGTAAAAGATACGTGTTTCATATACTTAAGGATAGTGAGAATGCTGTCATTTCTTCATAGCTGAGTCTTCTTTACGAGACCCTCCCCTGTAACTTAGGTCACTGACCCAGGGAGGTCATAGTTTTCTGTCTACAGGAGGAAGCTGGCTCACATTGTCACTGGTCCCTGCCCAAGTTGTGTTCCACGCGGGCTGATGATGGGATGGGGATTTGCTCTGGCGATGCCTACATTTGTGCCCTAGACCCTTTCTCCTCCAGCTGACCCTGTGGTTATCTTCCTCCAGCATCTCAGTACGTAAACCCGTCCAGCACCCTCAAAAGGAATGTTATAGGCCGAGGTGTAGATACTTTCTAGACAAATAACAAAGTTATAGATACTTTCAGGTCATGCAGGGTTATTTCCTCCTCCTCCTTCTATGAAACAGTTGGTTTTCAAGCCCTATTGACATCCACAATTTAATGGTGTCTCTGTGTCTCCACTCTCACCATTGTCCAGTTGTATTTTGAATATTGGGACAACTGATGTATAAAATAAAAAGTTGATTATTTTGGTTTAAGATGCCTCTGAATAGTCCGCTTAAGCCAGATACAGAAGTGGCGGTAGGTACTTCTAGGAGAGGGAAGGCAAAGGTGCTTCAGGTTGTCCTGTAAGTTCCTCCTGTGGAGTTTTAATTGTGAATTTCCAAGGGACAAGGAGGTGCATGAGCCATGGATATGGTGACAATTAATTTGAGAATAAAATCAGAATTCTTAAAAAAAAAATCAGAATTCTTTTCAAATATAAATGTATTTTTCACTCAGTAGAGAATGTATTCAGTAAGAAAATGGTATTAGAAAAGTAGGACAGGTAGATCTTTTCCCTAAATGAGAATTGAAAAAGGAACTCTGTCTACAAAATAATATGTGATATGGGATGGGAGGCAGTCATCTGAGGTTGGGGTTGGGGAGGCGGGTTAGGATTATGGCTCTGGGTAATCCCCAATAGAAGTTGTGGGCTTCCTGTTATAGGCTGAGTTTTCCCTCCAGCATCATTTTGAAGCTTTGCAGGAAAATGTCCGGACTATGACTACCTTTGAACGTAAGCTAAAACCACTTTTAAAAAATATGTTTGTGCAAAGGAAGGAAATCTTGATTGTTAAATTCTGAATGACATTTTAAATGATATTTATGTAGAAACATAGATGACCAAAATAAATGTCCTCTTAGTTACATTCAGAGCCAGGTCGTAATCCTGGTTAAATAATACTGGTTTATTATGTGGTTTGCTAGACTGCAGTCCTTCAGCTTTCCAAGACAGTGCCCTTTATTGCAAAATTACCATTATATAAAGAATACCTATGTTCTGTACTATTCAAGTACGCTCATACTCTGTATTCCTTCTTTCAAAAGTATTTATTAAATGCTTGCCAAAGCCAGGCGCCATTTAACTTACAAATGCTTTGGTTTTACATAATTTCTCTTTGTCTCCACTTCCTAATCCAGAATATAGTAATCAATTCCATAGGGTTGTGAGTTACATCTGACAAGTGCCCAGACCTGTGCCTGGCCCAAATGTCAGCATTATTAAATACTAACTCTTTATCTGTTGTATATCAAGATATTACATATAGATACATATAAATATTACTTATAGACACGTAGCTATTATATATGACTGTAACATGGCTGTATTAATGTACCTTCCTCTGTATGTGTGTATTTTGGAACCTCAATGCACAAACATTGCTTCCAGTATTTGAAATAATTTGAGTGGAGAAGTATTAAGCTTCCTGTGTTCTTTTATTTTTATAAAGTCTTACTATTAAAAAATTGTATACTTGTTCCATCATTATTCTTAATAGTCTAATAATTAGTTTGTTGAATTACCCAGCTCAGCTTTTCTGTTTAAAAAATGAATGGTAAACAGTATTTTGAATGCTGGTTCAGCATGTTCTGACAAAGTATGATGCATTAAAATAAAATTCATCATCAGCACTGGAAATGACCTTTGAGGTTGTAGTCGCTCATTTTTCTCTTCCAGCGTTTGAAATAGTCTTCCTGAGTCAAGTGCATTGCAATACTTTGCAGATACTGTCTCTGTAAAATGGTCACAGTTCAGTTGTAGATAAATCATTTCATCAAATCACTTTATCTCTAACAATCTTCATTTCCGGTTTATTCTCCCCCATTATCTGAGGTTCTTGTCATCTTTCCTCAGTAATATAATGGCCTTATACATTAAATTATAAAGTATTTTTCTAAGCTAGAATTGTATAGAATTACTTGTGTGTCAGCCTATACGAAGATAAATCTGAGTGTTTGTGTATGGTCACATGAGCAGTGTCCAGGTTCAGAGAAACAGTTAGGGCCCCTGAAAGCCAAGCCACTTTTGGGAAAGGGCTGGTAATAATTTTGACTTCAGCAAACTCTGATTTGATATAGTGGAGTCAAATAAAAAATCAGCTTTTAAAAAATAATTATGAATAATATCAAATCTACAAACTGTCCTTCTGTGACCACAGAGGTGAGTAATGCAATGGGATCTAATTCCTGTCAAGGGGTTGACTCCTTAGGAGGTTTAAGAAGCATAGCTTTGGAAATCAGATCAGGTCATTTTATGTCTCCCATGTGCTTTTGCACATCTCAGTCTTTTTCCTGTGAAAGAAGGGGGATAGAAATGCCTCCTTCTTGGAGGATAATGAGGTTGATTACATTAAAAAACTGCATAGCTAAAGCTATCTTTGAAATGCCCTTCCCACTTTCTTGAAATCTTTAAGTTATTTGGAATCAAATAATATTGGCTGGTTTTTATGTAGAAACTGAAACATGTAGGACTAGATTTTAGATATCTGTGAAAGCTGAATGTATATGAGGGTTTCTCTTTTTTTTTCCATTTAAAAGGACATGTTGTAATAATTCATTATAGGAGATTTGGCTGGTTTTTAGAAATTCATTTTGCTGGTGTATCTTAAATCTCTCACCTGATTGAGAATATACCGAGGAAAACAGCTAAGTTGCTAGGGCTTGAGGTATAAGGGCAGAGCTGCCTGGTATTTGTTTCATTAAGCTTAGGCAAGCTATCCAATTACTTAATGCAAATAAGAAAAGTTTACACTAAACTCCTACTTCTTTGCTTAAAACTCTAGAGAATTTAAATGAGGAGAGATATGTATTTAAAAGAAGGAGATTTAAATGAAACTTAAATCAGGGGCTTAATGTAGAATAATATTAGACCAGGAGATCTGAAATAATAAGTGGGGAATGCCAATAAATAAAGGGAATGTATTCTCTGGGATGCTTGGTTTGTTTAGTTTTATTTCAAGATAATTCTTGAAGCTTTGGCAACCCAGGTTAATAATCAAAGACCCATTTTATCTCATGCCTCCTTTTCATCTAGCAGGGACCTTCAAAGCAGTAAACTGTTGCCTTCTGTTGTCAGTGAGCATTTCACTGGCTTGCCTTGTGGAGTGTTTCCAGAACAACCCGGCTCTGATGTGTGGCTCCACCATTGGGCCAGTAGCACTCAGGCCCAGAAAGCTGGGTCATCTCACTTGGCTCAGAGAGAAAAATGAGATGATCGCACAGCCATCTACCTTTCATAGATGGCCATTGAGTAGAATAGCTCAATGGAACAATCAAACGAAGGGCCCTGGAGAAGAAGCTCTGAAAAGAATTAGGAGCTTCTGAACATACAGGCAGTGTGTGTGTGTGTGTGTGTGTGTGTGTGTGTGTGTGTGTGTTTGTGTGTGTGTTTGTGTGTGTATGTGTGTGTTTTGCAAAACATTTGGAAAATGATCTACATGAATCAGTGAAAGAGGAAACTAATTAAGAAATGTCTTACTGTAAGTGAATCTCGTGGAGGAGAGATCTGGGGAAATTAGGAATACAACAGTTTAGAAATTTTTCCTCTGTTGCTTTTACTTCTGAAGTAAAAAGGAAACTTCATTTAGTGATACATCTATCTGAAACTCTGCCCTCCAAAATCATATGAAAGGAAGCAGAACTTCTAAACTTTTCTAGACTTTTTTCCCTAAAATTTGTTTCTGTAATTGTAAGGTTTTTAGCTTTAAAGTTTTTAGTTTTTTAGCTTTAAGCTTCAGAAACTCTTCCAAACCTTGCACTATTTTTTTATTGATAACTGTGTGTGTATTTGTGTGTGTATGTGTGTGTTAACAGTGTTCCCTCAGTGACTCTGGGTCTCTCAGCCTTTGGTGTCTGAAACAGCAGGCACACACTGAGCTCTAAAGAGAAGCCTTTCTCAATACCTCGGGACCCGACTGATGTCTCCCCTAAAACACATTCTCCTCTGGGTTGCTCAGTTAATATCCTTCAGATTTCACTTCAGATATTGACTCCCATCCATATCGTTTCAGAGCAACCTCACTTAAAAAAAAAAAAAGTGCATCAGGGTTTAAGCTTCCTGAGGATAGGGACTGTGTCACTTGTGCTCACCATTTTGTTCTCAGTAATCAGAATAATGTCTTTCACCCAGTAATTTATATATTGAATGAATTTGTGAATCCCATTTATTCTTACCTAGTTCATAGTTTTTATTAAGTAGTGGGAAACTCTAAGGATGAGATGAGAAATATAAGTGCCCACTGAATGGAAATGATCAAATTTGGAGGTAGTACTCCTTTGTTTCATTTATCTTCTGCCACCAACTTTCTCAAGAGTTTTTATGGGATGGAGAATAATGTATTTAATGTTTAATGTTTGTAAACTTTTACCTGCAAGGGACTTTAAGATTATATAGTTCAACCATCATATTTTAAAGCTGAAAAAACAGGTTTATTAGATTGCACAGTAAAGTTACTGATAGGTAATAAGAATTTATTACCTATCACATTATATATACAGACACAGACATATATATGTAAGGGTGTGTGTGTGTGTGTGTGTGTGTGTGTGTGTGTGTTTAGGCAAGTGGGAAAGAAACGAGGGAGCATATGAAGGGATAGGGCTGCAAGTCATTGTCAGTTTTTAAGTTTGGAAGTCCTTGAAGATAATAAAAATAAAGCAGATCTTCCTTTTTTTATTAACATATAATGTATACTTGTTTCAGGGGTACAGGTCTGTGATTCATTAGCCTTACACAATTCACAGCACTCACCATAGCACATAGCCTCCCCAGTGTCCATCACCCAGGTACCCCATCCCTCCCACTCCCCTCCCCTCCAGAAACCCTCAGTTTGTTTCCTGAGATTAAGAATCTCTTGTGGTTTGTCTCCCTCTGTGGTTTCATCTTGTTTCATTTTTCCCTCCCTTCCCCTGTGATCCCATGTCTTGTTTCTCAAATTCCACATATCAGTGAGATCATATGATAATAATTGTCCTTCTCTGATTATCTAATTTCACTTGGCATAATACCCTCTAGTTCCATTCATGTTGTTGCAAATGACAAGCTTTCATTTTTTGTTTGATGACTGCATAATGTTCCATTGTATATATAGACCACATCTTCTTTATCCATTCGTCTGTTGATGGACATCATCTAGCCTCTTTCCATAGTTCGGCTATTGTGGACATGGCTGCTATAAACATTAGGATGCACATGTCCCTTTGGATTACCACATTTGTGTCTTTAGGGTAAATACCCAATAGTGCTATTGCTGGGTTGTAGAGTAGCTCTGTTTTCAACTTTCTGAGGAACCTTCCATACTGTTTTCCAGAGTGGCTGCACCAGCTTGCATTCCCACCAGCAATGTAGGAGGGTTCCTTTTTCTTTGCATCCTCGCCAACACCTGTCATTTCCTGACCAGTTAATTTTAGCTTTTCTGACTGGTGTGAGGTGGTATCTCACTGTGGGTTTGATTTGTATTTCCCTGATGCCGAGTGATATTGAGCACTTTTTCATGTGTCTGTTGGCCATTTGGGTGTCTTTGCAGAAATGTCTGTTCATGTCTTCAAAGCAGAACTTCTTATCAGTGAAAACTTGGAAAAAAAGGAAGATGGAAAAGACAAAGCATATATAGTCATGGTGTATATAGTGAACTGGGAGAGTTTCTTCTTCTTTCCAGAAAACTACTGCTTTTTCTGTATTCCTAACCCCACAGTGGGCACTATTATTATTATTACGTAACCGTGTTGAGTGTTGAGTGCTTTAGGCTAAATGTTTTGTGTATATAGAACCTGGTAAGGTAGATATTATAGTGGTTCATTTTACTCACAATAACAAGACCCAGGGAAGTTAACTCAAGTATTGACTCAGCTAGTATATACTAGAACCTTGATTTGGACCCAGGACTCCCAACTCCAAAGTTTGTGCATCTGTACGAGGTATTACAAACTGATAATCTTTACTTTTATTATAACATTGAAGGCTTTTGTGCCCAAGTTTTTGCTTTTTTTTCCTTAACTTGCCAAAACTTTTTTTTTTTAAGTTTTTTTTTAAAGATTTCTTATTTATTTATTGTCAGAGAGAGAGCAGGCAGAGTCACAGGCAGAGGCAGAGAGAGAAGCATGCTCCCTGCTGGACAAGGAGCCCGATGCGGGACTTGATCCTAGGACCCCGGGCTCATAACCTGAGCCGAAGGCAGCTGCTTAACCGACTGAGCCACCCAGGCATCCCCTTGCCAAAACTTTTTAAGTTGAGCTCCTTTTTACTTTATTTGTAATTAAAATTGATACCATATGCAAGTAAACTAAATTAGAAAAATTATTATTATTTAAGCAGTATTTTAAAATATATACCACATGTGGTAGATATGAGAAAATCTACTTGTATAGAATTCATTTTATGTGGGGCACCTGGGTGGCTCAGTGGGTTAAGCCGCTGCCTTCAGCTCAGGTCATGATCTCAGGGTTCTGGGATCAAGTCCCGCATCGGGCTCTCTGCTCAGCAGGGAGCCTGCTTCCCTCTCTCTCTCTCTGCCTGCCTCTGTCTACTGTGATCTCTCTGTCAAATAAATAAATAAAATCTTTAAAAAAAATTCATTTTATGTGAATGAATTAATAATGTGATTTTTAAAACAGTTTATATATGCATGTAAAGTCCTCAGCACAGTTCTTGACATGTAGTAGGTGATCTATGTAGTGATAGTAATTTTTATCATTTTATTTTAGTTTCCACCTAACTTGTAACCTAGGTAATATCTTTTACTTGGTGATATGCTAGTGCAGTGCTTCAACTGCACTGTTTTATAATCTGATACAGTAACCTCAGCAGTTACCAGCACACCGTCCTTATGTGGACCACTTCATTTTTGTTGTTATTCTCCTTTTATAGATCTCCAGAACTTAGGTGGGTAGAAGTATATTTTGGTAATTGAGGGCTGTGGCTCTCAATTCAGTATGCATTAGAATCACCTGGAGGACTTACTAAGAGGCAGTTTGTGGGGCACTACCCCCACAGTTTCTAATTCAGTAGATGTGGGTGGTGTCCGAGTGTTTGCATTTCTAACACGGTCCCACGGATGCCGCCGCTGCTGAGGTCTGTGGATGCTTTTAGAACTGCTGCTCTCCACAAATGACGAGCCTTCTAATTATCCGTGTTCTTTTATGATTATGTACGTCTGCTGAGTTACTGTACTGATAGCATTGATGCTGCTGAGCTGTGAAATAATATGGAGAAATTTAGTTTGTGTAAGTGTAATTGTACTTACTGCTTAAGTAAAAGCTTCTAGAGGTTAGTTTTGCATTAGAGAATTTCAGAGTGTAGGTTTTAATGTATCTCTGTTCTTCATCTTTATTCAAGACATAAAAACAGGTTCAGTTTTTAGGAGTATATTTTACAAGGTAATTTCTGATTTTGTTTATTTATTTATTTGAGAGAGAGAGAGAGAATGCGGGGTGGGGCAGACTGGGAGAGTCTTTAAGCGGACCCTCTCTGACCAGGGAGCCCAACTCAGGACTCGATCCCAGGACCCATGAGATCATGACCTGAGAGTCAGATGCTCAAGGGACTGAGCCACCCAGGCACCCCTCTGATTATATTTTTAATTATAATTGATGATAATGAAATTTGATTGTAATTGATACCTGAGAATTTCAGAGTATCTGGATGATGTGGCAACTTAAAAATAGTAACAAGTTTTTATTTAGTTCTTTTCAAAAATCTTTTTAAAACTAAAATTTGATAGACTAGTATTGAATTCAGTTTGGTGCTCATCATTCCACTTACAAAGTAGATTTCACTTGGAATTTCACTTATACCAACATAACGATTTTACCTTTTCTTTTTAAAGCATCGCTTATACCTTTGGGGATATGATGGTATAGATGGGTTTATTCTCTCAAGAGAAGAAAAGGCAATCAGAAAATCTTTGTCCATAAGATTAGACTAAAATGTACTCTCATTCAGTGATTACAGAATGCCTTTATGTGCAAGGCATTATGGTGAAAATTGGTGCCAAAGTAATTTATCTTTTTCATGCACAATGAGGGGCTTTAAGTGGATTGTAACTTAATATGATGTAATTGTGTGATGAGGTTACTGATATACCCGGTGCTGTCAGATGCCTCATTAATAGAATTAGTATTGTGTACAGATCTTGGGAGGTGAAGTTCCGCTGTCTTATTTTTCTAGACTATGTCCACAGTGTTACATTTGGTCTGGGGCTAAGGGACAAATTAGAGTCATTCCAGAAGTGAGGATCCCTGCTGTTCAAAGGTCTGGCCATTTTTGCATATGAGGATCCTTGGAAAACGGGAGTAATTCATCTGGACGGGGAAGACATCTTAATTATGTTTTTAGTTCCTTGCTGTAATGTAAGATCCATGAGGACAGGGACTCATCCTTCTTGTGCAGCATTGTGTCATCAGGGCCTCATGTACGGGCTGGTGTGTATTCAACAAACAGTTGAATGGGTCAATTTTGAAGGGAAGATGACGGTTACTTTCAAATATTTGCCTTGTAGATGACTTGTTAATTAGACTTACTGCTTGTATCGCCAGAGGACAAACAGAGGCACCAGGAATGGAATTTTTAGGTGGACACATTTCAATTTTACATAAGAAGAACTTCGCAAAACTAGTTTAGCAGTCTTACAAATAACTATTCTTGGATTTGAACTCCGCTAGTTTAAATGCTTGGGTAGAGACTGCATGGGGACTTACTAGAAAATATACCTGCTTTTAGTAAATTATAGGTCAAGGTTATTTTGGCTACTTCTCTTTTTATTATTTAAGTATTTCATTAAATAACAATCCATAAAATAATTTTTTTCTGAGTTAGTACTTTATTGTCTTTTCAGACTAAAGCAAGGCAAAGAACTAGACCGAGAGAGGGCTTTTGCTAATGAGCAGTTAACCAGAGCTATTCTTCGAGAGCGGATATCAAGTGAAGAAGAACGAGCCAAGGCAAAGCACCTGGTGAGTATTAAAGATTTAGTAGAAATGTCTTGTCTGCAAGGAGATCTCTGATGTTTGGGAAAAGCTAAGCACTCCTTGCCAGCTTTTAGCGTTGACAAATGCATGTTCTTTCTCTTTGCTTAGATTTTCTTGGTTTTTGCCTTTTACAAGTTGTTGACAATTTGCTGAGATGAACCGTGAAGGACTTTTTAAGGCAGGTGACTTGAGAATTATTGCAGTAAAGATCAACAGGGAGACAGTGGCACATGCATCTTGCCTGAAGGGATATTGCTTGTTTGCTCTCCCTGCCACCCCCTTGATTTTGATTTCATCGTATTTGAAACCTCTGGGGCAGGCACAGGCTATCTTGTTTGTCTCCCTGTGTGCTACCACCAGATGTTAGTCTGGGAAGTCTCCGGCAAAGGTGAGTAAGGTTTGATCAGTCATTTTCTGTGCTTTAGAAAGGGAAAAATGCAGAGCAAAGTCTTCTGGGAATAATCTTTTTAAAGAAAGGGGATCCTTTTTTTTTTTTTAAAGAACTATTGAAAAAAATTCTTAAAAGCAAAGATTACATAAACATGTTTAAAAATGATTATTAATAGAAGGAGAAAATTTAAAAGGCACCCACAAATCTCTCGTTCTTACATAGCCATGATTTACACTGGGATGTGTTTCCTCTCGAAAATGTTTATTCCTAGGTTTGTTACATACTTAGAATGTGTTCAGAATTTGTAGGTATGAGGATACATAAGAATTTGAGCAATGCCGCATATAGCATTTAACATCATGAACATTTTCTTTAATCAGTGAATGTTCTTCTGAAATGTAATTTTTAATGGCTGAGTAAGGGTTCTGTCCTCTTTGTACATCATAAGTTAGACGATTTTCCATTGTTAGGTAAAAGTAGGGCTGCTCTGGTTGAAGTCTAGGGTCCTGACTGCTTACCTCCCACTTCAGCCTTATAGAAACCCACATGTCACTTATCAGAACTGTTAGTGTTCTTTGAAGCATAGTTGGGAACTCAGTGGAGAGGTAAAATGAGATGATACAATGGAGAACTTTGAATGGAGGACTGAGGGGGTTGTCCCTATCTCAGTAGGCAACTGAGAATTGTTTAAAAATCGATAAGAAAAGGGTTAATTTATATTCTCTTGTATTTTTTCCCTTGGTCCTTTCTTGGAGAGGTCATGTGACAGTAGAGAAAATAAAAGGAAGCCGATGTGTAGTGAATCCATTTCTTCAAAGACTAATCCAGGGTCCAGCGTGAATGGGTAGACAGTGAAGCCAGAACAAAAGTGATGGACCAAGAAAGAAATGTTTGGGGACAGCTGTTTTGAAGGTCTCTCCTTTCTTGATTCTGGGGTTATAGGATATAGATGGCGAGTAACAGTATCTTCCAGATTTTAGCACCTATCATAATATTAGCCAAATGGAGCCCTCATAGCATTTAGGGAATAAAAGTAGAATTTATGTGACAGGATTATAGTTGATCTCTTTTGGCTTGAGTGTTCTTAGACAGCTGAGTGGTAGGTAGTTCATGGCCAAAGCAAAATGACTCCCCACAGTAATTTAGATACCCTGATGATTCCCCACTTACTTAGAAGGTTAACCCCCTCTATTGTTACTATTTGTTATAGAAAGCATTCATTGGGAAAGAGCAGAAAGTAAATAGGAAAAATATGAAGATCCCTTAAATTACCACTGTCCAGAGATAATCACTGTTAACATTCTGGTTTATTACTTTTATATTCCTTTCCACATTCCACTAAATCTGTATAAAACATTTATATTAATGTGTTTATATGTATTTCTCCAAACATAGGTGATAGTATACATAGCCTCATATAACTCTTAAAATAACCTGCATATTAAAAAAAAATTAGACTATAAGGTAAAGATCTTTGTCTATTAATAAATATAGGTTTGTATGATCACTTCTAATGATTGAATGTATTTCACTGAATTTTCTTCTAATAAAATGATACAGGGATAGTATAGAAAATTAGGAAAATATAAAAATTACTAAGGAACCACCTCCTAATCATTAGGATGGCTACCATCAGAGAAAAAGACATTAGCAAGTATTGACAAGGATGTGGTTGGTGGGAATGTAAAATGGCACAGCCACTATGGAAACCATTATGGGGCTTTCTCAAAAAAACTAAGAATAGAATTACTGTATGATTTAGCCATCCCACTTCTGGGTATTTACCCAAAAGATTTGAAAGCAGAGTCTCAAAGAGATATTTGTAGGCCCATGTTCATAGCAGCATATTTCATAATAGCCAAAAGGTGGAAGTAGCCCGAGTGTGTATCAACAGATGAATGCATAAGCAAAATGGAATGTTACTTACTTATAATGGAATTTATATACTTACAATTGAATGTTATTCAGCCTTAAAAAAGAAAGAAACTGACGCATGCTACAACATAAATGAACCTTGAGGACATTTTGGTAAGTGAAATAGTCTAGTCCCAAAAAGACAAATACTGTAGGATTCCACTTAGATGAAGTCTCTAGACTAGTCAGATCTACAGAGACAGAACGTGGGAGGGTGGTTGCCCTGGCTGCAGGAGGGGGAAATGGAGCACTTTTTAATAGGTTTGGAGTTTCAGTTTTGCAAGATGAAAACTGTTCTGGAGATTGGTTGTATAACAACAGTGTTAATGTACTTTGCCTGAACTTCTCGCTTCTAAATGGTTAAGATGGCAAATTTTACGTATATTTTGCCACAATTAATGATTAGAAGAAATTCTAAGGAAATAAGCATTCCTGCATGTGTAATATTTAGAGAGTATGAAGTTCATTTTTTCTCTTCCCCCATACGTGTCCAGTCTAGGTTTCCAGACCATCTTGTAAAACGTGCAGTATGGACTGTGATTTAAGTCTAATGTTGTCCCTGAGCACCTTGATCCTCAGCTGGGGAAGCGGGCATCCCCAGAACCCGTGACTCATGTGGAAGTCACCCTGAGAATGTCAGCATGTTTTTGTTGCGAGGCTGGGCCCCCGTTACTGCCATTCTTTTTTTTTTTTTTTTTTTAAGATTTTATTTATTTATTTGACAGACAGAGATCACAGGTAGGCAGAGAGGCAGGCAGAGAAGCAGGCTCCCTGCTGAGCAGAGAGCCGAACGTGGGGCTCAATCCCAGGACCCTGGGATCACGACCTGAGCTGAAGGCAGAGGCTTTAACCCACTGAGGCACCCAGGTGCCCCCGTTACTGCCATTCTTAAACCTAATATGTGGGACTGTCTGAGTGATGGTCAGACATTGATTTGTTCCTCTTTTAGACGTTGCAGCCTGTAAGAATGTAAAGGTTGGGGTTCATACCCGTTGGAAGGAATCCGAAAGCTCTCTTTCAGGAGAACTAGGAAAAAAGAAACAAAGCCGATGTGTTGTTGGTATTGTGAAATAAAACTAACTCCACCCCAGGCCCCATTTTCCTCCGCTCACTAACAGTCGACATTTAGATCGCTTTCTCCGTGCCTGGGAGTGCAGGCTTCTCCGCCCACAGTTGTAGCAGCTAGCTTTGCAGGGGCTCTTTGAAGGGCAAAGTCACGGCAGCCCTGTTGCTGACATTTTAATATAGAATCTGATTGGACTTCCCCCTTAAGAAGAACTGCTTTAGCTGGAGAAGCTGTAAGTGCTGCTCTAGATTGGCAAAGACCATAGCAGACCCTCACCCTACTTCCCACTCGCTGGAACGATAATTTTTAGTCAACCGATTTTGCCCAGAAGTCCCGGAGAGGCAGTTCACTGATAATCTTACCTACATGGAAATGCTAAGTAAAATTCACATTAAAGGAGTGCTTCTTAGGAACAGGAAAACACCTCCGTAAAGAATGAAGATTACATGAAGGGACGGCACCAGGCAGCCCATGAAATTCATGCAACTTGACATTCTGTGAATCTTTAAGATCTCGTACATATAAATCTAACACTTGCTGTGTCATTAGTTTTATAAAAAAGTAAAGTTGTGTCTTTTTTAACTTTGCAATTACATTTGATTTTTTTTTAAATGCTGATTAGAATTTTGATTTATTCTTCCTTTATCTTTATTAAATTTTGCTGATTTGACATTGGTCATTTTTTGTATTTTCTTTTTTCCTTTTTAGTCTCAACTTTAAAAGCACCTGCATTTACCTAAGGAAATATTTAAATATTTATACATCTAATTGTGAAATAGTTTCCTTCACCCATTGGACAATGTTTTAGTGAGTGCTTACTGTATGAGAAACACTGGGCTACATACCAAGGATATATAAATGAAAAAGACAAACTCTTGTTCTTAAGAAGTTCATAGTCGGTTAAGCACCCGACTCTTGGTTTCAGCTTGGGTCATGATCTCACCGTCCTGAGATCCAGCGCTGCTTCTGGCTCTGTGCTCTGGTGGGACTCTGCTTCAGAGTCTCTCTTCCTCTTCCTCTGCCCCTCCCCCTGCTCTCTCTCTCCATGAAAGAAAGAAGGAAAGAAATTTACAATATAATGTGAGAGACTGATAAATTAAACATAATGTCGAGAAGGCCTAACTCTTTTATAGATCCGTGGTACTTCTGTTCTTATGAGAATTCTCAATTTTGGGAAAGCAGGGACTTTCTTTGAACTCATTGTTATATGTGCATTCATTTGTTCAGCACATATTTGAGTGCCCATTATATACCAATTCCTACCAAAGGGAAATTAATTAATACTTGTTGATTGAATAAATGAAGAATCTAGTGAAGCCCTGAAAATGGGAGAGGAAGTGGGAAGGAATAGAAAAGATTTCTCAGGGCAGTGATGCCAGAGCTGAGTCTTGAGGTATGAGCAGGAATTGCACACACGGTTGAGGAGTAGGGATGGTCAGCCTTCGGTATTGTACGTGGAAGCTTGGAGGCACGGGGACAGTGGGACGCTACAAGAAATTGCTAAGTGGGAAGTCCAGGGCAAGGAGTGTTGAGGGGTGAGGCAGAAGAAGTTGGTGGGGCTAAGATCATGAGTTCTGTGTGCACAATCCAAGGAACCCTGGACCAGATATGTAGAAGGGTTTTGAAGGGGAGAAATGAAGTGCTTCGGTCGATGGGCATTTTGATATCTCCCTCTAGTGATGTGTGAAGGATAGAATGGAAGAGGAAGTGAATGGAAATGGACAAGTTAGCAGTCTTCACATTAGTCCAATAGAGAACAAGTGATACTTGACCTAGGACAGTGCTAGTGGGGAGGAATGGAGAAAAGAAGAGATACAAGAGGTACTTAGGTGATGGTATTACTAGGATTTTAGATTTGAAAGGTTGAAAGATGTGTCAAAGGTAGCCACAAGGTTTCTGTTATTAGAAACCTTCTTATTTTAAATAGAAAAAGTAGCAATCAATTAAAAACATTCTGGATTAAGTATATATTGTGAAGTGTGACTTCAGTGTAGAATTGGGACAATTCTGGCCTCAGATATTGCAGTAATTATTTTGTTTGACTTTAGGTGAGATCATTAGATCATTATGTATTTTGGTCCCTTTCCACATTCCCCTCCTTTGCAAATTTATTAAACACCTACTGTGTGCCAGGTGCTATTAGTTGCTGGAGGTGCAAAGATGAACCACATCTCGTTGCTTTCCCTCAAAGAGTCTCCTATCAAGTGTAGGATTTGTGGGAAGGTCATTCTTACCTTGAACTTTTTTTCTACTTATATCCTGTTTCTTTGAATCTGTAGAACCTCGTAGTGTTTAGAAAAAAATAACACTAAAAAAAAATAGGGTAGGTGAATGCATGAATTTAGTTTTTCTAAATTTAAGTGACTGTTTCACCAAAATGTCACTTTTTATCCCCCGTTTCTTTTTTGTCTGAAATGCACCAGTGAAGCAATCAAGAAGAAGAATTGATTAATTTTGTGCTGTGTGCTTTTCAGTTCTGTGTTTTGTTTGTGCTTCAAACTGTGACAGTTGAAATTTCATGGTAAAAGAGAGAAAGGTTTTGAAATTTGGGGGATGGAGGAAAATGACTAAATTCAAAGAAGTAGATAAGAATACCACTGCTGCCCAAATAGAAGTGAGGTTCTGGCCAAGGGCAAAGGGTGCAGTTGGGGTTGTCATTTCGAAATGATCAACATGGTCCTTCCTCAAAAATTCTCTGTAAAAGAACAATAAGACTGATCACTCGGGGCTTTCCGTGTCATTAAAATTAACCAGGTGAGTCAAGTTTCAAGGAGCAGCAGCTCCCCTGGGTTCTTGTATTGGGCACTTAAATATACTTTAACAAAAACTGTTGCAGTTTTTTTGGGTGTAATTTAGCACTCTGATTTTAATCTCTATTAATACGCTCCCTCTGGTTATATAAACCGTGTGCTGGTTTTCTTTCAAAAGACACCAAGCCCCAAATGTTTTGACATGTATGGTGTATTAATTTGCTTTTAATGCCAGAAATGAAGTTAATGATTTTGAGCTTTTGCTTTTGCAGACTGTTTAAATGTAGAATTTCTATTGCATGTTTGGGTAATCTAAACCCTGTAGGTATAAGATATTTTCCTCAGTGTTACTGGTAAGAATGGGACCTGAGATCTGTCTGCAAGTCTCATTCTTTTCCTCAGGACCGGTGGGAGTGGAGTGCACTGCAGCGTTTTACCTCTTGTGTGTTTGGATTCAGCAGGCACTTACGTTTCCAGGACAAAGCATTCAGATGCCATCTTTTCTCTCTCTTCTTTGTTATCACGTATGGTCCTTACTTCCTGTGTGTGTTAAAGTGGTTTTATTCTCAGCGAGAGGGCACATAGCAATATGAAGAGATTGTTAATGAAATATCCCAGGGAAAGGATATTTCCAGTGCTCCTGCAGTGGAAGAGGAGAAGCACATTTTGTCTCTGTTTGCCAGCTTAGCCATTATGTTAAGAGCCCAGAGAAAGAATAGGATTGGCATGACAGATTTCAGTATATACTGAAAGCTTAACCAGATAAACACATTTCTCCAATATACATAGTCATACTCCCTTCTCATCCAGCTTTACAGAAATACCTGGGATCTCAATATTACCAAATAGCCTTAGAGAAACACGATACCATGCTGAACAGATACCATGGGGCGTGGAGCAGAGAATGGCTGAATGCTTTCCTGGTAGTAGAGACTGAGTCTCACCGTCAGGGATGACGAATCTGTCCAGTGAACGCAGTGTACGGACGATGGCAGTTTGCTTCTGTTGCTTTTTTTGCCAAGGAAGTATTCTCGGGCTGTGTGACCTTGTTGACAAAGTGATTAGAGAAGAAATAGCACAGTTCAGTACAATGCTATCGATGTCCTTACCAACAACTAGTTATAAGACCCCTGTGAGGAGCAGCTCTGCTTAGAATGTGCTTTCATATTTCCATTCGAAATGTACTTAAAAAATGCATCAAGTTGTTTGCAAACTGGTTGGCTCAGGGCAACTCCTCTCAAATGGTGTCCTATGTGGTAGCCCTACCATAAATAGCTTATTGACATCCCATCAGTTGGGTCATTATGGGTGTCAAGGTGAGGTATGGAGAGCACTGAGTAAAAATCCGTAGGTAACTAAGGTGCAAAGGGTTGGTTATAATTCCATCTCTTCATAATGGCCTGGTATTTATTGTTAACTTATTTGCTTCACTGCCTGGTCCGAAATGAACTGTCATTAGGGCCTTAGAATTTTATTGAACTGACATCATAATCTCATTTCCTACTGAAGAGGCTAAGAAATATGGACCTCAGTGTTTGTTTTAACCTTCAACACATTAAAAGTTTAAGTATCATGAAGTCTGTCAATCCTTATAGATCCCAAAGAAGAGTCTTGTACATTACATTGTGAATGAGACTGTAAGGTACACGGGCTCCTTTTTTGTCCACCAGCCATTTTTTGTTTGTCTTCATGACAAGTCTCACAACTGTCAGTTCTGACATAGCCTTGGAGAATTGCTTTCAACCTCTCGTGGGTGGACCCGTGACTCCGTGAATTCAGCAGTAAATTGAACAGCAGTAACGTTTACTATGTGACATACCATGTGCAATGAGATCTGCTTCATTTTTGTTTTTTGGACATTAAATTTTTCACAATGTTGACATTCTTGAACAGTTCTGTATCTACACTTATTTCTTTTATGTACCCCTGGTTTTATTGCTTAGTTATGATCCCTAAATGGGACTGAGTTATGTTCTTTCTGAGTTTCTTGATGTTTTACACTGTGCCCTGCTTCTGGGGGTAGGAGGGTTTATTTTCATGTAGCCTAGAGTTATTCCCTTAACCAGAAAGACATTCAACATTTTGTTTCAGTGTGACTCTCTCCACTCTTTACTAACTGTATTTTAAGGATGACTTCTCCTGAAAATACTGGGGGGCAGAATTACCAAATGAAGTAAGGCCTCCATTCTCTAGAGAGCAGGAATCTGTTTACAAACCTGCAGTATTTATTACATACCTCATTTAGCCCATTCATCATTTTAATAGAAAAATGAGTCATTTTAGATGATTCTGAAATAATTCAAGGTAAGCTACATAGCCCCGGGCAGAATATGATTTACTCAGACAGCATCACGCTTTTTTCAAAAAAATGTAATGGAATGATCAGCACCAATAATTTATGATTACTTGTGGTAAACTCATCAGATGTCTTCATTGTCATAGAGATTTGTTGATGAGATTAAAAGTTTAGAGGAGTTTTCTACCTAACTTCTCTTCCATTCTTCCATCTTTTATGACAGATGGCTACAAAGTCCCATACTTAACTGTCCTCTGCCTGTTTAAAACACTGAGTATAAATCTAATTCCAGATTGTGTCTAATATTCTCTTGGTAAGAAAGAACAGTCAGTGTCACAGGGCAAGTTCTGTTGGAGATTATAAGACCTACTTATATACATTTTCTGCTTAGGCACCAAACACTAATCCTTTTACAGTTTCTTTAGTCTGATTCTCAGAAACACAGCCAGCTGATTGCCTGGAACGATAGCTCCAAATCCAAGAGGAATCACATGATGTTTTTATGTAGTGCCGTATTCCTCGTGAGCTTTGTCAATCAGCATCACAACGAAAATAGTTGATACTTATTTTTAGCACTTTTCATTTAACCAGGAGTTTCCAAGTCCAGTGTCTTATTTGGTGTTAATAATTGCTTGAAATGGGTAGGACTTCTGTCATTCCTGTAACAGCTGGTGAAACAGATATTCGTAGAAACAACTTAAAGATGGACAGGGAGTGAGCTACAAATTAGGTCCCCACTACCTGTGGTAGCGAATTTTATTACTAAGTTTTTAAGCTGTACTAGTTTGGACCAGCTGTATTAGAAAGAGTAAGGGGATTGTTAGGGTAGGCAAATGGACAAAGGAGATAAATAAAAAAGGCATCAAAAAGTAATGCATGGTGAGCACATACAGGAGGTAAAAACGTCACAGCAGGATGGACATATTATACTCATAGAGAAGGAATGGGGGCAGGCAGCCCTAGCTAGTCTAGCAGGCTTTGTGTGGTATTGCTTAATAAAACAATATATTCATAATTGTAACACTGGCAGGGATTAAGAAGAATCTGCTTAAGGACAAAGAATGGAATAATACATATTAAAACTAGAGTTTCTTTCTAAATTATTTTGAGTTGAAAAAGTTCTGGCAGGTTAGGGTGTAAATTTCAGTATTCCAGAAACTTTCTCACCTGTGAATTTCACGTTGCAAAGGACACTGGTTAAATGGAATTGGTATACTTTTTATAAAATCATTTTTGAATGTACTTACTGTAAAAATACTTGCTCCCATCTTTTGTATTTTGGGAGAGGTGATTGATATACATTCAAAACGACCTGTTTCGTAGCAATTATCCATTTCCTTGACCTCAGAAGACCACCAGTAGATAACGGCAGAAATTTTCTTTTTTTAATGTGCAAGGTAAACTCTTTATTTACAGGGGGAGGTAAGAGAAGATTTGATTCTTTTTATCTTTTTTAAAGATTTTATTCATTTGTCAGAGAGAGAGTGACAGAGAGAGAGCACAAGCAGGGGGGGAGCAGCAGAGGCAGAGGGAGAAATAGGCTCCCCACCGAGCAAGGAGCCCTGTGCAGGACTCAGTCCTAGGACCCTGGGATCATGACTTGAGCCAAAGGCAGTCACGTAAGTGACTGATCTATCCAGGCGTCCCAGAAGATCCTATTCGTTTTCTACTTTGGATAGTAAAGATGTGTTAATCTAGTAGGGTTCTTGGTGAGAATAGAGATAGGTTTGCGGAAGTAGATTTAATATTATGAGTAAATGTAACATATTCACAATGTCCACTTTACTCTTACAGTGGATTCAGTCAGTTTCGTGTTTTGTGTTTTCATTGAATTTTATGAGACTTTTAAAGTGAAGATATTCCACAGGTTTTTCTTATAAAGTCAAACTCTGAATAGTTTAAAAAATGTCATTGACCATTTTGGAAATTAGTTAAATTTTTTTAAAAAAGCAACAAATGGGGGATAAAGTTATGTAAAGTTAATGTATTTTTTTTTAAGATTTTATTTATTTATTTGACAGACAGAGATCACAAGCAGGCAGAGAGAGAGAGGAGGAAGCAGGCTCCCTGCAGAGCAGAAAGCCCGATGTGGGGCTCGATCCCAGGACTCTGGGATCATGACCTGAGCCAAAGGCAGAGGCTTTAACCCACTGAGCCACCCAGGCACCCCTGTAAAGTTAATGTATTTTAAAGTTAATGTATTTTTCAATTGCATTTCATCCAAGAATATTTCTTACTGACAGCAGATTAATTAATAGAAAAATTAGTCTACTTCATAAAAATAAGCTCTTTCCTCATTGCCATGGTAAAAGGATAGGAAGGCTCTAGTAACTAATTTTTATTATAAGTCTACTATAAATTTAAAACTTGCATATAAACAGGGCTAGATGATATACTTGTGTGTCTGCATGTATACTTTATTTTTTTGCTCATGGTAAAGGTGTTTTTCAGACACTGTAAGAAATTTTAATTTCAAAATTAATTTCTTAAAGTTTTTATTTTGAATTTTTAGCTTTCAGAAATGTTACGAAGAAGGGCGTCTGGGCAGCTCAGTCAGTTAATCATCTGCCTTCGGCTCAGGTCATGATCCCAGGGTTCTGGGATCGAGCCCCACATCGGGCTCCCTGCTTGGCGGGAAGCCTGTTTCTCCCTCTCCTGCTCCCCCTGCTTGTGTTCCCTCTCTCGCTGTCTCTCTCTGTCAAATAAATAAATCAAATCTTAAAAAAAAAAAAAAAAAAAAGAAATGTTACGAGGACAAAGAACTTGCTCAGATTCATCTAGCAGGCATGCTTTATCATTCTATCTAGTCATGCACATGCACGTGCGCGGGCACGCATACACACACACACAGACCTTCTCTGAACCATTTAGCATGAGTTGCAGACATCATGCCAGTTTGCCCCTTAATACTTCTACCCTTTATTTATTTATTTATTTTTTAATACTTCTACCCTTTAAAAATTAGTGTGTGTTTCTTACATAACCAAGTACAGTTGTCAAAGTCAGGAAATTTAGCATTGATGCAATAATTCAATCTTTAATCCACATTCCAATAATGTTCATGGTATTTTTCCTCCTGGAATAGGATAGATTCCAGGATCATATATTGCACATGGTTGTCATGTCTTAAGACATTTTAAGCATGGTGTGCAAACAGTAGAATCAAGACGAATACTGGGTTATTTTCAATTTATGAGTTCTTGCTGATATTGTTAGAGTTTTACAAATATGGAAGTGGAATGGACAAGAATATGATAGGTCAGACATATAGATTAATATTCTGTATTATGAGTAAGGATTCAATTGTTTTGGGTATTTTCATGAACCAAAATGAAAACAATTTAAATGCTTTCACCAGCATCTGTATTGATTCTGTGTCTTTGAACGTGGCAGGGATCCAAGTTGTATCATTAAAAACTCTTAGTAAATTCTTGTTTTGCTACAGAATTTTTTGAACGATTTTATCTGAAATAGACTTCTCCCCCTCCCTTACCCCCACCTCCCAGTCTCCCCCCCCAGGCACTCCTTCATGTAATTTTAGGCAAATTGCTTTTTTCCTTTATGCCCTTTGTTTCTATCTGTTTAAAATGAGGACAAGGTCTTTAGTGCACTTTGCTTTCAAGTCTCTTACCTTGATGAATAAATATATAAATACAGGAGTTTTAAGAGAATGCAAAGTTCTATGTACTTACAGATTGACTTTTCATAAAGTAATTTTGCTTTATGAATAGGTTACCAATTCCAAGAGTCATGTCTATTTTAATTTTCTTTAGTTATTAAAAAACCCCATTTTAAAAAGGGAAAATAGTTAAAGTTGAAAGCCTCTATTTTCTTGGTTAAATTGGATTTTTGCTATTGAATGCTTACTCTGATTGGTAGAAGTGGTTTAGTCACAAGCACAGGTATAAAGGGCTGTTAGCAGTCACTGTACTGAGAGGGTCAAAATGAGAGGGGTCCTTTTCTTGGTTGTAAGAGGATGGGATCTTTCTGCTTAATATGTGCTTGTGTACTTAGAATGAAAACCCAGGCCTTTGTTAGCAAAATAAACTTAAATTGGTATCAGTTAAAATATAAATACAATCGAATTGAAAAACAGAATTGGGGCGCCTGCGTGGCTCAGTTAGTTAAGCATCTGCCTTCGGCTCAGGTTGTGATCTCAGGGTCTGGGATTGAGTCCCACATCAGGCTCCCTGCTCAGCAGGGAGTCTGCTTTTCCCTCTCCCTCTGCCTCTACCCCCTGCTCGTGCTCTCTTTCTCTTTCTTGCTCTTTGTATTTCAAGTAAGATCTTAAAAAAAAAAAAAGAAGACTGAATTGGTCGACTTTATACCTTTACAAAATGACTATTAAATGCCATATATTTCTGTATTATAGTGGACTAAACCCTTTTGCTACTCCTAAGTCCAAAAAAAGATTCATCTTTTTAAATGCTTGCTTTATTTTCCATTCATTTCCCACTTAGTTCAACTCACTAAAAATCCTGTGCTGTTTTTTTTTTTTTCAAGGATTTTAGTTATTTATTTTAGAGAGAGGGGGAGAGAGGAGCATGAACAGCAGGGAGGGGCAGGGGCAGGGACAGAGGGAAAGGGAGAAACAGACTCCCTGCTGAGCAGGGAGCTGGAGGTGGGGTTCCATCCCAGGACCCTGGGATCATGACTTAAGCCAAAGGCAGACGTTTCACCAGCTGAGCCACCTCTTGTGATAATTTTAAGTATGCGCACTGTATCACTACCTTGTCTGTTTGTGGCATAATTTTTCTTTCTTAACCCCTCCTCCTCTTGCCATGTTAAATTTGCAGCACGTGGACTGTGGAATCTCTAGAATGTTCCCATTGTTCCCGGTTATGCACAGGTGACAGGAGAATGTTCCAATTTAAAATGCTTCCAATTTTTATTTTAACTCCTTACAGAACTCAGTATATTATAAAAAAAAATTTCTGAGCTCCACCCCTGAAGGCATCAAAAAGAACAAGATCTAAATTACATCCCCCTTCAGTGTGCAGCATATTGTAACCGTGTATCTCCATCTTGTTGATCACCATTTCCAAGATGTATGTATAGCTGTACATATGCTCTGCATGTATATTATCATATTGCTTCCCCCACCCTCTCCTCCCCTCTCATCTCTTTATATGTATGTGTACGTACACACACACACACACACACACACACACACACACACTTTTTTTTTTTTTCTTCTGTTAACCCTTGGAGCAGGTATACTTGGCCTGTGGAGTGACACAACAAAAGCAGGCTCTTGAAGGAGTCTGGTTTTGTCCTTGTAAATGACACGGTACAAATGCATGTGGTGGATTAAAATATGTTCACCCTGACAGAAATCTTTTACTTGAAGTGAAAAAACCTCCCATCAATTCCAGTTGCAACAAAGGTTGCTGCTGTACCCGCGACTTGCCAAGACTGCAAGCTTCTCGAGCTCTCTTCTGGAGATACATTTGTTACTTGATTCTCAGCTTTGAGTTGGATATAATCTTGTCTTGGCATGTTCGGTTTCCAGAATTACATCAATTTTCATGTTTCTTTGGCTTTTTCTCCAGATTTCTGAAGGGGCGGGGTTAGCTTTTTGTCTGGCAGGTAGCAAAAAGTCTGTTGGAGTTCCCCAATCAATAATTGTAAAATAACTAGAAATTGATCCATGCCTGCTGTAAATCCATCCATGCATTTCTATTAATGTCTGTCATCCTGGAGAATCTGTACAAAAGACATTTCTGTCCCCATGTCCCTGAAAATGGGACCCAAGCGAGTAATAGCCAGCTGTGCACTAGGGACTGTTCTTACAAGGTCCATGGTTTGATACAAGGTGTTGGGAGCTTTTCTTCTGCTTTGTAGTATGTAATTGCAGGAGGTTGAAGAAGTTTTTGTCATGTGAGCATAACTTAATTAGGGGCTTAGAGCTTGTCCTGAATATAGGTGGAGTAATGATCTGCCTTTGGCTCAGGTCATGATCCCAGGTACCTGGGATCGAGCCACATATTGGGGCATTTGCTTCTCCCCCTGCCTCTGCCCCACACTCTGGCTTGTGCTCACTCTCTCAAATAAATAAATAATACCTTAAAAAAAAAAAAGAAAGAAAGGGGGAAAAGTGCTGGGGTGTTTAATTTGGCAAGACGATCATTGATAGGCACATCTGTTGCTTGGAAAAGGATGCTAGTTGATATCCTCTCCCAGCTCTCATCATGAGGTCTTAGTTGGTCAGATTGCCACCTTGTCACTGTGGAGACTTGATAAAGTTTCTAACTGGACAGGGCACTTTTGATTTGGGAGGTCTTTTCTGTGCTTCTAGACTGCAGTACAGTAACTTAGAATAAGGGAGAAATAGTTGTCTTATAATAAAGTTGAAAACATATTCTGAGTGACTCCAGAGTAAGACTTGCTTGTCACAGATGGAATATATTAACATGTCTAAAGAAAGAATGTGTCAATTTTTTATTTTTTAGTCTTTAAACTGAAGTTTTAAAAGATTATTTAGGATCATGGGGCATGTTTACAATATGATGTTTAATACAGAAAAAAATCAGCATGTTCTTCATAATCTGTGTATCTACACCGACAGCTTGCTATACATTATATATATATTTTTAACTTTGTCTGTTTTTAATACACTTCTATGTTGGGGTGCCTGGGTGGCTCAGTCAGTTAAGCATACAGTTCTTGGTTTCAGCTCAGGTCATAATCTCAGGATTGTGAGATCAAGCCCTGTGTCTGGCTCTGCAGTGGGCGTGGAATCTATTTAAGATTTTCTCTCTCTCCCTCTGCCCCTCCCCTGCTTTCCCTCCTATAACAACAACAACAAAATATATATATATATATATATGTATATATATATATATATTATCTGTGTATATATATATATATATATATACACAGATATATATGTATTTGTCCCCTTCTGCTCATATGCACATATATGGCCCCATATATATATATATATATATATATATATGCAGAATGTTTATCTTGTTCCCTGAATTGAATAAGTATTTATTATATGTGATAAAAAATAGATCCCTTTAGTCACTAATTATTGCTTTTAAAAGAGTTACATAGATAGAAGGAAAGAGAAAACTTAAAAAGAGAAATAATGCTGTGTCCTTTCCCCCCGGCAGGGGTCTACATTTAGTTGTCTGGTGCTGGTGGATGTCTGCCTTTTGTGGAGATACTTACAGCAAGCTGTCGTAGCCTCATGCCAGCACACTTCTGGGTCATAAAGCTTATTGAATAACTTTCTAGTTTCCACATAGATGACCTGAAGAAAGAGCATGTCTTGGTTGCAGGTCCCACATGCCTGTTCTTTTTGGCAGATGTAATTCTTATTTTAAAGCAGTAATTTGGCCTTTTAGTTGATTCCTAAGTCTCTGTAAACTTCGAAGTCTGTCGACAAACTAGGCTTCTAAATGTGCAATACTGAGTTCACCCAAGTAATTAGTTTGTCACCTGGGGCTGTGTGACAGATAGCCTGCTGCTGTTCCTAGTAATAGCCCTTATGCCACGTGCCAGGCAGGCCTCTTATCTTCTGCCCTGCACTGGAGCAAAGGAGTCTAGAGAGGTGTGCTCTGGAAGGCATGCCTTGTGATGTGAGAGCCGTAACAATTCCAAGCTGCAGCCCACAGCACAGTTTTGCCCAGAACCTGCTATGTGGGGCTCCAGCTCCTTCCTTTGCCCTGTCTTAGTAGCCGGTCAGCCTTGATGCAGATACAGGCAGAATTTTCTTGCATGATCACTGTACTTCTATTTACAACTTAAAGAGACTGTAGAAAAACCCTACCTAACCTCCTTCTATTTTTAAAGAAAGAGGCCTAGGGCTCTTAAGGATAAAGTGGCAGTGAGATCAGCACCTGTATCCATTTCCCTTTTCTGGGCCGTTTTTCATCTTCTTCAGTGGTGATCATGGGCCAGAGAACAAGAAGGAAGAAGGCCAGGAGTCTTTCTATAAATTTGGGCTGGCTTGGGGTAAGAAGCCCTACTGAGGTGGGACAGCTCCCCTTTGCACAAGCCAGACACACACAGGACTTCTGGGATAGATTCTTCAAGGCTGCTGTTACGACAACTTTGGTAGTGAGTAAATGTCACTGGCTTCTCTCTGTTCCTACCTTGAAACGAAGAGGCAGAAATATGGCCATTGAATAATGATCACGGATAGTCTTCATTGCATGATCATAATGACATTTTATTATACTCAGGTAGAATTATAATAAAGCTCCTGTAATTTAAAACATAACTTGCCTATTGTAGCCAGTGCTCATTGGTTGAGCAAGAAGGAACATTTTCTTTTCCTCATATGTCAATCTGTCTGTGGTTGTGTGCATTTTATTTGCATTTCTTGTCATTCAGGAATTATTAATTGAGAGCCTACTACACGCTAGGCACTGTAGTTTATGTGCTGGGGAGATATCAAAACAGACAAAAAGAGAAATCGCTCGCCTAGTGGACTTTATGTTTTAGTAGAGGTAATTGGTACATACCATGCTTAATGCTGATGCCAGAAATAGGTACAGATTAAGGAGAGAAAGGGATTAACTCCTAAAGGAGTTAAAATAGTTCACTCAGTCTCTCATGCTCTAATTCAGTCTCTTGATCATTTGTGCGTGTGGGTACCTTATACCTAGAGTGCTTTGTAATTATTCAGGGCGTTTTTACTTTTATGTTTGAGTTGGAACCATTTTGATAATTGAGCCAGATGACAATAAAATTTTGAAAACATTTGTAAAAACTGTATCACACTTAAAATATCTAGGAATAAACTTAACCAAAGAGGTGAAAAACCTGTACTCTGGAAACTGTAAAATGTAGATGAAAGTAACATAAATGGAAAGATATGCCATGCTCATGGATTAGAAGAAAAAAATATTAAAATGTTCATACTACCCAAAGTAATCTACAGGTTTAATGCAGTCCCTATCAGAAAACCAACAGCAGGGACACCTGAGGGGCTCTGTCGGCTTAGTGTCTGCCTTTGGCTCAGGTCATGATCTCAGGGTTCAGGTTGTGATCTTGGGGTCCTGCGATGGAACCACACGTTGGGCTCCCTGCTCAACAGGGTGTCTGCTTCTCCCTCTCGCTCTCTCTCTGTCCCTCCCCCCTGCTTATGCTCTGTCTGTCTGTCTCTCACTCAGATAAATAAATAAGATCTTACTTTAAAAAAATACCAACAGCATTTTTCACAGAACTGGAACAAACGATCTTAAAATTTGCATGGAACCACAAAAGACCCCCAGTAGCCAATGCAGTCTTGAAAAAGGAAACCAAAACAGTAGGTATCATAATTCCAGATTTTAAGTTATATTATAAGGCTGTAGTAATCAAAACATTATGGTACTGGCACAAAAACAGACACGTAGATCAATGGAATGGAATAGAAAGCCCAGAAATAAACCCACAGTTACATTGATCTTTGACAAAGGAGGCAGGAATATGCAATGGGAGAAAGACAGTCTCTTCAACAAATGACATTGGGAAACTGGGCAGCAACATGCCAAAGAATGAATCTGGACCACTTTCTTATACACAAAAACAAAATGGATCAAGGACCTAAATGTGAGACCAGGAACCATAAAAATCCTGGAAGAGAATAGAGGCAGTAATTTCTCTGACATCAGCTATAGCAACATCTTTCTAGATAAGTCTCCTGAGGCAAGGGAAAGAAAAGCAAAAATAAGCTATGGGGCCTACATCAAAATAAAAAGCTTCTGCACAGCAAAGGAAACAACCAACAAAACTAAAAGACAACCTACTGAATGGGAGAAAATATCTGCAAAGGACATATCTGAGAAAGGGTTAGTATCCAAAATATATATTAACAACTTATACAACTCAACACTAAAAAATACCCAGTTACAAAATGAGCAGAAGATATAAACAGACATTTCTCCAGAGAAGACCTACAGATGGCCAAGAAACACATGAAAAGATGCTCAACATCCGTCATCATCGGGGAAATGCAAATCAAAACCATGATGAGATATCCCCTCAACCTGTCAGAGGGGCTAAAATCAAAAACTCAAGAAACAGCAAGTGTTGGCGAGGGTGTGGAGATAAAGGAACCCTCACGCGCTGTTGGGAATGCAAACTGGTGCAGCCACTCTGGAAAACAGTATGGAGGCTCCTCAAAAAATTGAAACTGGAGCTACCCCATCAACCAGTAATCGCACTACTGGATATTTACTTTATACGTGTAACAGAATATTACTTAACCATAAAAAGGAATGAAATCTCGCCATTGGCAACAACATGGGTGAATGTAGAGATTTATAGAGAGTGTAATGCTGAGCAAAATAAGTCAGTCAGAGAAAGACAAATACCATATGATTTCACTCATACGTGGAATTTAAGAAAGAAAACAAATGAAAAAGGAAAGAAAAAAGAGCAAACCAAAAAACAAACTCTTAACTGTAGAGAACAAGCAGATGGTTACCAGATGGGAGGTGGGTGAGGAAATGAGTGAAACAGGTGAAGGGGATTAAGAGTACGCTTACCGGGAAAAGCACTGAGTGATGTACAGAATTGTTGACTCACTATGCTGTACACCTGAAATGAATATAACACTGTAAACTACACTGGAATTTAAGAAAAAAATTTTTATTTTTCTTTGGAATTTAAGAAAATTAAAAAAAAAAACCCAAACTGCACCATACTATGTAAATAAATGGGCTTAATGATAAATCTGTATGGGGGGAGAATGGTGTGTGGATATGTCCAGTTGATACATGCATTTGTAGGGCTGGCAGATCAAAAGTCTTCAGGGTGGTGGGGGGTGGGGGCAGACTGGAGACCCAGAGAGGAGTTGATGCGGTAGTCTGGAGGCAGAAATCTTCTTCCTTGGGGGACCTCAGTCTTTTAAGGACTGCTGCTTAGCCAACTTCATGGACTGTTGGGAGATGTACCCCGTATGCTGTTGGGCCTGCAGGTGTGGGCTCCTCTAGTCTCCGAGCACGCTAGAGTTCCTGTTTTGTTGAGATGCAAAATGTGACACAGGTGAGAGCTAAAGTGGCACCATGTTGGCATTGTCACTTCCTCTCACCTTTCAACCATTTCTCAATAATTTGTCTCCAGATGATTGCCTCATGGTAACCCCTGACCCTGCCTCTGCAAAGGTGGGGGTTCTCTAGGCCCTGGCAGTCTCCTTTATGTTCTCCTAAACTACAGGGCTAGCCGAAAAATGTTAGGGTCGTAGCCAGAGCTGTGTAATACGGCAGAGCTAACATGATTCTGCCCCAAATGCTATTCACCTGAATAGCAACACAGCCAGGGTGCCTCCTCTGTGTAGCTGCTGTGTCCGGAGCCGGGGGAACAGAAGACTGAGTCTGGTCCTTGCTCTCAGAACGTGTAGAGTAGCCATAATAAAGACTGAATGGAATTCTTCCTGTCCACAGTCGGTATCAGTAGTTGAGCAGGCTTGTTGGAACCTCCAGGAAAGCTGTCAGAAAATCTGAACGGGTGGCGTTGGGCCAGGGAGACTCAGCTGTACGGGGGCTCCTTTGAGTTGTCTAGCAGTCCAAATCTTTGTGTAATGGCAGTTCGGGCCCCTTTGGGGCTGCTGTGGCCAATCACAAGGCAGGTCTGTCCTTAACGGTGGAGTGACCTAACAGGATACTCATGACCATGAGTGATGCTCCTGGGTGCATTCATCTAAGAGGACATAGGAAACTAGCTGCAGGTGAGAGGGGGCACCACCTGTAAGGCTAGTAGATGACAGGGCCCTGTTCCTTCATGCTGTGATTGGTATCTTTGGGGTCTTCATTAGACCTGAACACCCCCGGCACTGTTTTAAACTGAGAGCACTTGAGAAGGTTATAATCACTTCATTAAGATTGCTAAAAGTTATGTAGGACAGAAGATTCTATAAGGTTCTTTTATAGACTAAGTGTCACTGATAGATTTCCTTGAAGGAGAGTCCAGATGACATTAATTCATGGGCTTTTTCATAGAAATGAAGCACTTGCCATTTAGACAGTCCTTTTTACTGGCCAGAGTAGGCGGCTGTTGGTATAATGAACTCAGGGATTGAATATAATACTGACTTTATTACCACACCGTTCTAGAATAAGCAAATAATGGACACACTGACTTACGCTTTATAGACGGCTATAAGACAAGCCCTCTTGAGAACACTTCAAAGGTCTCTAAAGGTGCAGGGTTTTATTGCCATGTCCCTTGTTATCACCGTTCTTGAGAGGAGAGGGGGCCGACTCCCATGAAAAGGTGGACACTTAGGATCTTTTTGTGGATAATGAGCATTTGGTTTTACTACAGTGTGTAGTTTGGACTTCAGTGGCAAATCATTAATACAAACTTTAGAGCTTAGGGTATCATAACACCTTTTGTCAAATACGCATGCTCAGCAGACACTATATGGCATGGGCTTATTGTATTTTCTCTGAAAGTGAGCTTCTCATCCGTCCTTTAAGGCTATCCTGAGTGCTTTCCTTTCTGTAGTTAAAAATCCCTTAGGCCTGATACTACCTTCCTGGACAGGATTGTTTATCGTTTAATTCTTCACTACACTCCCTGTCCTTTACTTACTCTTGTAAAATCTGTAACTGGCTTCGAAAGCTGGGAATTTTGCGCTGGCTTCTCTGTCCTCTGCCAGGTGTGTGTGGGGTGCAGAAGAAGTGCTGTGATTCTAGGGTGAAGTTTTCCAAGCCTGGGTGGTCACCGGGGTCCCCTGTCAAGCTGGTAAAAAACATAAATGCCCCAGCGGACTGGGATTTAGAGAGTGGGACATGGGCAAGTGCATTTTTAAAACAGGATTTTAAATGTCCAGCTCTCATTGTGAGTAACCGTTGGAGGAGAGAGAGAACCAAGGCATCCTCCCCCTCTTATTGGTGCCTGGTGGCCCCACGGTCAAGAACGGCTTTTGTGTAAGCCTAGCAAGGCCATGCATTGGTGTGCCAAGGCCTGCACGCCCATATATAATTTTAGGTGTCTTCCATGTAATGTGGCTGTAACATCTGTATTATACAGGTTATGCAGCAGTCATATTCTTTCTATTTTTGTAGAGATTTAAAGAAACTGTCCCCACCCTTCCTATTACTTGTCCCTCCCTCATTCTTTCTTGCTTGGTCTTTAAGAAGAGAGCCTTGGTCTTGCAGAGAGAAGACCTGACTTCCGGGCCCTTCAGCCAATTATCTTGAGGTCTTGAGTCCATCCCCTCCCTTCTAGCACTTTATTTTCTTTAGAGCTTCCGTGGTAGGCTCCAGTGAGCTAGCATGCCTGCAGTCACTTTGTAAAAACCCAGTGGTCTGCTTCTTGATTCCCGCAGTGGCTGGATCGGTGTTTCTCCTTGAAATGGGTGATCAACAAATACTCTTAACGGGTTGTAGGCAGAAGATTTTCAGGGTTATGATGTGTCTCCATTCTCTTTCTAAATTCTTCCCTTCTTTCCCCCATGCCTCCATGCGAGGCTTGGAATTCCAGTCCTTGATTCATTCTCAGGAAATAGGACACACTTTGCCTGCAGTGGATGTCTCATGTCGGAGACTCACCAGTCAGTAAGCACATGGAACTTTCCCCTTGGCCTTTTTAATAGTTTAATTCCAATCACGTTGTTAAAGCAATATTTCACTACTTCTGATTTTCCTAATTATCATGCAGACAAACAGTGGGGATCATGACATTAGAATAAGTGAGTGGCTTATGATTTTTGCCTCAGAAAGAGAAACTCTTGCTGTTTTTCTCCCCCCTTGAGCAACGCAGCAGTAATAAATGAGCAAGTCCAGAGTACTTTATGATAGATAGTTAATGGTACTGTGCCTCAGCCAACAGGCCTGTTTCCACAGCATCTGTCACAATTCAGAGTCATTAGCATACCTTTAATGGTTTCTTTTCAAAATAATTTCTACTAGGGCATTTAGAATGCATCAAGGAAAAATATTGAGTTGTAGAGATGAGGAATTTTAAATGTAGACAAATGGTTTTCATTCTCTCAGATGTAATTTTGATAAAATCGAGAAACCACATAGCAACATATTATACAGTGTAACACAATTGACAGCATTTAACGGACTATCTGGGAATTATTTTTTTTAGGCATTCTGAATAGTTAATTAAGAAAACAAAATTTTAAATAAAAATCTTAATTTAGACAATTGTAGGGTTTCTTAGCTCTCTGAATCCCACCATAGGCCTTCTCTGATCTGTGTTTGGACTGTCCCTTGGTTGTCTTTCACATTTCATTTTGTGATCAATCACGGAATCAATGTTTTTCTCATCATACAAGATGAGATATGTTTTGTCGGTTGTGTGTTATTTTTACATAATACTGGTAAATATTAGCCTTGTTATTTATTTAGTTGTGGGGGGTGGGGGGAATCTTCAGAGAAGCAGATTAAGCCATCTTTTCCTGAAATGTCAAGTGCAGGTGAGAGGAGATCTTTATTAGATTTTTAAATATGAATGCATTTACAATGACTTTTTAAAAAAACAAATGCTTCTTTTTATAAATGAAAACCACTGTATACTTTAGCATGTATACATAGCTATTTGAGTAATAGTTCTTTATGTTTGCAAAGGATCTTCTTTTTTGGGAGATATATTTATAGGTATTTTTTTCATAGTTAATTTCTACAACAACACTGTGAAATAGACTGGGCACATATTAATTACATCATTTCTTAAGGCAAAATTGAGATTCTCCGGGAAGAATGCATATATTGCCAAGTATATACAGCTGACAGTTGGGAGGCTCAGGATTTCTAACTTGTCTCTGTCTTTTTTAAAATTTTTCCTTAAAGATTTTATTTATTTATTTGACAGAGAGATCACAAGTAGGCAGAGAGGCAGACAGGGGTGGGGGAGGGAAGCAGGCTCCCCGCTGAACAGAGAGCCCAATGCCAGGCTCAATCCCAGGTCCCCGAGATTGTCTCTGTCTTTTAACTCCTTTTTTAAAAATTTATTTATTTTTTGTCCTTTAACTCCTTTTATTGAATGTTGTTGTGAGTATTCTCTGCTTCTCTGGGGTGATTTTCGTAGTCTCACCAATATTAAAATTTTACCTCTTTTTAGAGAGATCGTGTTGTTTCAGTATCATTTTTTGGTGTTTTGGAATCAAATAATTTGATTTTCAAATGTATTAAACCTGATTTTTAAAAATTTACTTGAAATATAGATAATCTTTAGGTCATTTATTCATTGTTCTAGACTTTTTTTTTTTTGAGACTACTTTAGATTTAAAATCATTTGACTGCACTGGGAAAAGGTATTATCCATTTTGGGAGGATATCCCATGTATTTTTGCATTCTGTAACAATTACTGTTATATTACTTAGGCAAATAAATACAGGCTTATTAAAAGATGGAACTCGCAACTTTAAACTTTAAAGTACTAGTAGTATATGTTTATGGTTAGTCTTCATCCATACGGTCTAAGAAAGCTTATTTTCATGTTTTTGATCTGTACAACAGGAGAGTGTCAGGGGAAGAGGGCAAGTAGGGATATATCCCTCCTCTGGGATTTACTGGGGTGAGTCCTGAAAGGTATACATACTACTTTCCTTCATATTCTTCTGGTCAGAACTTACTTACTGGTTCCCACCCAACGTCAGAGGAGGCTAGGAAATGCCCCTGTCCTTACCCCCATGCCCTTTGATCAGGAGCCCTGCTCGACATCAGAGGCCTTATCATGGGTAAAGGTGAAATGGATATAAGAGGAGTTATCAATCTGCCAGAATTACATGGTCTTCAAAACTGATATTTGAGCTTTCTGATGTGAAGCCAATTTTAAAAACTATTTAGGTATTTAACATTTTTGACAACTCCTTTGCGATTATAAATCATATTGACTTTTGATTACATATATTCATTTGAAAACACTAAATACTATTATTTTCCTAGATGTTATGGTGATAAAAAGTTGTCAGTAAAATCTAGAAATTTGAAAAGGGGTGATGGACCAATTGGAATTCTAATTACTTGATTTCAATACATTTCTCTTGCATTTGAATCTTTGAATAGAAAAGCAAAAAGCAAGATTATCCTTGAAAAATTCTCTCTCAGCATCTAAGCAGCCGTTTTTAATTACAGAAAATGTCTTCAAAATTTGTTTTGTCATTTTAAAGTTTTAGCTGTGAGAAAGTCAATTGTCAGTTGTGTAGTGGAGGAAGGAAATCTTAAACTAAAATCGCCATTTATGTATTATGTTGAGTAGACGTGTGTTATTTGAACATTAGTGGCTGATTTCCCACAGAACATTTTTCTTCTTGAATGTGGTATCATTGTTGGTCTTGTAAGCACAGAAGAGCCTCTGCCATCATCAGTTCATGGCTGCAGAAGTAGGACTGGTATGAATTGTTTAAACTAAAATCACACAGTAAGTGTTCTTCCTTCTACAGGAGCCTCCCTGAAGCTGTCTTACTAATTCTGTTGGAACTGTCCTTGTTCACTCTTTCCTCCCCTCTGTCCTCTCCCCTTTCCCCCCTCTCTCCTCCTTTCTTTTCTTTTTCTTCTCTTTCTTCTAGGAATTGCCTTTAAAAGCACATCCCTTTTGCCTGTCCTCCAAGGCGATAACTCTTCATCAGCTGAGAATAGATTTAATATTTTGGGAGCAGGCTGAAGTCATTTAGAATCAAGGCTATTGGGTGATGGAACTGTAACAACATTTTCAATTAGAGACAGAGAGTGACTATAAGGTAATGAGACCAGTTTTCTTGAGTTTCTGGATGGGCTGACTAAAAAGGAAGTTCCAAAATAGAAATTCTCAGTATGATGTTTATGCTTGTTTAAAAAAAAACCAACTAGGTTCATTATTTGATAATGATATCACAGAATTCATGTATTTATTTATTCACTTATTTTTGTATTTGCCCCTACATCTTTCTCCTAATGGCTGTGTTTTGTGGCTGCCTGTGGTATCATTGTCCTATTTTTATTTTATGATAATAGTCCTTTTGGAGATTTACTGATAATTTGTATATCATATTTGAAATATGGTAATTAAACTGACATACACAGGAGGAAATCAAACTTTACTCACTGTTTAATTATATAAATTGGGTACCTGATAGATTTTTTTCTTCTAGAGTTTAGTACTTGAAAATTGGCAGCCGGGTTTTTGTGCTTATCTTAAACATAGTCATCATGTATCATATTATCAGATGCAGTGCTACTAATATAACACCATCAGATAAATGACGCACCTAGTGCACTGTCAATTTATTCTGCTTGGAAAGTATAACTTTCAGAAATAAGTTGAGATAGAGACACTTGGGTGGCTCAGTCAGTTAGATGTCCAGTTCTTGATTTTGTCTCAGGTCATGATCTCAGGTTGTGAGATTAAGCCCCGCATCAGGCTCCACCTTGAGTGTCCCCCCTCTCACTCTGTGCCCCTCCCCCTCCCGTGTGTGGGTGCATGCACACGCGCTCTCTCACTCGCTCTTTTTTTAAAAAAAAAGAAAAATAATAAATAGATAAAGGTATTCAGCAATTACACTAAACATTTGACTCTTTCTATTATCTTATTAAACATAAAACTTAATGGTCTTGGGGCGCCTGGGTGGCTCAGTGGGTTAAAACCTCTGCCTGCGGCTCAGGTCATGATCTCAGGGTCCTGGGATCGAGCTGCATCGGGCTCTCTGCTCAGCAGGGAGCCTGCTTCCTCCTCTCTCTCTGCCTGCCTCTGCCTACTTGTGATCTCTGTCTGTCAAATAAATAAAATCTTAAAAAAAAACAAACTTAACAGTCTTTATTTAAACTTAAAAATCTGTGGTTCTCATTTTCATATTTCTTTTGAATTTAAATGGTACCTCAATTTTTTAAGGTTGTGGTTTTAGAAACTCTTCATTTTGCGTTCTTAATGCCATCAGAGGTTTTTTAAATTTGTTCATTTTTCTTTTCTTTCCCTCACCTTCTTGTGTAAAGTTGTAAAATAAAGTGAAGATGTTATTGAATTTGCTTTGGAAAGCAGTCAAGAAGGGAAATAAATTAGTACAAAAGCCAAATACTTGTGCTTAGATAGTGAGATAAAATGCCTTTTGTTTCTGGTTATTTGTGCTACATGGTTTGTTCCATTTAATTTTTGATTATTAAAATTATGCCTTCAACTATGATGCTACATAATAAATTTAGGCACTAATTGTAGTGATTAGCTATACATTGAAGCATGTCAGCATGCTTTTAAACATTAAGTTTACCTAAAAAGCAACAATCTTCATTAGATTTTCTAATATTTTGACAGAGTTGTCTGTCTTGTAAATAAATACTCATTAGCTCATGTCTTGAGAATGAGTAAAAGTTATGCTTGTTTAGCCAAAAGAATGTTGATTCATGTACATTTTTTTGTAGAAGAGAAACCTGATAAAACTTAGGAGGGCATGTATTGCATGGAGCACTGGGTGTGGTATATAAACAATGAATTTTGGAATACTGAAAAAAAAAATAAAATGAAAAAAAAAAAAAAGAACACACCAAAAAACAGTGGCTTGTCAAATGTTTTAAGACGGTATAAAGGTTATTGTGGATTTGAACATTAAAAAACAAAAAGTATACAATTTAGACATTTCTTCTCATTAAAGACATTATCTGAACAGATTGTAATATTAATTTGCTCATTAACTCTTTTTAAAATATCTTATGTATTAGGCTATAAGCTTGGTAATAGAGACACAAGTTTGCACTAACATAAAATCCTATCACCTTAGACCTTAGCTTTATATATACAAGTTTTTACTCTGCCTGAATATTTATAAAATTGGAATATGGGACCAGTCCTTTTTGGATAGAAATTCCTGGAGTTAACGTTGAATGACCTCTAACAATAAACTCAGCATTTGCCATTCCCAGTTGAGTGATGCCTCAGATAACATGGGGGTCCAATTTAGCTCAGCTTAGCCTCTCAGCCAAACCGAGCAAGAACACAAGAAGAATTCTAAGTGATGTCCCAATCATAAGGGTCTAAATGGACTGATTTTTATTCAAAAAATACTTATTCTCAGCCTACGCTCTTCTGGGCCCTGTTTGGTGCTTTTTTTTTTTTTCTTTCTTTTTTTTTTTTTTTAAACCAAATTGGGTACATTCCAAAGGTATTGCGGTACTTTTGAATTTCTCATTGTTTTCTTTCCCAAAAAAGGCCAACTAAAGTTTTTAGTTAAATTATTCTTCTGTGGTTAACTGAACATATCTTTATCAAGACCAAATGTAGTAATCATCAGTATAACTTTTTAATGTTGGATATAATATCTACTTTTGCCCATTTTATAATTCCTAATGGCTCTTTAGACACAGGGTGCATATAGATGGTTCCGTTTATCATTTTCCATTAAAATGTGTATGTGACTTTTTAAAGTCTTCTCTCTGAAGATTATGTATCATGGAATCTGTGGTGTTTATAGTACAGTTGCTAATTAGTGTTTCTTTTTCTTTTCTTTTCCTTTTTAAAAAAAAAAAGATTATTTCTTTATTTGACAGGGAAAGAGAGAGAGAGAGCAACAGCGAGAGAGGGAACACAAGCAGGGGAGTGGGAGAGGGAGAAGCAGGCTTTCTGCTGAGCAAGGGACACACCACTCCCCCATGCGGGGCTCAATCCTAGAACCCTGGGATCATGACCTGAGCCAAAGGCAGACACTTAACGACAGAGCTACCCAGGTGCCCCATAACTAGTGTTTCTTGATGTAGATTGTGGTTTTCATCAATTTAATTCAGAAAATCTTATGAGCACTTTTTGTATGCTACTGTCAGTGTTGTGCATTTTAGTGGATCTTCAGTATTTATCTAACTAGCTTAATTATTCCTTTTAGAAGTTCTTTTAAAACAAATTTTATTTTGGCAAGTTGAATTTGCTTCAGTGAGTATTATACAAACGATTGCTTACTCTTCTTGTTAACATCTTTTCAGCTTGCTCTTGCGTGTTTTCTTTTGGTTCCCCCCTTTTTTGTTTCATTTACATCACTCTTAAAGAAAAGAAGTTTGAGGTCATTCAATCGCATGTACTATTTTCACTTATAGTAAAATATAGGAATTCATTTTGATGCTTGACAGCCCCATTGGGGTGTGTGTGTGTGTGTGTGTAGAGACAGATGTGTATGTGTGTATGTAAATATACACACTATACTTTTTAAAAGATTTATTTACGAGAGCTCTTGTGCATGCATTATCATGCAAGCAGGGGGAGGGGCGGAAGCAGGGGGAAAGAGAGAGAGAGAGAGAAAATGAGTCTTCAAGCAGACTCCCCCCTGAGTGTGGAGCCCGATGGGTTTGGGGGTTCAGTCCCAGGACCCTGAGATCACAATCTGAGGCAAAGCCAAGAGTCAGATGCTCAACTGACTGAGCCACCATGAGGCACCCAAGATACCCACATTACTAAAGAAATTTAATCTATTGTGTTATATTCCTTTGCCACAAAAAATAGGCTGGAATACTAGATCTTATTTGAAAAGTATTATTTAAGGTTATTTTTACATTTGTATGCATATTTAATTAATTCTTTTAGTTTTAGGCAACACCATCTTAAGATGAACCTTTTGAAAAGTTGATTTAAAAAAAGAAACAACAAAAATTCTTCTTGAAATTTTTTCATGGTTCTAAATGGTCATTTAAAAGAATCATTCCCATTAATGTCAGGAGCAGCATAGGGTGTCTTGGAGGGACTGACCAGTACTGTTAGAGAAGAGAAAAAAAATAGAAGGGAAATCACAGAAAGGAGAAAGTAAATTTGCAGCATATATATATATATACACACATATACATATATGTATACATGTGTATATATATAGGCTTTATATACAGTTTATATATATATATACAGTTTATATATATATACATATATATATATATATATATATATACACACTGACAAATTTTTATAAGCTAAGAGAATTCAGTTATAGTAACTGCCTATAAAGCAAGTGAAGAAGTTCTTTTGAGTACTGATAAGGAGTGAGAACAACAGAGTGAGTTTAGGGTAAGGTTCCATTTTGGAAGACAATTATGTAACATACAGATGATTATATTAAAATAAAACCAAATGTTTATTGTAGAAAAATTTGTACTGGTAATATTAAAAAACAACAACAACAAAGCATCCCTAATCCCACCACTCGTGATGACTACTGTTAATATTTTATGATTCCTGTTTTTTACTGTTGTATATACAGACATCCATAGACACACATACAGGAAGGTACAGATTAGGGCTGATACTGTATTACTGTTTTAAAATCTTCTTAGGGTACCTGGGTGGCTCATTCAGTTACGTGTCTGCCTTCAGCTCAGGTCATGATCTCAGGGCCCTAGGATTGAGCCTTGTGTTGGGCTCCCTGCTCTGCAGGGAATCTGCTTCTCCTTCTTCCTCTGCCCTTCCCCAGTCTTGTGCTCTCTCTGTCTCAAATAGATCAATAAAATCTTAAAGAGAAAAGAAAGCTTTTAAAAAATAGAATAAAATCTTCTTTAATACAGAAATACATTGCATACTTATTTTTGCATTATTACTTTTTTGTGGTTATCTTTTCATGGATGTACAATTTGGATATTTGACCAGTTCCTTATTTTTGGATGCCTGTATTGTTTCCATTTTTAAAAATTTTACCAACAAAGCTAGGGAGAATATACCCTTGAGCTAAATCTTTACAGACATCCATGATTTGTTTTCTGTTTTTTGATAATGTCTAGAGGTAAATTTGTTGGGTGAAAGGGTATATTGAATGTTCTCTCTCTCTCTCTCTCTCTCACACACACACACACACCGCTAATTTGAATTGCCCATTCATAACCTTTTTTCATTTTCCAGTATTGTTTTGAAATTTTTTTTTCAATTTTTAGTTTGTCAAATCTGTCCGTCTTCTCTTTTTATAGTAAGTATATGATTAGAACGATGTGTCCATCTGTAAGATTTAGTTTTATTTCTACTTTCATGCTTTCAATTTTTTACAATGAAATTTTAATTTACTCTTGTATTTATTTTGGAATATGGTATCACATGAGGTTTTTCTAGACAGTTTTGCTAGAATCAAGTTTTTAAATAAATAATATGTCCATTCTCCTTAGAAATATCTTGGTTATTTTATACCAATTTCTAAGGTAGAATTTTTTTTTTATTTCTATTTATTTATTTGAGAGAGAGAGAGAGAGTGACAGAGATAGAGAGTGAGCACAAGCAGGGAGGATAGGGAGAAGCAGGCCCCTGCTGAGCAGGGAGCCCAACGCAGGGCTCAATCCAGGACCCCAGGATCATGACCCTAGCCGAAGGCAGATGCCCAATTAAGACCCTTCTTGCTTTCTTTAAAGATTTTATTTACTCATTTGACACACACACATACACACACAGCGTAAGCAGGGGAGCAGCAGGCAAAGGGAGAAAGAGAAGTAGGCTCCCCTCCAAGGAGGGAGCCCGATGCGGGGCTCGAGCCCAGGACCCCGGGATCATGACCTGAGCTAAAGGCAGAGGCTTAACCGAGTGAGCCACCCAGGCGCCCCACAGTTAAGGCTATTTCTGGTCTTGAATTCTGCTCAGTTGCTATCTTTGCCAATTCTTGAACCAATACCACATTATTTATATTACTGTAGATTTACACCTTAAAAAAAATTTTATCAAGGCAGTTCCCTGGTCATGATCATTAATTTTTAAAATTTCTTTACTGATTCGATTCATCTGTTTGGTGAACATTAGTCTGCTTTCATTAAATATTTTCATAATAATCAAGACCCTTGGTTATTCTTTGTGCAGTGAAATACCTTGATGCAGTATTTGGAACGTATCCGTAAACAAATTTTTGTGCTCTTGATGTGATTTTAAATACCTGACAGTTTGTCCTTTAAAGGATCTATTCACTCTTATTCCTTATCCTTTCTATTTTCTTCTCTCATTGTTTGCCGGAGTCTCTTCTTTCTATTTGCCACGAAACCGTTTATTACTCTTGCATGGCTGGGTGTTTTGTGACCCTGAACAGCCAATCAGATGCCTGGTGGTGGACAGCACGTGTAATGTGGATTTTGCTATTAATAAATCACATCAGTTTGTTATTTATTGAGGTTCACCTGTGAACTCCATTTAGCTCCCTCTTCCTTTTCTCATTATGGATAAAGAGAAGTACTTGTTTGCTTTTTCAGAGGACGGTTGTGTGATATATTTTCTTTCTTCATGTTTTATGGATGCTGTCCTACAGCATACCAGTCTAGATCCCATCCTATCATTTTCAGCTCTTCCGTGTACTTCATATAGATGTCTTCTTTTAATATTAAAAGCACACAGGAGAAACTGTCTGAAAATTCTTCTGATGTATAAAGCCACAGGATTCAATGATGTGAAATTACAGTGGGTTCTTTAGTATCTTCAGAGAATTGCAATTATTAGCACCGAGAGTGATTTTCTTTCTTGTAGTTGTTAGAGAACAGTTTAGAAAATTGAT
The DNA here is from genome assembly GCF_010015895.1 of Lontra canadensis. Classification (NCBI taxonomy): domain Eukaryota; kingdom Metazoa; phylum Chordata; class Mammalia; order Carnivora; family Mustelidae; genus Lontra; species Lontra canadensis. The sequence goes on from NW_022630996.1 coordinate 12,718,985, forward strand.
GCTTCTGTCAAAAGTCTGGATGAGTAGGATACAGGCTCAGTCTGGATGTGGCAACATTAAGAACCCCACAACTTTTACTAACTGTGAAAAAGAGAGTCTATTTTATACTCCATTAAACTGTTATACATCATAAATAATTTATTTCAATCCTTGTTCTCATCTATATCAAGGATGAGAAACTAGTCACTGTAAAGATTTTTTTTTTTTTTTTTAAAATAAATGGAGTAGTGTTCTCCTCTTCTCCAGCCTTGTGGGACTTCCTGCATTCCCTGCTCCACGTGTCTTTGACCTCCTTAGAAAGAAGTTTTTGCCTCCTGGATGGTCCCTGTCAACAAATACAGGCCTAGAATTGTTACGGGGATCCTGAGAGGACACTTAGGGAAGTCGTAACTCAGGGTGATTTACTCGCTAGCTCTCCTGCTCATTAAATATGTGATTTGGGCCACAATCCAGTCTTTCTGTTTCCCCATCTTTCCAATGACCATGGGTTCTTCAAAGTTTTGCTCTGGAAATTCAGAGAGATGAGATGTGTGAAGGTGCTTTGTAAACCTGTCCTCCTCATCACCGTACCCCTATGATATTCTTGTAGGTGACTGCTCCTGTCCTTTTGTTTGGCCATGATAATAAGGATGGGGAGTTCGGTCTACAGATTCCACCACCGTCCATGGGAAGCCAAGCGCCAGTGCTCTCCCACCTTGTCCTGTGCTTTTTGTAAACATCTCCTGACTCCCTGACTACATTCCTGCCCTGTCTGACCACGCATCTGTCCCAGCAGCTTGCTGGAAAAGCGGGGGAGATGATGGCATTAAGAAGAACAAGATTGAGTTGCTTATTTTTGTGGTCTCCAGCCACGTAGAGAACCCAGCAGCCCCAGGCAATGGGCCATTGGCTAGAGAAGGTGGAAGTTTGAGAGTTACGGTTTGTTAAGGAGGATAAAAAGGATAAAAAAATAAGGAGGTGGAATCTGAAGTCGCAAATCTGTGTAGGGGAACAGAGCCTACAGAAAGTGCTGTCGTCTGGGAGGGGCTGTTCCTGGGGAGTGGCTGATGGTCTCAGAGGGGATGTTTGGGAGAGGACAAGGACAAGCGTTGTTGAGAGCTGAAGTGTGGTTATGCTGAGCAGCAGGGAGAGTTTTAGTGGAGCAGGGCTCAGGACGGCCTCCGGAGTGGTGCAGAGATGTGGCTGCCTAGGCAGTAACTGCAGCCAGAGCACCGCCAGGCACTTGTAAGAAATCTAGTGCCTTCTTTTAACTGTGGTCTTCCAGGATGACTGTGAACCTGAGGACCATTGTTCAGTAGTGACATTGGCTACCCCTTCTTATGTTGGGTACAGTCACACATTGGTGGACAGAATTCAACGAATCGTTGCCCTACCATAATCTTTTCCATTCATTTGAACACACGGATGATGATGCCTTTAGCAGGAAGAATCATGTAAGAATGGATGAAAATAGGTGCGCCTAAGAATAAGGCGCCTGTGATTGGGAAGCATCAGCTTTAAATTATTCTGAGAGAATGCTGGCCAATGAGAAATAGGGTTCTTTAGTTGTGTTGGAATTTGGATCTTAGATGTGGAGTCTGATGTCTAAGAGTTCCCCTGCTGTCTTTTAAAAATGGAAACCGACAGGGTAAATGCAACAATACCTTTCTTTTTTCATTTCTGTGTGCTAATAAGAATAATAAAACCATGTGCTTTTCTTCCTTATGCCCCCGGTCCTAGCCTTATTGATGCTTAGTCTATATCTATCTTTCTATCTTTCTTTCTATCTTTTTTCCTCTTTCTTTCTTTCTTTCTCTTTCTTTCTTCCTTCCTTTCTTTCTTTCTTTCTTTCTTTCTTTCTTTCTTTCTTTCTTTCTTCCTTCCTTCCTTCCTTCCTTCCTTCCTTCCTTCCTTCCTTCCTTCCTCCTAAACTGTTTATTAGGTAGGAAATATGCAAACATTACTATAGTAGCAATAACGGTGGAGCTGAGGGTACTGCATCTTCTCCATGCCTGTGGCGAGGACCACCAATACTGTAGTGGAACTTGTGAACCTTTCCAAGGCCACCACTCTTGTGGCCTGCACAGGTCAGTTCTCACATCTCCCTGTGCTGGCAGACTGGTTCCGTGATCCACTGGGTGTCAGGATGTCCTCTAATAGGAGGATGACCTCAAAGAATTTGTATGTGGAATCTTGGCCAACCCAATAAGAATTCAAGACTCTCAGAGCTCCACGGGGGCATCCAGCTCACTTCTCTGCAGCTGACTGAGGCTTCGAGCAGACTTGAGCTGGTTAAGCCCATGATGGACAGGCTTGCCATAGGTCGCACCCCTAGGAACTGGGCGTTCGTGGCTGCCGCACTGTACAGGAATCTGATAGATGACATAACTTTGCTTGGCCTTATACTGTAGTCTGTGGTTTACCGGGCCAGGATAGGAGGGCTGGGTGGTGGAGTGCAGGTAGCTGTCAGGGCTGCCCGCGGTGCACCCCGAGAAGAAAACACATCATGTTGGACTGCTTCTTCTGCCACGGCTCCTGGATGTGCTTCCAAGTGCCCCCGTTGGCTTAGCTGTGAGCCGAAGGCTGCCACCAGATGGAGAGGCTTAGATGTATTTCTTAACACCTTTAGTTATTTCCCCCACCCATCCATGGAAGATGCCGCAGACTCCAAGCCTGGAGTGAATCATGGAGTCCGTAAATTAGAAGCCATCACCGTGATCCCGGGAGAAATAACTGCTAAAAGCCCGACGTTAGAGGAAGAGATGAAATATAAAAAGTAGCAACTCTGTCGAAGTACTTTGGCGATGACTGTCCCTAATGATGGCCTTGGTTCATCCATAAAACAAAACTCAGAAGCACTTCACCTCTTTCTCTCCCACTGCCTGGAGAGAGACAGGGAGATGAAAGACTCTTAGGAAAGATCTCCTTTACAGATGGCCAAGATTTAATCAGGGATTTAGGCTGCATGAAGACAGAAGCCTCAGTTACGTAGACATGCACTTCCACGGAGCACTTGATTTCCCAGGGACGCCAGATAATTGAGTTATACCTGAAACCCTGAACCGTCTGCATAACACACAGGCACACACACACCCAGCTTCTGTGTGCCAGGAGGTGTTAAATGCTTTGAAAACTGTAATTAAATAGCTGACGTTGTGCTGCAGAGCCACCATAAGCATTGACTGGTGCGGTCCTTCAGCATGCCGCGCTAACGTTCGATCCCAGGAGCTGCGACGAATCCAGCCCCTGTTGGTAACACATTCGAATTTAGAGGTGTGTGTTCTTGTTCATGTACTTTCTCATTAGCACTAATAATGCTAATGGGAGTGACAGATGTGATATGTTTTTGCCTCCTATCACTCACACCTTTTAGGTAGCGAGCTCCTTGGAGGAGGTAATTTCCCACGTGGTACATTTATGGAGCTGTGTGTTTAATAGTTTGCCTCAAAAGAGAATATGTCCGTAGGGACTGTTTATTAGTGGATGGACTCTGGGGGAAAGAAATTTGAATTAAATCAGTTTGAACCACCGAAGATATTATGATGGCAATTAATATAAATGGGAATGCCACACACTCATTTGTTCTTATATGTTTTTCAGGATTTTTTTTTTTAATTTCTTATAAGATTTCAAGGTTTTTTCCTTCCCCCAGACTCGTGACTTTGATGCTTGAATATATACCCTCTTCATTCCTCCTCCGCAAACCTTCCTATTTGTTCAAAGGACTCTTTAGTGTTTAAGTGAGTGACCGACAGTTCTCAGTATTTGAAACCATGCAAAGCCATCTTCTTCTTGTGAGTACTCATCTCATTAAGGGCTGGTATGCTTGGTTATTGTATTCCCTCCACCATGATAGCAAATACTTAGTTTCTTTTTTGAGAGATCCAGAATGGATCTGTCTGGGGATGGCCTGCTGCTACTCAACTCCCTGCAGCTCCCCACAACCCCAACTCTCACACACTCAATGTTCACCACACCCCATGCCTTGGGGGAACAGTGGCGGTGTGGTCCTCATAGCTCCAGCTCTTCTCTGGGCGCTCCTGCCTTCTTCTCCCCCAGGCTCAGAGATCTCAACTTTCTGCCTGGAGAGCTCCTTTCCTAGTCCTTTACTGATGGCGGGGGGAGCTCATGGGGATACATGTGTGAGAAGATGGTGGAGGAGCCCTGCTGCTCTGGATGGTGGCATGTGGGGATGGCTTTCTGGCATTCTTATTTCCATGCAACATGCATGTTTCCTTAGAGACGATAGTATAGAGTGGTTAGGTTACCTAGGATCACAAAGTTTTTATGTTAACGTGGTTCAGAAATGTTATAGACTAAATAAGGACTTGTCTAGGATGGTTTGGTACCGAATGCATTGATCTCTGCAAATCAAATTCCAAATGACCTTTAGGAACAGCCCATTTCCAAATTGTGTATAATCTCTAGTCTATATTTCTGTCTCTTCTTGATGGGTTACTCAGATTGTTTATTCAGGCTCTGGAAATAGATGTACCAAGTCTGCAGTGTAGCATGGAGGAAAGAATGTGAATCCCTGCCATTATTAGCTTTATGTCCTTGCGTAAGTCATGTAATGTCCATGAGCCTCAGTATTTCTATCTGTTAAATGGAGATGATTAATAGCCACGATACTTCAGAGAATGATTGGGAATATCATCGGAGATAACGTACATTAAAGTGCCTATGTTGTTAGGCAGGGACGTAAACCAAAGATTATTTAATAGTTGGATGGAGAAGAGCTGTGTTGGCAGGTCTCTCAGATACTATACATTTTCTTAAATTGTTGAAGGTATTTGCTAGGATTTTTTCCCCTTAGCATTTTATAACACCACTGATGTATTGTTTTTAAGTAATACAGATTTTTAATGAATTAATATTCTTAATGGCTGTATGCTTTGTAAGTAAAACACTTTACAGTAGTAAGGTGCTTCGAAAAGGCAGTGTCCCTTGACTGATTAAAGACCCGCTAGTCTCTTTATGTAACAGAAATGCTCGCCACTAGGTTAAATCTTAATCAGTAACAATGTTTCACTAATTACAAGAGCTGCTTTATATATTGGATAAATCGCTATTTGTAAACATTGGATTATATTAACTAACAGAGCTGATTGCCAGCTACAGAATAAAGCACAAGGTTTGCTAAAAGCTTTCATTAGTGGCTCGAAGTAGGTGGGCACTGCTGCCTGATATTTCACTTAGCACGGAAAGGCAGGTAACGACATTATGAATACATTTATAATGCAGGCCAATTTCTTCTAAAATGCATGTAAGTATTATTACTTTACCGGGAGTCTGTGAAATATGATTTATTTAATGCATTTCAGCCCCCATAATATTAAGACATAATTGAGATGCAGAGTAAAAAAAAAAAATCGCATGCAGTCAGTATGGTACATGAATCATATACTAAATTGCTCGTAATTTTAAAGGCACTTAGAAAAATTGTGAAATTTATATAATGCGTTCTTATGTTTGGAAAAGGTTATAAGAACAATAGTCTGGTTATTTTAGTATTTCAGTCCTAAAAATAGGACTTTTGCAGTATTCCTAAACCTAAGAAAGCCATATGTGTGAGGAAATCCAAAACTTCTTACGTCCAATTCTCATTAAATAATTTCTGTGAATTTTTCTTTTAAACCTCTCATGTTTAGTGAAGTCGTTGAGCAGTATATAATTTCTATAAAGGCCATAATCTAGTTTTTATAAACTATGCAACTGGATGAATGACAACATAAACGTTGCCAGCGTGTTTAGAAGGGAATCAGTTAAATGGTACTTGGAATTTGGATGATTATTGCTTTGAAAAGACTGAAAATCACAGGTCTTGGCTTTATAGTTTAATTACTTGCTTAACAATTGCTAGTGATTCACTAAATCACAAGGCTTCCAAACCAATAACATCAGTAACTGCGGCCATGCCTGAGCAACTCCAATTTTCTTGACAATGGCTACCAAACTGTGTTTAGCCTAATATAAACTGTTAGTTTAACAGCAAGCAATAGGAGTTTCGAGTGTACCATTGAGGAGATTCCAGCCAATTGAGCGCTTTACCAGTGGTGACACTTATGTCAAGAATAACTTCAGCGTATTTCATCAAGACCAGTTGGAAAAGCAAATATAGTAATTATCCCCATCTCTTTTTGATATTGAATTTAATAATAACAAGCACCGTCCAGCCCTCCAGGGCCTCTAATTAATAATTGGTTCTTGAGAACACAGCATGTGGCTCCTCACAGTTGGAAGAAGGCTGGCACACAGGGTGAGCTTAAGGTCCTCCGTACTTTTGTGGGCCGGGGTCAGAGCTACTGGTGATGGTTTAAAGGGAGAGCAAGATGCAGGTGTCCTGGGGGAGAAGTTACGTATGCTTTTATCTACCTGAGCTGTCTTTCTTCACTGTGTCTTCACTTCGTGGCATTTCTGTGAGTTCATGCCTCTTCCATCTTGCCCTTTGGCAATGGTGAGCTCTTTATTCCAAGTAGGTTCTTGCAGAATTAGATGAGTTCCTCAGTTTTTACGTAGGTAGCCATCTTGCTCACATGAGTCACCTGAACCCCTGTTCTTTAGTATTTTACCACTGAAATAATGTAAAAGGACATAGCAGACTTGCATTTAAGTAGTGATAATAAAGCGTAATATTTTATCAAGCACTTGCTTTTGCCAGGCTCTGTGCCCAGAATTCCACGTGTATCTTATTTGATTGTTATAGCATGAGGTGGTGGTATTACTGTTCCTATGATTGGAATAACTGAGGCTTAGAGAAGTTAAGTAATTCACCTTTTGCCGCTAGGCAATCACTTTGGCTCCAGACCCATGCTTTGAGCTACTACGTACGCCATTGAGTCTCTAGTATAAATGTGCCCTCTAAGTTTGTGAACATTACTTATTTAGTTGTGACCCTGTATGAAATACGGCCCTCCTTGGTGTAGATGGGTACTTAAAATTTTTTAAAGTCGTGACCTCCAATAATACATTTTGAGTTATGATGCAGTGCTCGTGGATATATGAATAAACACAAGAAATTCTACTTTCTGCCTTCCTATTTTCCGTTTTATTCTGTTTCCATTTTTAAAGACAATGGGTTGTAATCCACTAAAACAATTTCATAGTCCGCTAATAGGTAGCAACCTACAATTTGAAAATCATTGAGAATCAGTGCAGGCCTTCTGAGGTCCAGGCTCGTCAGTGAAATCTGAGTCTCATTGGTTTTATGTCTCACTCGCTTATATGCTGCCTCAGATACTTGCACTTCTAATTTTGTTAGTTTTCTAATTTTGTGGGACCTTAAGTAGTTTTGCTAGTAGGCATTTGTGAGTGATTGAATTCTGAGGATGGATTAATATCTTTCCTGAGGCTCAGAGTTTCTCCTTTGCCATTTCATCATGGTCCTTTAGGGGCGTCCCGTGGATTTGAGATTGAGGGTTATACTCAGGCATAACAGCAGGGAGTCTGCTTGGGAGTCTCTCCCCCCACCCTCTACCCTGGCCCCACTTAACGCTCTCTCTCTCTCTCAAATAAATTTTAAAAAAGTAAAATTGAGAAGATGCAGGGTAGTCTCTTGTATTTATTATCTTGTACCCTTTGCCAGGCAGACCTACCTAAGTATTGGCCAGAAGGCAAGACTGAGGTTGTTGCCCCACTGTCTTTGCCTAGAATGAACTGGTAGCACAGACTGGGGTAACCAAACACCAGTGTGACATGCGGTACCCACGTCCTCTCATGCTCTCCCTCCTTGAGCCAGCAAATTTGGGTGCCTGTGCCATGCTGGAAGGCTCTAGGGTTACAGTGGGAAGCTTGACACACATGCTGCTTCTTTGAGTATCCGTTCTAGTGAGAAGACAGTTGGAAAATAAGCGGATATACATATATCCGCTTATTTAACAAATGCAGGAAATATATGAGGGGCAGCACTATGGAGTAAGATGACTGTAGTAATTCTCAACTTATCTGGGCCCCATTCTCGGGGTGGTTAGTTTTGCCAGTACCTGCAGATGTTGCAAAGCGACCCCGAATGTGTCAGCCAAAGGCCACCACAGGATTTCCATTTGGGAGTGGCCCGTAACTCAAGGGGAGACTGTTCTGAAGAGCAGGGCCGTGCAGGCCATGGAACAGCAGCATTGCTATCACTTGGAAGCTTGTTGAAGGTGCAGGCTCTCTGACCCAGCCCAGATCGACTGAGGCAGAATCTACATTTTAACAGGATCCCCAGGTAAATATGCACATTAAAATTTGAGAAGCGCTGCTAGAGTAGTGGTTCTCTGCTTGGCTACTCTAGAGAAATAGAGTTGGGCATGATAAGTCACTCCCAGCATAATGACATTTTGTCCAACCTTGAAGCATCTACTAGGGTGGAAATTGTCAGATGCTGCCACTTAACTCACTTCTGCTACTCCCAGCAAGACTGAGCAGTGTACCGTCTCCTCCCTTTGGATACCTCCCTCCCTGCAACCGGAATGGACCACCAGAAGTTCGTCCTCCCCCAGCATTCGTTAGAAATCCCACTGGTGGGATTCATTTCTATATGGGTATCAGCAGCAGCTGACCTCATTTGTCTCCTTGCACCTACTTTTGGAGTAGGAGCCCTTTTACCTGTGGCCGCCTTGCTCCCAGACTCTGCTAGCCATGTCCGTGCCTGTGTGTGTAATAAACCTTTGAAATACTTGGGATCTTTGTCTTAGCTGTGCTGTATTTTGGTGTTTTGACCTCTGGTATCTTTTTGGAGGGAAGGAACAGCAGACCCAGATACGGACCAAGTCAAACTGGGGCTTAAAAAAAAAATGAACATTTCTGCAGGGTAGGACCTAGGATGCAACATGTTTCAAAGCTTCCAGATGATTCCAACTGGCAGCCAAGGTTGACAACCTCCTCTGTAGAGGGAAGACATCTTTTATGTTTTTAGGGCCCTGGAACAATTGAGAAGCTACTTATGATAAATTCTGACCGATGCTTTCCATGTCCATCATTGAAATACACCCTCCTCTGCAGATAAATATGTAGAAAGCAGGCTGAGTGTACACCATTAGAATCACTTGGTCTCGTTCTCACAAAACTCATGGTAGCAGAACAGAGAGCCACCAGAGTTGGATTTGAGTCACCACCACGAGGCTGACATCAGATCCTGTGGAAAATAGGTTGTAACAACTGTGACTCAGTTGATAAATGAATAATAGCACTTTAGCATTTGAAAAATGCTTTAAAAAAATGCTTTTTAAAGTTCCTTTTCATGTGTAGAAAATTTTTGTCTATCATTTTCATCTGACTCAGGCCAGAATCTGCTTCACATTTGTGGAAGTGATCCAGACCTAGGTTTCTCTCTGATTCTGAAATTGACAGCTATAGTCCCAAACTTCCACACTCTGGAAGGTTTTCGTGTCAGCCTTGCTTTTTTGCCTTTTGCTTTTTCAGATGACACAGCGCAGAAAGGATCAGTTGGGAGTCCCTCAAAGCCAGAAGATTAAATGGGATTAAGAGAAGGTATTCTGAGGCAGGAAACGGTGACTAGATGAAAGGACTCAAGGGGGAAGATTTTGAGGTCCTTAGATTTTATGACGTTTTGGTAAGCCAGGGCTATAAGCTGTGGCTCAGAAGAGACACTCAGGTGGAAAAATTGAAAGGAGGTCCTTAAAATTTTGTAGGATGGAAAAAAGAGAAATTTTAGCAGAAAAGGTTCGTGTGCCAGTAATGAGCCTGATCTGAAATATTGTCCTTCCAGCACTTTGATATGTGTCTATCAGTGGTCTGTCTTTGACGTTCAGACCCTGCATGAGCTGGCTTAACTTGTGAATCCTGACTTAAAGGGAACAGTTGGAGATGGCAGGTTCAGTGCTCACGTACCACAGCGATGGGCTCCCGAGTTGGGCTGGCCAATAAGCAGTTCCTTCCAGGACAGAGACCAAGGGAAGCGCCTTGCTTTTGCTTTGTCTTAGTGCCTGCATGTCTTTGACAAGTGAACAATAAAATGTACTGTTTGATTTTAGACTGTCTTGCTTCTTTTCTCTGTCCCTCCCGCAATCTTTCTTTTTCATGTCGCATTCATTGCATGAGGTGCTTTTCACCTCTCCTTCCTGACCCTGGGTTCCAGTGTTCATTGGTAGCTCTCACCCAGGATGTGCTCTAATTGGCAAAACTGTAAACCTGGTAGCAGCAGTTCTCTATTTCAGTTTCCTAATTGGTGTCAGGGTCTGCTGGTGGAGCCCAGCCATGTTGGACTGATGGATAGATCGGCTGCTGTGACCGCCACGCTTCTGTCTGACCAACAGGTTTATTGCTTTTTGAAACCAAAAATTAAAATGTTAAATATATCCTACAGTGTTCCTAGTGGGTCTGAAATGAAATCAGCTCTTCATCATTAAGGAATACTTTCAATGTTACCTGAAGGTCCCTTGGGTTTGCAACTCGAAGTTTTTTTCTATTTCTAAGTCACAGCTGGATGTTTTCTTGCTTTCATAATGCAGTGTAAAGCTGCCTTATATTTCACACCGCCTGCTGCACAGTGGGTTTCTTCTTTTCAGAAGTAACGCAGACATGGTGTTAAACGTGTGCGTGTTGGGGGTTGGGCTGGCATTGAAGAGACCCCACTCACAGAGCTTGAAATTTACAAGCTCATTTACATTGGCCAGTGAGAAGGTAGGTTGTTAACTGAATCATAAGAAAAAATGATACAGATTCTTTTTCAAAAGCTCTTTCACGTGATCGACATTTATGTCGAAAGTATAACCGAGGAGTTAGGCATATGAGCGTAGTATAATGACTGTTTACCCAAATTAATGCCTGAAGTTAGAGAAGGCTACAAACTGCTGCATTTTAAAATCGAGTTTTAATACTTCGATTAGCATATTACACTCCAGTATAATAAAACAATGTAATAATCTTAAAGAGATCAAGTGTTACCAGTGAGCAAACCTCTGATATTTTTGTCTCTTCGAGTTTCTGTAGCCAGCACTTAATCATTTATAGCAGCATTTCTTTTGTAGAAAGAGTCCATCTTTATCAACACACATTGTGTTTTAAAACATTCTAGTAATACTGTCTTATATTTGTTTGCTTTATACTGGTTTTCCAAAGAACTTTCCTGTCTGCTTTTCCTCTTGTGCTTTTGAATATCCTCAAATTAAGGAGTTACTATTTTATATTTTATTGGGGGGGGGACTGAAAAACAAAAGTTCTATGACTTGATGGAAATCACTACTTCCACATAAGTGATCAAGTTGTGGCTTGAACCAGCTCTTGTGACTCCATGTCTAGTGTTTTCCCACATTAATATACTGCTCTCTATGTGCCGAATGTACCATTAGTGCTCTGGGCATTACAAAGATGACTCACACTCTCTTGGCCTAAAATTCTAGTTCAGAAGATCAACATAGGCACAGGTAGAAACACAGAGTACTAAAGGGCTGAGGGAGAATTCAGGCTCTAGAGATAAGGTTGGGCTATAGAGATGAGTGAGGAGAGAGCCTGCCAAAATTTCTTAGAGGAGTGAGTATCTGAGCTGGAACTTTAAAAAGGAGGGGTTAGGGATTTGAAAGGTTTTTGGCATCCAAACTGAGAGGACGGCTGGAACAAAAAGATCCAGAGATGGGAGAACCCGTAAGTTCTCCTTCTGGATGTTGAGTACACGAATGTCATTGGAACTTACGGGCTGGGTAAGGCGGCCTGTTAATGGTTGACAGGTCAGAAGGTGCAGAGCAGACAAATGGCCAGTCTTGTGGCCATGTCGAGGGTAGATTAAAGGAGAGAAAAAAAGGATGAAAATCTTTTAGGATAGGAATGTGGGGTAGTCTTTCCAGCAAGGCGAAGCAATTTCTGTTAAGAGACTGTACATTGGCATTCAAGTGGGGAGACTACATATGGTAGACATTGCTGAGTTTAGAAGTGGAAGGTCCAAAAGGAGAAGTGAGCTACACCATACCATAAAGATTACTCTGATTTCAAAGACTGGCAGGAATCACAAGTCAGTTTAAGATTTCTGTCATTTTGGTTTATTACTGAAGCAGCAAATAGGCAATTCTAAGGCCATCTGATGAGGTAAGGATCCATGTGGCTGGATGGAGAGGCTTTCTCTTACTTTCTTATTTCCTTGGGCAGACCTTAAGTACTGTGGTCCTTAGAGCAGTTATGGAGGAAATACTCTGTCATTTTCATGGTGTTCAAAAACCATAGATTCTCTGACTTTGTATATGAAGCTGAGGAAGGCACTCTCCCAACCCTTAAGCATCTACCTCACTATAAGACAAAAGACTTCCTGTGCCTATTCCTGTGTTCTGTTTCTTACTGTCTAATTGGATGGTGATGGCTTAAGATTTGGTTAATGACCAGTTATGTTTCAGGTTGCTGTGTTTGAAGTACCAAGACATCCATGTGGATATGTTCATTAAATAAATTAGAGGCAGTTTTGGAACTGGGGAGGGTGGCCAGGGATGGAGAGAGGTCTGAGAATCTTTCTCACAGCGGTAGAGATCGGGAGTGGTAAGATCTCCAAAGAAGAGAATGTGGACAGAAGACAAAAGAAGGCAAAGGTAGCATTTTGGCAGATACCCACCCGCCTTTAATCAGGTGGAGGAAGGGTTGTGGAGGAGATGACATAGGAGCCATCTGCAAGGAGAGAAGGAGGAGTGTTGGCTGTGATCAGAAGAGAGAGCTTCTTTGAAATGGTTCCCAGAGAGGGCCAGCAGGATGAGCGCTGATCAGAGGCCGTTGACTTAGGCAATTATTGATCTGTGGTTAGCTTACCTAATAATGTGCATACCTCAAGCAGTGGAATCAGAGCCAGCTTTCAGATGGCTAAAGAAGGGAAAAAAGGAAAAAGCTGAGGAAGTTACTTTTCTGTCAGGACTTTAACCTGTGAAAGAACTGTGGTGAAGAATATATACCTTGAAAAGCAGCAGTGTTTTGGGAGTTTTCCCTTATTTTTTTTCCTTCATTTCCCCCCCTTCTTTTAAATAACTTTCTTCATTGTTTTTAGCTCATTTTTTAATTCAAGTATAGTTAACACACAGTGTTGTATTAGTTTCAGGTGTACAATATGTGATTCAACAATTCTGTGTATTGCTCAGTGCTCATCAGGATGTGTGTACTCTATATCCCCTTTCTCTGTTTCACTCATCTCCAGCCCCCCCGGCTGCCCTCTGACAACCACCAGCTTGTTCTCTATAGTTAAAGAGTCTGTTTTTGGTTTGTCTCTTTTTTTTTCTTTGTTCATTTGTTTTATGAACAAATAAATTCACACATGAGTGAAATCATATGACATTTGTCTCTGACTGACTCATTTCACTTAGTATTATACTCTCTAAATCCATCCATATTGTTGCAAATGGCAAGATTTCATTCTTTTTTTCTTTTTAAAGATTTTATTTATTTATTTGACAGACAGAGATCACAAGTAGGCAGAGTGGCAGGCAGAGAGAGAGGAGGAAGCAGGCTCCCTGCCGAGCACAGAGCCTGATGGAGGGCTCGATCCCAGGACCCTGAGATCATGACCTGAGCCAAAGGCAGAGGCTTTAACCCACTGAGCCACCCAGGCGCCCCAAGATTTCATTCTTTTTTTATGGCTGAGTAATAGTCCATTTGTGTGTGTGTGTGTGTGTGTGTGTGTGTGTGTGTACACCACATCTTCTCTATCCATTCGTCAATGGAAGGACACTTGCATTGCATATCATAGCTATTGTACACAATGCTGCAATAAAATAGAGGAGCATATATCTTTTTGAATTAGTATTTTTGTTTTCTTTGGATAAATACCAGGTAGCGGAATTACTGGGTCATATGGTAGTTCTATCTTTAATTTTTTGAGGAGTCTCCGCATTGTTCTCCATAGTGGCTGTATCAGTTTGCGCGGAGAGGTTTTCTTTAAAGAGATTAATGTGTTTGAGAGCTTAGGGCAGGAATCCAGTGGCAAGAGAAAGATAAAAAGTGCAAAAAGGTGGTAGTAAATTGATAGAACACAATCTTAGGGAGTTTTGAGGGGGAGGATATATCCAAGTTTAGAGATGAGGGTCTTTGAAAAGGGAAGAGAAATCCTCTTCAGAAGATCATGTGAGGAAATTTAAATTGGAGGGAGAGAAGTTTGCAACCTAATGGGCTCCATTATCTCAGTTACAGGATTCATCGAGATTCTGTATTCTCCTGTGTGAATGCCAGGTCAGTTTATTCTTCAGGGCAGGAGTCTGAGGCAACCTCAGGGGAGCAGGGTCAGGTGTGACGTAATGGAATGGCCAGTCCGGTGTCCTGAGCAGGTGCATCTTCGTTGCTAATCAGATGTTGATACCTCTTACCTGACTGACTTGTCCCTTCATGGTCCCAACTTGAACTTTCACTCAGGTCTCCTGGACTTCTTTTAGTTTTTACCCTTTATCCTTGATTTCATTCTCTTCATGTTCCAGGTCTTCTTCTTGCCTGGATCTGTCCTCCTCCCGTAATAGGATACCCTCCTCATCAGGCCTCCAGTGAAAGACCTTAGCCTAGTTTCTCTGAGGGACTCTTCTGTAGGTTCTGTGCTTCCACAGAGAAAGAGGCTGCAGTTGCTTCACCTGTATCAATCAGTAGACTTATTATCTGAATACTTAAATATGTTCAGAAGATCCTTTGGGATATGGATATCTTTGATTTTAGGGGTAGTGTAAGAAACTCCTTGGGAAAGATGGGACCTTTTAAAAAAGTTAGAATGCTGTCTTAAATGTATCCAACAGATTTGAGTTCTGTCAAACTAGTTTTTGCTTGCTGAAACCTACCTTTGAGTCGTCTTTAGGGTTGAGTTCTTCCGGGGCTTCTGAAATCCATTCTGACTGGCGTTGGAAATGGACATCTAATTCAGAGAAGATCCTATTATTAAAGATTGTCAATTTTAAACAGCTTAATGCATACATAAGTGATAGAGCTCTTTGAACAGGGTCTTCCATATTTTGAAAAATAACACTTGTTTTAGAAATTCAAGCCATTTTAAACCAGTTGCTTCCATGCAGTTCGGCAGTAGCTGTTAGATACTATTATAAATGCTTGGGCAAGGGTCAGTGTTGTAATCTTGGAGGGGCTGAAGTTTATTACATATTTGATCAAATTACCAGCTTTTCCTACATTTACAGATGTGTAGACTTTTTTCATACCTACCTGAGTAGGAACAGTAGGAACAGGGTTAGCTGTGAGGCGTTAGAAATGAGTGGAGGGGTGCCTGGCTGGCTCATTTGGTTAATTTCTTATTTGGGTAAGCATCTGACTCTTGATTTCAGCTCAGGTCATGATATTAGGGTTGTGAGATCGAGCCCCATGTTGGGCTCTGCATAGGGTGTGGAGCCTACTTGGGATTCTCTCTCTCCCTCTGTTGCCTCTGTCCCCCACCCCCACCCCTACAAAAAAAACGAATTTTCAGAGACTTGGTGTGCATATTCCGAGTAAAGGAGATTTTCCATTTCACTTCATTGTGCTTAATAAAGGCAGCTGGGCAAGGGGTCAGAAGCATCAGCAATCATTTATGATTTTCCATGAAACTACTGTTATACTACATTTCTGGGGACCAGGCTAACATCCATCATTGTCTTGGTTATAGGGAGCCCTTCACTGTATGTTCTAATCTGGGGGTGTGGGCTTATGTAATCTGTGTGAAGATAGGTTTTAATAAACTGCACTGCCTAAAGTTCTGTCATCCATTAGATTCTAACCATTAACTCCGTATCCCATAATATATAGAATTGTTCATAAAAAGTCATCAGAGATTATCTGATAAGGAGGGTGGGCACTGATACGTCATTAAAAGAAAAGCACCTCTGTGTCGAAGGTGCAGCTTATGGGATGCGCTCGTGTCCATCATCTCCTTTGCTCCTCAGGTTCCTGTGAGTACTTTCTTTCTAGCCTCTGTACTCCATTTAGTCTCATCCACACCCAGGGCTCAAGCCATCTGCTGTAAAGCAACAACTTCAGAGTCTAGATTCTTAGGCTGTAGTTTTCGACACGGAACGTTTAGCCGAGTCTTCTCGTCTCACTTGCAGACCGCGTAGAGACTGCTGTTCTCTTTCTCAGTGAGCGAGACCACCCTCTGTATCAGAAATCCAGTTGTCCTCCTTGCCATTCCTCCTTTTCCATACCCTGCTGATTCCACTTCCTGAAAACTCTGGAATCCAGGGATGCCTGGGTGGCTCAGTGGGTTAAGCCTCTGCCTTCGGCTCAGGTCGTGATCTCAGGGTCCTGGGATTGAGTCCCGCATCAGGCTCTCTGCTTGGCAGGGAGCCTGCTTCCATCTTTCTCTCGGCCTACCTGTGATCTCTCTCTCTGTGTCAAATAAATAAATAAAATCTTTTAAAAAACAACCAAAAAAAAACCCCCTGGAATCCAAACCTTCTGGTACAGACCTTATCTGGGCCTTCGTGACATTTAGCCTTTATCCCTTCAAGCATTTCCCAACTGCTTGCCTCAGTGTTGCACACCGCCTCTGGAGTGGTTTGGTTTATCTCAGGTGAACCTGATGTGTTAGTCCCAGGCAGGAAGTCCTGCAGTGGCCCGCCATGGTCTCCAGGTCAAGTTGGAGCTTCAGCAGGGTACCAAGGTGCATCTTCATAATCTGCCCATGCTCGGTTTTGCTACCTCATCTTTGGCCATATTTCCTTTTTTTTGGGGGGGGGGGGTTTTTTAGCTAATTATTGGCCATATTTCTTTTCTTTTTTTTTTTTTTTAAAGATTTTATTTATTCACTTGACAGAGATCACAAGTAGGCATAGAGAGAGAGTGGAGGAAGCAGGCTTCCCGCCGAGCAGAGAGCCTGATGTGGGGCTCGATCCCAGGACCCTGAGATCATGACCTGAGCCGAAGGCTGAGGATTTAACCACTGAGCCACCCAGGCGCCCCTGGCCATATTTCCAAGTGCAGCTTCAATGCCACTGCCGTGAACCAGGTCGTTGAACCTGCCATGCATTTTCAGGCTACCATCCCTCCATGCTTTAATGCCTTTGCTTGTGAATATCCATCTTTTCCACCTTAACTCTTTCTTGAGCCTCATCTTTGGAATCATTTTTGTTAACATTTTTCCATCCACTGTGAAATTTGTTATTCTGCTTCTGTGTTTCTGCTCCACTTCCCCAGTGGATATGAGCTCTTAGTGGACAGGGGCAGCGATCATCTGTTTCTTCAGCACCTTGTATCATGACTTAGGAGTGTCATGGATCTTTGCAGAACATTGCACAGGTCTGAGTCTACACACATATTAAATAACTAAATGACTTCTTCAGGGCTGTAAGAACTACGACTACAGCTAACTCCAAAGGTTCTCCTCTAGAACCTCTGCTCCGCTTTTCTATACACCAATTCTTACAAAAATAAGTCGTGATTCGGCTGACTAAACCATTGATCTTGGTTGAGTTATACTCTGGCTTAAAAAAAAAAAAAGTATTGTCAATAAAACAGTTCATTAGTGTGGCATTAGTATGGCTGGGTGCTGATAGGTTGTTCCATAGGGGAAAAATATCAGCCACAGATTTTTTTAAAAATCTGTATAAATAATATAAACTCAGTTAAAACTTCACATTACCGTACTGAGGGGCTAGCTCGGGGAACTGTGTCCCCTGTGAATAATGCATTTAATTAAGTTCAATTTTAATATTTAAGGGTAGCAACCAGACAAATTTATTACTCCCAATATTTATATCTTATAAAGTAGTAAATTGTTGCTGGAAAGCAGTAATAAAATCCAGTCATTTTGAAATGAATTCCAGAGTCACTGTAATACAGGGTTAATCCGTGAGGTACCGTGTTTTCTACTTGCAACTTTGCAGCATAATCAGGTTCTTTTAAAATTTATCTTACTTAAATGAGAAATTATCTTCCACCCATTTGTTAGATTAGAATCTCTCCCCTTTCTAATGGAGACTGAAGTGATTTTCCTCACATCCTTTCTTTCTCCTGGCTCCCTGCTCCACTCCATTATTGATATTATTATCTTGTAAGGGTTGTTTTGTGTTTCCAGAATTTATTTTTCTCCCCCAAACTCCCCCACCTTTTTCCCTTCCAAACAGATAAATTCAAAGAAAGAATAGCCCTTCTTTCATCCATTATAAATCATTTTTCATTTGAGCATGTCATCTTGCTTTTTTGTTACAATGAAGATCAAAGGGATACAGGTTCACCACTAGTGTTCAGTTCTTTTCAGTTCTGGGCCTTAAAGAAATAGGATCTAGTTTAATTTGTCACAGCTTTAGATCTCTCTCAAGGCATGTGGCACTCAGGTGGCTGGGCGTGACTGCATGCTGTGTGTGTGTGTGTGTGTGTGTGTGAGAGAGCAAGCGAGCTGGACATTTGGTATTTCATATGCTTTGCATTGCATATCCCAGAGATAGCACATCTCAAAGAACGTGTTTGTATTGGAATATTGCTTGCTTCTATTTAAACCAAGCTGGGAGTCCTTTAGAGATCCTCATTTAAAAATATCCACTCCATAGTTTGAACTCTGGTGTCCTATGAATTTTGGATATTCCACACTTGTTTGGCCTTTTTTCTTTTCTTTTCTTTTTTTTCTTTTTCTTTTTTCTTTTTTTTTTCTTTTTAAAGAGGTTAGAAAAAAGAAGAAGAAGAAGAAGAAGAAAAAAAAAAAAGGATTTCAGTCCCTTACTCTGACCACAGCCGGTCTGTCCTTTTTACACCACGACCTCTGAGTTGTCGGTTGTCTCAATTTGGAGTATTAGCAGGTCAAATGAGGAGAGGTTATTCGTTCCCTATATTTAAAACCAGGAATAATGAATTGCCCTTAAATGACTGTGAGACAGTGACAGATTTATAAATTAAAAACAATTGAGCTATTTTTAAACACCCTGCTTTTTACTTCATCCTGTGATTCATGTCTTTATGTCATGTTATTGTGAGACCATCGTTGGGTAATATTAGACTAAATCCTTCCCACTCAGTAGGCTGCTTGTCTGATCATTCTTAGGCTCCAGAATTTCCATATGATGTATTCCATATTTCACTAAAACCAAGTCTCTTTTCCCTAGTCTCATTATCGTCACATAATCTCACCCTGGTCAGTCAGCTTAACACTTCTTTTGTTAAGAAGTGCCAACAGTTCTTTTGTTCTCATTTCTTATTTCTCCAACTGTGGTCAAGGTTCCATTCTTCTAGTTATATGTAGTCTAAGGTTTGTAAGCCAAATGCTATTCTTACGGTTCTGATGAGTTGTATGCAAAGGATTAAGGTGTTCTTCAAAGTCTAGTACCCATTTATTTATTGCATAGAACTAATGAATACTTAAACACTTCAACTGTGTATTTTTGGGCTTTATTATTCCTGCTCATTCCCTAAGTCAAATTGCACTTCCCATATGTCTGTTTCTTTTTTATCTTTGGGTGGCAAAAGTGTTTCAACAAATATTTCAAAGTCTAAAGGCCAAAAATATTTCTGGTTATTGAGTGGGGTCTATCTCCCACTGGTAAGTTATATTCCAAAAAGTGTGTTTATTTGGTTGTAGAACTTGGGTTCTGATTTTTATCTGATTTTACATGCAATTTTATTCATGAAGATCTGAAGGCACATAAAACTCATGTATAGTGAGGTTTACAGACCCTGACACCCCGTTGCTAAGAATTAAAAAAATAAATCTTATTCACAGTCAATACTATGTTCTAACTGGTTGCACTTGCCAGAAATCTGGCCACTGCGTAAATGGAATAATTTAAATTTTTTTTCTCTCTGAATATGTTACATATTTATTTCTATCTCTGTCTAATCTTATCTATCTATCCATATGGAAAAACCAGGTTTGGAGTGTCCAGTCACATACAAATCTGTCTATAAATGGATAATCACATTCCAACTATGGTGAAACACACAGACATTTAAACCAACCAGAATATCAAAGTTTTGAAAAGGACTATTAATGCAAATTTTTTGATAACAAAACAAATTTATTAGAAGATTCCGTTGATGCATTTGATCTTTGAATGTCTGTTATGACATTGTTGTGACATTGTCTATTGTGACATGTGTTTGAAAGGTACATGTTTTGATCTCATTTTAGCAAGACGTTATTCCAATTATTTTGAATCCATATTCTAAATGGCTCTTTGAGTTTGGTTTTCCTTCTTGACCATTGTAAATTCTGCCTTGTGTGGCAATACGTAAGTTTTCACATGAAGGTTTACATGTAGATTCTGTTTAAGATATACTTAATTTGTTTATCCAGCAACATTCAGCACATTATGGATGGTGAGGGTTTGATAAAGCGTGACTGTTTGAAATGATGTTTTCTTGTTATTGGCCAAGGGATTTAAAAGAGTAAGTAGTTACTTTGCTGGTAGGGTTGCCCTGTAGGTAAAATACAGAGTAGCAGTTTGTAAGTAGACCTACAGTAATGCTGACAGTCTCAGTTGTGGCTAGAAACCAGTTTAAGTGAATAAAACTCCCTAGAAATTGGTCAAGCAACTTAGAAGCCGGACTTAAATACTCAAAATAATGTTATGCTCAAGTGAAAAAATAAGGCTTATGCCTTTCAAATGGACATTTGATCAAAGTTGAAATGTATCACTAGTACCTGCCGGTACATTTGCCATTTCCGTCCCTTCCGAAGAGAAGCCGGGCTACAGTACTGAGACTTCTTTTAGTGAGTTAACTGGTGTGGGGTACAGACCTGGCATGGACTCAAATCAGGGAGTGGCACTTCAGTGATGTGTTGGGCAGTTTTCTGAACTTTGTAGTATTTTCTTTGGTGTTTAGGCTTTGGGGGACATGAACCAGAGACTGTTGATTACTTAGCAGAGGTACTTAGTGGTAGTATTAGTAGTTTTGCTTGGGAAAGGTCACATTCAAGGCCTGCAAACAGATTCTGAGTTAGGAGTGATTTGGTCAGTCAACTCCTTTCTTCCTTCTAAGGATAACTGGCGTTGTGCTCTACAAGCCCATTCATTCCCGTCTCCCCGCACTTCCCTTAAGCTGTTTCTTCTTTTCCCTCTGGCCTGACTCTTGCTTGCCAAGTTGACAACAGGTTTTGCCTTTTCCTTTCTGCATTCTCTTTGTGAGCTTAAGAACGCTTATCCAGTCAACCTCAGTTGTGTGTACCCAGAAAAAGATGGAGGGAATGGAGGCAGGGCTTCTTGGCTCTTGTGTTGACTCTTTCTGGCTGTGGGTCCTCTGGTGGTCATTTACTGTTGCTGAACCTTTGTTTCTTCCTATCAACAGAGATGATGCTTGAAAGAATGGATTTCTCAAATCCTTTAAAATTTTACAATTCTCTGCAAGTCCCCTATGTTCTGTAGGGAAATTAGACATCTCACTAACCCAGTGCCATCAGCCTCAGAGACTTGTGGGATGAAGTCCCCTTTAGGCTTTACAGCTGCCTTTGGGCCATTTTCTAGTGGAAAAATACACTCAGAATTTCAAGCAATTGCCTTTGAATATTGTCTTTGGAAGATGACTAATGTAGACTTTTTTTTGTATTTATTGTCAGTGTGTGTCACGTTTTTCTGGTTTTTTATTTAAAGATCTCAAGCTCTTCTTAATTTCAGTTTATTTATTTATAAATTGAGATTTTTGACACGTCCTTCAAGAAAGTATTAGGCTTATTTACTGTTTACTTTTACAATGGGCTTAATATACAGAGGCTTGTAGATGATTAATCTTATTACTTTGCAAAAGAACAGTTTCAAGGGGTGAGTACTGAAACTTGTCCTTGTACTTGGAATTTACTTGCTTTTATTACATTTTTTAAATGAAATTTCAGAGCCTGGAGGAAAGTAGTGGTGTAAGTATATTTCAGGAATATATAATTGGTTTGAATTCTCTTTGGTAGAGAAGAATTTTATAAAATTAGAGTATCATTATGAGTAGAGTTTAGCTTTTTTGCTTGTTTGTATATATAGACCCTCAAATCTTTTCAAAATTGGAGTCATAATTTACTCAAATATCATCATATTAACACTAAAATATTGTTCATATGACTTTTTCCTTCCCCTTGTTCCACATTTAATGGCATTCAATGAGTTTTGCTTCTCTGTGGTGGTGACTTCTCAAGAGGAAACTGTCAGTGGTAGGTGGGGAACAGCCTCTCTCCCGGGAGCCCATATGAGGATATGACATGTGGTTCCCATTGTAACGCAAGCAGTACCTGTTACTGTGGTTCTTACTCAGCCAGTAAGTGTTGTTACAAAAAAGAAATGAAGTCTAGAATTATTTTTCATACTCTCATTTAACAAAGAAGTGAGCTGTATTGGGATGTATAGTTTTAAAAGCCATTTTCTTGGAAAACTACAGTGCCAGATATTTAAAAGAAGCAATCTGTAAATAGCTTTTTAAAATTTAAAACCTGAGAACATTAAGAAAATATTGATGCATAAAACGAAACAATTAAGTGAACAATGATTATGTTCTTATTTTGGAAGATAGCAAGCCTGTAATTCTAAGTGAATTTGAACTTGGGTCGGAGGAGCCATTTGTCGGGTAGGCATATAGAGCACGGAATATCTTGCTTCTAAAACACACGAGAGCATGCCGTCACCATCCTGGAACTCCATAATCATTTTTGCTTCTCTTTTTTATGGCAAGAAACAAACAATAAACAAATAAACAATAAATAAAACACAAGTTCAGGAACTATCCTCTCTGTGAATCATAGTCTTGTATTTAAGAATAGTAAGTTGAGAGAACTTGATCTTCAGTGTACATGTTTGGTCATTCAGAAAACTAGTTCTGTATCTAAGTTATCTGCTTGCTTTTGGGGAGGACTTGCATGTTAGGTAAGCATCTTCTTTATAAAGCTATTCATTTTCTCTCCCAAAGTGTCAGAAGACTAGGTTTTCTAAGCCTTTTGGTTAAGGTACCATATTTCTGTTAGAGCCAGGGTCAGCAAACTATCTGTAAAGGGCCAGATAGTAAATATTTTAAGCTTTGCAGGCCAGACAGTTTCTCTTGCAACTATGTAACTCTGTCATTGCAGCATGAAAGCATCCATGAACAAATGTGTAAGTGAATGGATGGGGCTATGTTTCGATAAAACTTTATTTCCAAAACAAGTGGTAAGCAAGATTTGGCCCTTGGGCTGCAGTTTACTGACCTCAGTGGTAGAACAACAGTTCTCTCTCTTTGTTCATATGTGCTGTGGTGCTGCATAGATTACCCACATTATAAATAAAGGGATAGATGAAGGGGTGATGATGGTATGCATTTTCAGGGTGCTACCTGTAGCACTCTCACTTAGACAACAACCCAGAGACCCAAGGAATGAGAGCAGCTTATCACGGGGATAATCGTGGGTCATCTGTGGTTTGTGTAAGAAGTCCGTCGGTCACAGTCTTCAATACTTTATTAGTAGAGTAGGATGACTTGTCCTGCTCCTCATACTTGTGTGATATATCAGATTGTAGCTGTAAGTCTTTGAGAAGCACCAGGTTTAAAAGGCCAGTTCTTTGGAGTTAACAGTTCGGGTTGCATTTAGAACCCAATTTGTCGAAGCTGGAGCAAGACATCTCCGCTCATCCAGTGGTGTACACGGGGGCCACACACATCTTACGGTGCAGAAAATGCTCTCAGTGTAAGGTTAGCCAAAGAGTGTTTTTTTTTTTTTTTCTTTTTTTTTGTCTTTTTTTTTTTTAGTGGTATGCTTTGTGTTTAATATTCCTGGATCTGTCCCTGTCTCTGCCTCCTGCAAGCTAGAATCACTTCAGACTAATCTTGAAATCTTGTGACTGGATTTGGTCAACTTGAAAGTTTGTTTTGTAGCTTTCTGGATGGAGTCAGATCAATGGTCTTAGGGATCATGTGGTCAAAGAAGGGTAAACAATTTTGTGGCATCTTCCAGGAGCAAACCCAGGGATATGGGATTAGAGTGAAAGCAAAAGTGGTGGTGATGATTCAGCTGTGGTATAACTCTTATCTGACCTCCCCAGAATCCACCTGGTAGGTTAAACAACTTCCATTCCATTCCCTTATGAAATAGAGTCAGTCATCTCCGTGGTTCATTGGTGCTCATCGCCAGTAGACTTTATGACATTCCTGTGCATTACCTGATCAGTTAAGTTGGATGCTTACCAAAAGTCGGTCATGTTTGTTTGCAAGCCTGTTTATGTTAGGTGTTGCTATTGCATAAATTAGTTAAATGTCATGTCATCTCTTGCTATTATATGCAAAATAAGGTGAATGCTTTGGAAAGACTCATAAATGTGATTTACTGAAAACTGGCTATTGAATTAGGTGTGGGTATGGGTGAGAGAACTGTGGGAAAGATTGGGGGATGGAAATCAAGAAGGATCCTGCATGCTGATTGCTCTATGAGGGTCTTTTAGTCCTCACTCACCTTTAAGAAAACCAGCTCAAATTAATGATAGTCTATTATAAAGAGGATAGGGAACTCAGCAGAGCCATACTCAAAGAAAAGGACTCATTCTTATTTTAGACAACTGGCAAAGAATTTGGATTTAGATGCTTTATTACAACTTAATGTATAAAATACGTAGGTAGCTTTTGTATTTGTGTATCATTTACTGGTCCTGACTATATTATTTCCCAAATGTATGCCACACTGTGCCAGAACTCTGATTATTGTCCTCATTTTGGTGATAGAGAATCTAAGACTTAGATAGCCTGTGTAATTTTTCCAAGATCTTAAAGCTAGTAAATGCTAGATTTGAAATTCAGTGTCTTTGTCTCCCTAACTATACCATCGCCCATCCAGCAGCCAGCTCAAGATTTTTGCAATAGATCTTTCTGAATGCAGCAATAGGTAAGATCTTAACTTGTTATCATTTGCTATGCTAGTCCTTCCTTATTAGATTCAAAACTGGAAGTTGTCACAGAGTGAATAAGCTTTAGTGAGTGCAAGAAATATAGACAAAGCTTCACTTAAATTTTAACTGTGTTATCCTTAATGTCTTTTCTTCATTCTGATCCCCCTTTCTCATTTGTTTGCTCACATACCTACTTAGAATGAGTATGTTGTTTTTAACTTCTTAAAAAATGCCTTTACGCATATGATTTAATTTGATTCTTAAAAGAGAGGAAAAAGTCAGGTGTCACTAGCTTTATTTCTTAGATGAAGAAATCAAGGTTCACAGAATTTAAATAACCTGAGAGGGGTGTAGAATTTGAATAACATACAGAAAAGATCCACGTTGCAGTTGAAGAGCTGGATAAAAAAATATGTAGCTGCATAACACAGATATTTAGTTAAAAGAGGAGAAGTTTGAGGGGATTACCTTCTGGTAGTATGTGTAGAAGTACGACATGGAGGATTACGACTGGCTCTTTTCTAGCTACATCTGAGTATGGGATTAATTTTTTTTAAGGATTCGGTTTCAGCAGGAGGAATTTCATTTAAAGACAGGAACTAGTTCTGGTAGAAGGAGAGTCTATTGGTTAATCGTCTCTGTTGGGATTGTATAGAACACTTTTAGATTCTGTCCAGATTCAGAATAATAAACTCGCCAACCAAGTACAGGGTTCTGCACTTATATATATTGATTTTACTCTTCTTTTTAAACAACAGCAGTATCAAACTTAGATGCAGCCTATACTATTTGAATGCACTCAAAAGAAATTACATACTTAAAGTTTATTGTAAATAATTTCCTACAATGTTCTTTTCATTCTCGGGAAAATAAAGAATGGTGATATGAAGCAATGCATTTAGGGAAAAAGAGGCTGCTCAACAAAGTTTCACTTTTATCAGTTTATATCTTTCCCCACTGAGTGATTTAGTTATTATTTGTAATTCTCTGAAAGAGCACTTGAATGGTAGACCCAGACAGCCATAAACTGGTTAGGATGAAGAGTAGAAGAAAGTGGATTTAAAATTGAGAAGTATATGGAATTGAGGGATGAGAAGGATTGTTTAACTAGATCATTGGGAAATAATTAGAAAAATAGATAACCAGTAGACAAGAGACATTTGGAAATCCAGTTTCATGAGGGGCCTCAGGAATTCATTGGCCTGCCCCCCATATATGTTAATTCAGCAGTGTGAGAGTCCAGAATGGCAATGCTAACTTCGACTTACCAGAGAAAAACATTTTGCTTTCTTTGAAAAATTAGTTTTTTTATAACTCACACAAAGTATCACAGTTTTACATGTGTCAACGATACTTCTTACTCTTTGTTCCCCATGCTCACAAAGCTAAAAATTAGAGAAATAATGAAAAGATCGGGAAGAGATTCATATAAGCAAAGATGAAGAGACCTCAGAATGTATTTGCTAAATCAGGAATAGGGAATTTCTTTTTTTCTCTAAATTTTTTTTCCTACTAATTGTCTGGGGTGGGGGGAGGAATCCAGCCATAAGAAGTAGGGCATGGGGGATGAAACTAACACTTCTGGATTTTGAGAGTCAGATGTGTGACATACTCAACTTGACCTCTTTTGAACTTGGAAACAACAACAAATTAAGGCATCACATACATTTTTGCCCACTTAAGGGCAAGAACAAAAGTGAGGAAGAAGAAATAAGCCAAGAAGAGAGCCACGAGGAGAAAGAAATTCTTGATAAGTGCAAAGATGGATAAATAAGGGAGGGAAAGATTATGACAGTCCAAAAGTAAACACCAGAGGAAAGAGAAAGAGGGAGCAATAGAGATTGTCCCCATCTGCCCTCACCATGCCAGTTCCAGCACTTTCTCAGGCTTCCCGGCCCATGCTTTTACCCACTAACAAGGCTTGATCAGAGTAAAGCTTTGTCAGAATTTTTCCCATGCTTATTACCTCTGTCTTACCCATAGTCACACCTGTTTACCTCCGCTTTGGTTCCTTGCTGCTCTCTCCCAATGGATGCCCTCCAAGCTTGTGGTATCTATAGGACTTCAGAGTGTCCTTGTTGAATTTATCTTTCTCTTCTCTATTTTAGCTTCATTAGTAAACTTTTCCTCCCATTGTTTCTAAATTGATGTGTTTAAGTAATCTGACGAGAAAGTGTAGAGCATTTGAGGGTTCCTGTTCCTTCACCCAGCACACACTCAGTCACACACGTCTGTCAGATAGGGTGTGCTGATTTGCCATAGCTGCACCCATTTCTTCCACTTTTAGGCTCAGTGGTTGAGAGCTTTGAAGGCTGTTGACTGGAAAAGGAAAGTATGTTTGTACTTTGTTGAAATCGAATCTGTTGTGACTATCAGAACAAATAGGTCATACTTTTTTTTAAGTTTAACCATTTTTTTCTTTACCTGTCCTATGGAGAAATCTGTTTCCTATTGAATCTACACATAATCGTACTAATTTCAAGAACACCTTGGATGAACACAGTTGTATGCCCAGGTCTCAATGGTTGAGGTTGTAACGTCATTTCTGCATGTTCAAGAAAACAGACATGCAGAACCGCTTTCTTTCGTTGGCTTCTATGTCCTAAATTAATCAGAAGTTAGAGAGCCTTTGGCTCTTTATATCCCTCATTTTCATCCAGATATCATTCTAAATCCATTGCTCACCAACACCCATTTGGCTTGGTTTGCTGCTCATCAGTGTGATCTTGTTTTGTAGTTGCTTCCAAGAGGGTCACAGTGATGCCGCATCATTCTCAATTATCCTTCCGCCTGTCTTTAAAGACTCTTTCCCCTTCCCTGTGCTACCAGGCTCAGCCCACTGGGGTATCCCTCAGCTGCTGATTCTTCACACTTGTTCAGCCTGGGCACGATGTAGCAAGAAAGCACCGTGTCATAGACACCACTCCCCCGCCATTCAAAGTCTTGCGTATTTGGGGTTTGGGGGCTTAGACAACGTAGAAGAAGCAGTTCAGGTAATCACATGTGGTGCTAGTCCTTGAACGCAGTCTGCTTTTCCACCTTTAGGCTTCCTGCATTCTGAGCCTGGACAGCCCTTTCTCTTGTCTGGTGGATGAACAGCTACTCAGCCTCTAGGACCCACCTCGACGTTGACCTCATTGGCAAAGCCTTTTCTGACTCCATTGGCATCATTTTCCCTTTCTCTGATTTCCATGCCATTACCTTTATCATCGTATTATGTTGTGATTTTTAAAAATCATCTCTCTCCCTCTTTAGATTTCTAGGTCCTTGAAGCAGAGTTTTGTCATCCTTGACATGTCTACTACACCGACCAGAGGTTGTTGAACCTGGGGAGTGGCCAAATCCCTGGTCTAGTCCAGGGAGAGGAAAGGCAGAGCTCATTTCCTTCACTACATACTCATTCTCAGGCCTCTTTTGGTATGTGTCCTTGACATATCTAGTATCTTGATTGATCGATGCTCTGGAATTTTCATCACACGATAGGGTATTGTTCGTTGTGACTTGCGAGTTGTTGCCATGCTCGTGCGCTCTTCAGTAGAACCGAGCTGTGTCATTGTGCCTGGTAGTTATACTCTATGTTGAACAAACATACAGTGAAGATTTCAGTGTTTTGCAAATACTAATCCATTTAACTTCATAGCTACCTTATAAGGGAGGTACTATTAACATTCCAATTTTATAGATGAGGAAACTAATGTACGGAGAGGTTAAAGTAACTTGCCTTATATCACATAGCTAATAGGAGGAGGAATTGAAATTCCAATCCAGGAGTTCCGACTGTGGATTGTATGTAATTAACCTCTGCACAGTTCACTGCCAACGTCAGAGGTGCTGCTTCGTCTTTAACCACCAGCATAGTTTATCTTCTTTTTTAAAAAATATTTTAGTTATTTTACAAGTAGGCAGAGAGGCAGGCAGAGAGAGAGAGAGAGAGAGAGAGAGAGGAGGAAGCAGGCTCCCTGCTGGCAGAGAGCCTGATGCGGGACTTGATCCCAGGACCCTGAGATCATGACCTGAGCCGAAGGCAGAGGCTTTAACCCACTGAGCCACCCAGGCGTCCGTCCTGTTTATCTGCCTTTTTGACAAAGCGATGGGAGCATGTCTCAGCTCAGAATCTTGGGTTGGGTAATAATTTCTAACCAGAAGTTGTTTTCAGTGTGTTTTCCCTATTATCTTCTATATATGACAGCTGAATCTGGTTTTCTAATTATGGTAGTTATAGAAAGTTTTCTCTTACAATTATTGAACCTTTAAAAATGAGCTAGTTTAAAGAAAAATATCAAGTCAATAGCAGTAGGTCTTAAATGGTGGTAAATTAATATCACAAAAATCCTAAGCGTGGGGGCACCTGGGTGGCATAGTTGGTTAAGTATTTACCTTCGGCTCAGGTCATGGTCCCAGGGTCCTAGGGTCGAGCCCTGCACTGCAGCAGGCTCCCTGCTCAGCAGGGTGTCTGCTTCTCCCTCTACCCTCCCCCTACTCTTGTGCTCTCTCGCTCACTCTCTCAAATAAATAAATAAAATCTTAAAAAAAAAATCCTAAAGGTGGTACATGAAATATTAATTGATAGGATTTTGTGATTAGTTGCCTGTACGGGATGAGGAAGAGTTATGGATACAGCAGGTTTCTAGTTAGGTTGATGTATTTGATTTTTAATATATTACCAAAGAAGCAGCTGAAGATAAAAATGTGAGTAGTAACTGAGGGGAAAAAGGGAATAAAAAGGACATGGCAGGACACATTCATGTTTGATTATTAGTTTACTCAAATTGTATGTATATTCAGTTCTTTTGTCAGATTGGGTGTGTAGGTAAAAACTCACTCGTGCCAAAAATGTTCTGCTGTATACAGTTTTATTTTATTTTATTTTTAAAGATTTTCTTTATCTATCTGACAGAGAGAGACACAGCGAGAGAAAGAACACAAGCAGGAGGAGTGGGAGAGGGAGGAACAGAGCAGGCTTCCCGCTGAGCAGGGAGCCTGATGTGGGGCTCCATCCCAGGACCCTGGGATTGTGACCTGAGCCGAAGGCAGATGCTTAAGGTCTGAGCCACCCCATGCTCTATACAGTTTTAAACACTTAACCTGCTTGAGGAAGTGGTTTATAGATGGGTTTGGAGAGCCAAGAATCAGTCCTGTGAGGTTAGTCCAAAGGCACTAAGTCAGTGGGTAGGAGAACAAGGGGTTTATCTGGAAGGGGCAAGTAGGCTGAGCCAAGATAAGTTCTGTGCCCCATAGTACATGTGATTTTTATTTTCCCATGTAACTTTATGTACCTTGACAACAAACTTTTGGTTTCTCATAGGACTTTTATGGGAAGAAGGAAAATGAAAATAATTTGAGCTGTCCACACCTTTGGGCTCCTTGGGCCTTTTTATGGATCTCTTGTCAGTGTCTGCTATGACCCATTTGCGATCTGATGGTTGCCGGGCACACCATTTAAGCAGGGGCTGTTTAAGTAATCTCGGCTGCTCTCTGCCTAAAGGTGACTCTAACAGGTGCTTCCGTGATGCTCTGGGGTGGCCCCTAGTTTTGTTTGGATGGGGGTGGCAAGTCATCTTCTGAACATTTCCTGGGTTGGGCTCTTCCCATATTATCCCCATCAGTCCCTGACACCCAAAATGTGAGCTTCTTTCTTTCCACCTATTTCTACTTAGATGTGTTCATTTAGGGAGTGGGCATGCTCCTGGGACTGGTGGATCCCTGCTCTGTGATGGTGGAACTCCTATCTCCTCCAGCTTTTCTGTCCACTGTCTCCATGCCCTTTCACTCCTGGTTGTTTATGGTTCAGAATGGTCTGTGCTTCTTTTGGGTGTAATCTGTGATTGCATCTGCTGCCCCTTAATTATTGTCCTTTATTCTTCTTAGTTTTCTGTAACTTTTTTCTTCTGCTTTTTCTTTCACTGAAAGCCTGTGTGACAGCCAGGGTCGTACTCTGGCAAACGGTCAGCCTAGTCCATTCGATTAGTACTGCCTGTCTAGAGCCCTGTGTTCAGGAGGTTCTAGAGCCCCTTCCAGACTCTGAGTCAAGGGCAGTGATGGCCTAGTGATGTCTGCCATGGGCATGGGAGAGCGAGGCAGTGACATGCCTCTGTCTGCCATTCCGGAAGGAGTCTTGGAAGCACGTAATTGCTAGCTCTTTGCTGATCAGAATGCATTGCTCTGTTATGTGTGATAGAGTAGAGGGGGCAGATTGGATCAGGAGGAAATGGAAATAGTAAGCTGCCTGCTTAGGCCTATCTCTTGGAACGAGAGAGATGGAGAAAATGACGTGGAAAAATGCACAGTATTAAATTGCGAGAGAGATCTAGAAAGGGGAATTTCAGAAATACACTTTTTTTTTTTTTAACTCACCTTTCTCTCTCAAAAACACACTCCTTGAAATCCCAGTGGTTATTAAGAATAAGGAAGTTGAGGAGTGACGAATGTACATTTAGTTAAGCCACCCTGTATCTGTTAGGAACCTGAACAATTGGGCAGGTGTATAAGGAAATCTCATCATTCATCCACCAAACCTTGTTGTCTTAGGTACCTGCTAGGCTCTGTTCATGCAGTGATCAAAAGACATCCTGACTGTCCTTGAGGGGTTCACAATTCTTTACTTTAATTTTTGTAGTTATTTGCATGCTTACATTATTTCTTGAAGCAATTTTTTCATAGGAAAAGTTATCTGATTATTTTTCATTCTTGTTCCAGTCCCTAATGATTAATTTTATGTGTCCGCTTAACTGGTCTAAAGGATACCCAGATAACCAACTGGTAAAACATTACTTCTGAGCGTGTCTGCGAGGGCGTCTCTGGAAGAGATGAACATATTTGATTCAGTACACTGCGTAAAGAGATCTGCTCTCCCCAATGTGGGCAGGCATCATCCAGTCTGTTGAGGTGAATGGAACAAAAAAAGCAAAGGAAGGGTGAATTCTCTCTCTTCTTCATTTGGGATGTCCCTTTCTCCTGCTGGTAAACATTGTAGCTGCTGGTTCTTGGGTCCTTGGACTCCAGGACTTAGAGCAGTGACCCCACCCTCGTTCTTATACCACCTGGTTCTCATACCTTTGGCCTCAGTCTGATTGTTATGCTGTCGGCTCCTCTGGTTCTTAGACTTGCAGATTTAGGCTGAATTATCCAACCAGCTTTCTTGGTTCTCCAGTTCGCAGACGGCAGATTGTCGGACTTCTTGGCTTCCATACCATGCAAGCCAGTTCCTATAATAAGTCTCCTCTTATACCTATCTCTCCATGTATCCTCTTGGTTCTGTTTCTCTACAGAAATCGGACTCGTATACTCGTAAGCAACAGCACTCTGTACGATGCCTCACACATAGACGTTTTTTCGTATCTATTACTGAATGAATTGGTGCCTCAGGCTGCAAGTGCCATGGGAGTTCATAAAAGGGAATGGTCACCAGAGCCTGGGCGTGCCTTTGTAGAGAAGGTGGTAAAGGCACTTGTGCAATAATGAGAGTCGTGGATAGAAGACATCTTGACCATTTATTGGCCATGTGTCTTGGGCATTTCTTCCCACTTCTGTGACCCTCAGTGTGCTCTGCTGTAATATTGGGGTGATAATTTTCCCAGGGCTTATTTTACTATTTTATGCTATGAGCACTATAGGCATAGTTTGGAAAATTTAATTTAGTCTTAGCATTGTTTTGAGAATTAAATGATGTAATAAATATGAAAGAATTTTAAGACCTCTAAGTGCTGTACAACTAGGAGTTTTTATTAATCTTTGTTATTAAAAGTGGCTTTCTCCAGACTCTTGAGTTCAGGGATCTGTCCCCTTGGGTTTATCTTCTGTTTTGTTGAATTGTCCATGGAAGCCTAAAGGAGCCAACATGATCTGGACCCAGTGCATAGGATAAAGGCTTGTGCTTCTGACTCACTTATCGGGGCCTCTTAACTGTCTATTGCAACTCATTGGCAGAGGGTCTAGAGTTTTAACTTTTCGACCATACCTTAGAAACCAAGGTTCTGAGACAAGGATGCCTACCTAAAAGCTAGTTAAATCATAAGTTAAGAATGGAATACAGGTTTCCTTGAGTCACATTTTAAAAGTGGCATACTAAACAATATGTCAGTGAAAAGTCTGAGGAAATATTAAAATTAGGGTATTTTAAAATTTATCTAGAACCATCATGATCTCTCCAAGGTGGTAGGTTTTATTAAAATGAAAATTTAGTGTTAGACTGTAGCAAATTTGAGCTTTTTTGTGGGAGGGCATTGGTACTTGTGTAGAGCTGGACGTGGAGAAAGCTCCCAGTTATATTTTTCCTTGGGATGGCATAATTCTCTCCAACACCAGATTTTCAACTTCTGACTGTCACTGGTGTTTCAAGAAAATAATGCCTAATAGCTCATGATGACATGTCCCAGTTTCTGTCCTTCATTAATTACTTCTTCCTCTCCAGTTAATTTTATTTTAGAATGGTGTGTTTGACATCAAATGTTTCAGTGGCCTATCTCCAGATGACATGGTTTCACTGTCTCTTTCTATGCGGAGATTTTCTGTGGCGTGGCTAATGGTACACACTGTGTTAATCCTTGCACGTCACCTCCCGGTGTTTTGGAGAATGGTTTGTTCTTTCATTAGTGCACTGTCCTCTCACTGGAACTTATATTATTTACTTTAGATGGGATTTAGAAAGTGCTGGTGGAAACACAACTGCCATTCAGCACATGTAGGCCTCTATTATCTCACACCTGGATCCTTTCAACAGCCCCCATAATAGTTTCCCCACTGGCATTCTCCCCTCTTTCTAATCCATCCCATACACTAGGATTAATCTTCCTAAAATACTGTTTTCATCGCACTCAAAAACCTTTAGAGGCCTCCCATGGCCTATAGGCTGAAGTCCGGACCTCTTAGCCTGACAGTTCTGTCTTCCTGTAGGCTAGTTTCCACTTACTTTCTGACCCTCCTACTGTAATTCCCTCTTCAGCTGCTGTACATGCCCAGGCCTCTTGTCTTCTCTCCTCTGTACCTTTGATTACTGTCCCCTTTCTTGCAGTGGCCTTTGACTCCATCTCTGCCCATCTAAATCCCACTCATCGAGCTTTCAAGCTCAGTCCAGCTGATCGAATCCTTTATTTTCTTTGCAGTACTCACTGCCCTTATCATATATTATCTTTTATGATGGTTGTTTGTTTGTACAACCCGTGCACTGCCCTCCACCCAGTTTGTAAATCCCTGAAGGACACAGCCCTCACAGAAAAGAAGGGATTGTTGCTGGTTTTGTAGCTCTGTGCAAATTGGAGCTTTAGGGTTGTGATGTATGGTCATTGAGATGGATTTGGCTATTGTTCCACCATGTCTTGCACAGCGTTGGAGGATCTTCATAAAATCGGTTTCATTGAGTGCTTGTTGAATCAATGAATAGGTAAGTTGATTTTGTTGTTCTGATAGGTAGATTACCTTAGCATTTAACTTAGTGTCTTTGCAGGTGTATAGGATTTGAAAGCCCAGGAAGAGACATTTCACAAGTGCCCCAGAGTCATTTATGGACTGTCTTGAATTGTGTAGTCTGCTTAGATCCTGGTTTTATGCTTAGTTAGAGCTGAGTAAGTTGGTGGCCAGGTTTTCCTACCAACCACATTGGAAAAGTTCTCCAGAGTGTTCCAGGAACTATTTGGAGAATACATAAATTAACAGCTTTATGGTACATTTCAGCTCTTGAGGATACAGACTACCTCAGCAGACAGAAAGCAGCTCCAGGAGGACAAAATAGAGCTTGTTGCGAAGATCAGTTCAGCAGTCTTTTTACAAATACTCAGCCAGTTTTCAACTCTTCCTTGATCATGTCATCATTACGGCTTGTGTTCATCTGACACCAGACAAAAAGAACAAAGGAAGAAGATGGGGGGACTTGGGAGGGAATTCCTCCAGGGCTTAAACCAGGCTTGTCACCCTGCAGGGGCACAGTATCTGTTTTTAATAATCTCATATGTCATCTGCGGTTTATTATTAGTAAAATATAAATCCACATCTCAGAACTTTTTGTAAAATTTTTGAGAAGATTATGAAATGTCACTTGTACTCTTCTTTGAGGAAAGTGGGGGGAATGTTAACTTGCTAAATGTCATTATACAGCTTGTTTTCAGCTTCAGATTAATAGCAGGTGGGAGCCATTTTTCAGAGCAAACAGGCTGCCTTTTTAGTTCATTTAAAAAAAAAAAAAAAAAGCACTAATTCTTTACCAGGGCCTGAATATTCTGTGCTAGGTGACAAATGGCAAGAATCACAAAACATTTTCAACATTTAAAAAAATAGAATAGCTGGCTAATATTGTAAAATTTTAAAGAACCAAGCCAGAGCTTTCAGCACAATATTTCTTTTACCATACTAAATGACTTCTACGTGGTGGTATTCATGCTTACCATCTATATCTGTTACTTTATTTTCTCGTATCTCTTGTAATTTCTGGTCTGTAATATCTTTTTCCACTTCTGCAGTGCTCATCCCAGATCATAAACACCACTTAGAAGCTCTGTAGAGGCTCACACATGCAAATGCATGCTTTTTAATATGCACGTGCATTGTAGGGGTTAGGGGAGGGAGCACTGATGTTACGTTGGGAACAGTAAGAATTTTTATTTTTGCATTCTTTTTTCTTACTCACAGGTGGTTTTTTTTTTTTAGATATTGTTTAATGTGTCAACTTTAAAATGTGAGTCAAGATAACCTGTGTTCTGTTCTTAACCCATGACTAAGTAGGTTTATGGTCTCGTGTGCATAGAACTGTCGCAGAGTTAGATCTTCAACGTCTGAAGACCTTGGTTTCTAAGGCACGTTCCTGCTTCAGATGTATATGATCCTTCCTCTTTTTATCTGAGTATTTTAGATAGCTGCTGAATATGGCAGCCAGTGCCATTCAGTTTGTCATTAAGATCGTCTTTTTTACTTGCATTTGGTTTAAGAGGCAGGAGGGTGGGGGTCACTTTCCTTGGGGCTGGAATCAGATCACTTAGCTTCTCAGTCTGAACAGTTGCTAGGAGCTTTCTGGCCTCGATCAAATGATGGATGAATGAAAATTACACTCACAGGAGGATGGTTTTTAAGCCAGAAAGATAACATGTAATAAGATAGGCACAACTATAAGGCAGGCAGGGTATCATGTCAAATAGTTAATAATATTCTGACTTCCCAGCAGGCAAAACCAAGTCAAAATCATGAGGTTGCTTTTTATTCTTGGGTCCAAACTTAGAGAAGTGTCTGGCCAGTGAGCTGTAGTGGGAAAAGTCAGAAATTCTGTTTTCATGTGACAGCTACTCCAGCTGTGAATTTCAGGCAAGTCTCTTGTCTGTAACTGTTTACTTAAATGTAAAAAAAAAAAAAAAAGTTGGGGCCACATTGGTGGCTTAGTCAGTTGTGTCTGACTCTTGATTTTGGCTCAGGTCATGATCTCGAGGTCATGAGTTCAAGCCCTGCACACATTCCCGTGCTCGTGCCCTCTCTCTTTCTCTCAAAATAAATACATGCATCTTTTATAAAACAAAAAGTAGGTGTAAAACTGTACTCCTTACTTAACATTGCTGTGGAGTGAAGCTTTCTAAAGTGATTATGTAGTTTTAGGTCCTCAATAGTGATCAAAGATGTTAAGAATTGAGCTAATGTTTTGGTTATGTCCATTCCTGAGTCCCTTGTTCAGCAAACCTTTGATGAAAGGCACTCCCCCGTGTGCCAAGGGATTCTAGGATTTGAGAATCCAGAGTTCTCTGCTTCATTATGGTCCTTCTGCCCCAGTGTACAAATAGGGATGAGCACCGTGCTAAGTCGAAGCTGGCCACGCTCAGGGAATGAATGAGAAGACGTCTGATTCGGTGGAACCCTCTCCCCACCCCCGGAAGCAGATAAAGGCCACCTTCTCATTCCTCTTCAGCAAGCTTGATCCATGAATACAAGTAGCTTATTTACATTCTCTCTGGTGTACTCTGTTGCTTTCCACTTGGATGATGCATGGTTTGGACGCATTCTCTTCATTCCTGCTAAGACTTTTTTCCATTTTTGCTTTGTTCAAGCTTGAGTTTAATCATTCATTGTTCCCATGATCTCATGTCTCGTTTAGCCCATCAGTTGAGCTGGAGGCGTACAGAGGCTACAGATTTTTAAAATCCTCCTCCCTGTCAGGTTTGGGGAAAAATGGGATGTCATGGAGGGCCAGGTACTCCTTCATTCTTTCATTACCAGTGACCATTGCTAAGGAATGTTTTAGAAAAATTTTTATCCTTCTCCTACTTTGCCAATTCCAGTTTTTCTTGGGATACATGGAGTCACATCTTACTTAAGAATTTGGTTTTAAAATCAGCATGTGAATATTATTTGTCAGTTACAAGTCAGTAAAACTAAAACAAAACAAAAGAACAACAACAACAAAAAACAACCCAAAACCCAAAATCCGTGTATGAGGCAAAGGTTTCTTTTGTTCCAATTTATTCTTAGGAGTCCAGCCACGCTATTTTTCTTCTGTTATTAGGTCATTTGGCTTCTTCACTTGAGCACTAGATGAAATGTTGGCTTTTGTTTAAGGATTTGTGAATGAAAACTGTATTATCTTGAACCACTAGAATTCCATTTACTGGGCAGGGAATGAGAGAGGCCGGGAGTACACGGATTCAGACTTCCCGGTGGAGTGGGTAGAATTTTGTGCTCTACTTAAATTCCTCTCTCCCCTCTTCAGTGAGCAGTTGGATTTACATACACTAAATGTGCCTGGGATGCAGGGACACTGCACTGCCCTCTTTAAAGCCTATATGTGAGATAAAGATGCCCTGGTATTTTCTGAACTTGTTCATATTTCTGTAGAAAACGATAGCTAGTGTGATTTGCTTAGCACCAGTGTGTTGAACTTGTTTTAGAAAGTGGTTCATTTTTCTGTCTGTCTCACCCGTTTGAGTCTTTTTTTTTTTTTTAAGATTTTATTTATTTATTTGACAGAAATCACAAGTAGGCAGAGAGGCAGGCAAAGAGAGAGGAGGAAACAGGCTCTCCGCAGAGCAGAGAGCCTGATACGGGGCTCGATCCCAGGACCCTGGGATCATGACCTGAGCCAAAGGCAGAGGCTTTAACCCACTGAGCCACCCAGGTGCCCCTCACCCGTTTGAGTCTTATAGGTAGTGCAGCAGGTTCAAGAAGCAGCCCTGTGAATTTTGCTGGGACAGAGAGCCCTGTCACTCCTCCGGTAGCCACAGACCCACCACCGATGCCAAGTCAGGCAGGGAGGGAGCGCCACTGCTGCCATGCAGCATCTGCCCCTGGCAACCAGGTGTCACATACACGCCGTCTTTTCCAAATGTTTTTGAATGTGTGTCTGTAGCATCCTAGCAATTCGGCAGCAGAACACACACATTCATTGAATTTCCTCTGGCCTAACTTTCGAGTAGATTCAAACAGAATAATAGGAGAAATGTTGTGGTAGATGTACTGCATAAAATGTGAATGTTACAGGGATATTGAATATTACCTAGTCCACCCCCTTAATTTTACAAAAAAGGAAGCTGGCCCCGAAAGGTTAAGGAACTTGCCCACGATCATGAGTGAGCAGCCAAACTGGAATGAAAGTTTCAACTGTCCAGTGACTGTGTTGTTGCTTTTCCTGGTACACGGGATTTCTGGATCAAATTGTGTTGCACAGGTCCAGTCGGAATTACCCAGCCTGGCCTGACCTGACTGAGCCAGAGCAATTCCAGCGAGGACGGATACGTTCAAACAGATAGAACCGCTCTCTGGTGTGCTGGTTTATGTTCTGCTTGAACCGGAAGCTGCAGTTGAAGACCTGCTCAGAGTTCGTTGTCCTTACGTGTGTTCTGTGGCAGCTGTGGGAGTGTGCCCTTGGGGTGTCGCCAGCAGAGAAGCTCTGTGAAGGGTGCACTTGGCTGTAAGCCTCAAACAGCCGCAAGCCCCAAACCCACTGCAGGGTATGTCCCCAGCTCATGCCCCCACCGGGCTGGTAGCGCACGGCAGGGGCTCTGAGCTGGGCTGTCTCCCCTGACACAGGATTCCTCCACTGGACAGTCTCTACTCCAAGGCTCCTGGTCGTCCTGGCTGGGTTTTCTCAGAGCTACGCTGTTGTCTTCTTCTGTCCTGGTCTCACATCCCAAGTGTCAGATCTAGAGCATCATCTGGCATTCTCTCCCCCAGTGCTGTTCCCTCTCTCCTTTACCCTTACCCCAGTACATCTCTTGTACTTCTAATGCTCTCTCAGCATCCGCATCCCAGCAGACCCACGTCCCAGCAGACGTGGCATATTGGCGGTTTCGAACACCTTTTTAGAATAGCCTACAGTGGGGCGCCTGGGTAGCTTAGTGGGTTAAAGCCTCTGCCTTCGACTCGGGTCATGATCCCAGAGTCCTAGGATCGAGCCTCATATCAGGCTCTCTACTCAGCGGGGAGCCTACTTCCCCCTCTCTCTCTGCCTGCCCCTCTGCCTATTTGTGATCTCTGTCAAATAAATAAAAAAAAAAATCTTCAGAATAGCCTACATTAGCCGTTACAGCAAATCTTGAAAATCTCTTTATGCTGAGTACTGTTGAAAATAACTACAGATTTTTGGTTAGTCCCTTTTACATTGTCTTCCCTTAATGTCAAGCCAAAATGAAAAGAAATACAGTCAGGGAGTTGATGGGGAGTGCGCTGCCATCAAGAGGTCGGTCCCAGAGCCAACTCTGGCCCTGACCTTAAGGACTCCCTTAGTCAGCAAGGA
Organism: Lontra canadensis; assembly: GCF_010015895.1. Taxonomy (NCBI): domain Eukaryota; kingdom Metazoa; phylum Chordata; class Mammalia; order Carnivora; family Mustelidae; genus Lontra; species Lontra canadensis. The sequence continues at coordinate 12,758,342 of NW_022630996.1, forward strand.
GCTTGGAGCCTTGCTTGCTTCCTGATACATGAGCTGGATGATCTTTGTGGGGTTTGTTTTATTTTGTTTTACTTGTTTGTTTTTCCAGCTGGGAATACGAAATAGATTCTAAGAGGAGAGGTTGACTCCAGCCAGTTGGTCCTAATTGCGTACACATTACATCTAAGTTTAAATTGAACAAACACAGGTTAATATAAAGAAAAGGAACTCAGAAGTGGTGCAGTAATTGTCTCTATGTTGTTGTCCAGCTTACATGTCAGATCAGTGACACCCAGTGTCTTGGCACAAGTAATGGGGTTGAGCTAGCATCTCTGTGTTAGAGTGCTTCTGAGATTTTTAATCTCTATGGTAAAACAAGATTATACATAAGTGCCTGGAAATGGAAGTATTATTCCCTACAATATGGAATAAGAAGAGAGACATTTTAGTATAATTGCACCTTCAGCTGCAATTGGGAGGGCTTCTTGCTCCTTTCCGCTCAGTACCGTGTCAGCTGTGGTCTGGAGTTAAGACTGCTATGCTGTTATATGTAATGGCAACATTCAGTGGTTTATAAGCCCATCTACTCTGCAGCTGAATCTGATAATAAAAGCCCTACCTGCTCTGAGTCCACGTAATCACACGATAGTTTCATTGAACGCGGCCCTTTTTACAAACCACTTTTCCCTCTTTCAGAGATCCTTCTTATCCTTAAGGTTTCTGAGCTTACTAATGATTCTGTGGCACAGCATTCTCATTTCTTTATAGAACTTGGTCTTCTGGAACTTTGTTTTTGTTATGGATGGTCTTTTAGACCTGATGCATGTTTATATTCTCTTGTGTCTTCCATGAACATGTAGTGGCTAAAACGAGTCTTCATTTTAAGAGAAGATAAAGCTGCTGCTTTGAGAACTCTGAACTCCTAACAGTTCATTTCACTTTTGATTCTGCATTTATTTAATGTTTCTTCTGTGCTGGATATGGTGATGGCTGTTCTTTCTTTAAGTGGGTGAACCGGTTTCGTGTTGAAATCTCATGTGGCTTTGTACCTTTGAATGTTTTAAGTTATAATGGAAGCATTATATGCCTCTTCTCAGGAATGATACATAAAATATTTAACATCAGGTCCAGAGCTTTCATTACCCAAGCAGGACAGATATTAAACAAGTAGTACCCGTTCGTGTTAAGTGAATGTCCGTTCTGCCTGAACGGAACATCGGGTACGTGGATTCAAAATCCAAGGTTGTCTAGGCATTGATTCCGTTTGTGTAAGGAGAGGGGGTAATGATAGAACTTCCATACCTGTTTTATGCTTTTGACACTTAGTTCAAAAATAAAGAACTAACGTTTCCAGTGTCCTCCCTCACTGGGATATGATGCATTACATGTATGTGAGCTGTTCTACATTACACCTGTGCAGTGCAACCTTGCCAGTGTGAGCCAGACTCCAGCTCGATTCTCTAATACAAACAAATGTTTATTGAAGAAAACTTTATTAACAGGCAGGTACAGAATGATTCCTATAACCCATTCAGTAAAATTCTGTGATGCCTCAATTGTCTATTCTTTTAAGTGTTTATTTGTATGTTTATTTTTCAGGAAGAGGGTTACTTGGGGTAAACAAGGCTGCCTATAACCTGCTTCAGACAGCCAACAATCCCTTTACACCAGTAGTTTCACTGGGGGCAGTCTTGGCAATGCCTGGACACATTTTTGGTTGTCATAGCTCAGGTTCGGGCGGTACGGTTGGCATCATAGAGGCTGGCTATGCCCCTCAGCATTCTGCAGGACAGAGGGCGGCTCTCCACAACACAGAATGGTCTGGCCCCAAAGGTCAGTAGTGCCAAAGGTGAGACCCTCTGTCCTGGACCAGTGTCTGGATAGAAGCCTGTTAGGTGAGCAAGCCAGAGGTACCATCCCTAGAGTTAGAGCTGTAAGCTTTGTGGTCATAACCTCGAGTAGTCTCAAAACAGTTTACCTAGCAGATGTCGGAGTATCTTTACGGTAGCTAACCTTTCTATATTTCTCAGTTTTCCTTTTACTAACTAGAAGGAACCTGTATCTAACATCTATCATGCTAGTTAATGAACCATTTTCACTAATAAAATCTCATTTCCAACAGCCATTGTGCTAAGTAGCAAAACATCGTTATTGATCAAGGCACACCCAAGTGACACCCTTAGAGTCGCCCCCTCTACGTTTCCAGCTTCCAGTTTTGAGCTTCCGGTGAGAGCACTTGCTGGTGGCGCGCACATTATGTGTCTTTGAGGGGCATGCTGGCAGCCCCTGGTTCAGAGTGTAACCTAAGGGACATGGACACATAATGTCACATTGTGTATTTTGAACTAAATCACAGATTCTAGGACAGATGGGCTCCCCAGAAGTTGCGTCTAGACTCTTTACCTCAGTGTACTTTTTTTCATTTGGGCTGCCCTGCCCCGAGTGTTTCCACTGTGGAAGCCACAGATCGAGGTTGAGTCACAGATCCATAGAGAGGAGTAAATCGCTTTTCCTGTCTCAGAGTTTGCAGGTGAGAGAGGGGCTGTGGGTAGATAAACAGGTATGATGCAAGGCAAAGTCAAAGTCAGGTGCCACATGGGGCGCCTGGCTGACTCAGTCAGTGCAACTCTTGATCTCAGGGTTGTGAGTTCAAGCCCTGCGTTGGGTGTAGAGATTACTTAAAAATAAAATCTTTAAAAACACAAAAAAGGACGTTACCATAAGAGACCCATTCAAAAGTTTTATTAGGTACCCAAGTAGAAGAGGCAGTGGGGTTATTACTTGGCAATAGCTACAGGAAGGAAGTAACATTACAAAAGGGTTTTAGACCATGGGTAGGGGCTGGGGTGCGTCAGTGTGTGGTCACATGGTGGTTTAGCAGAGTTGGAATGGGTCTCCCAACTCCTCACCAGGTGGAGTTTCTACTATCCGTCATAGTGATAGTAAGTTCCAAATTAAACTAGAAAGCTGGAGAAGTGAATGTGCCATTAAAAAATTATTTTTCCTCTCTAAAGCTGTAGAAGAAAGCTTGTAAAACCATTTTTTATTTCATCTAGCACTTAATTTTACTTCTTTTGTCAAATACCGTTTTCTTCTCAAATGTTAGGAGAGAACTTGTGGAAAAATTTAAAGAAAGTTGCTTTCTGTCTAAATTTATGTACTTAATGTCCTCTTCTCACTCATTGTTTGCTTTACTTTTTAGTTTTAAAATCTTTACCTGCCTCTGCTCGCTTTTTTCAAGAAAATAAACAGATATGCCCCCAAAGTGGCAGAGGACATATTCAACAGGCTGTTTCTAGTATGTGATCAGCGTGAAGGAAGGTGAAATGAAGAAGAGAGTTCTGGAAGCTCTTCTTGGGAAGGAATGGACTGCAAGTCCTGGAGGCTTGGGTGGGAGTTCCAGATTTAGGAAGTCTGTTGCTAAGTCTTAGTCTAATATTCAGCTTCTGCCAGGCCTCACTGTGTTTGCACACGTAAAACGTAGTTTCACATTTGAAGCTGGAGTTTGCGTGTAGCTTATGCCTCTAAGTCGTCACTGAACAGTGTGCTACAGTGGATAATAGGGTGGACATCATTTACGTTCACCTAGATGAAGGTCACCTAATGTGGCTCGGAAAACAGTGCTTTTAAGTATGATTCTTAGTTTACTAATGTCACTTGATAAAGGCTCAGTGATGAACCCTGTGTAATTTCTCATTTATAACAGAAGTCTAGTATTGAGCTGATTGAATACATAGCTACTTTATTTTGTTATGGCTAATTGGTATTCCCAGTGATCATGTTCTACAGCTTCTGAATAGATTATTACCCTACAAGTTTATGACTCAGCCCCACTGGAGCCTTCAGTTCTCTGTTTTATGTTAGCATATACTTTTCTTAGGTTCCTATATATTTTGTGTTCTGTGTAGTTCTGAAGAGAAATAAAGCTCTTTTCCCTGCTCTTATTTGCTTATATGAGTTTAACATAGAGATTATCCATATCATTGTGAAGGACTAAATCTCTCTCCATCCATTATGTGTGTGTTTCAGGTTTGTTACAAGATTTAGAATGATAGGAAATATCATTATAGGGATTTCCTATTTAGGTTGATTTGTAGTTGTTGCCTTTTCTCAACCCTAGTAATCTCTGGCGTCATAGTATCCTCCCATGGAAAATTGAGCAGGTACCTGCTCTATTTTCTCCCTTGAGCTATTCAGATTGAACACTGGCATTTCAAGGAACTTTGTCATTTAAAATGTACAAGCTTTCCAAGTAGCCCAGAATCTTTTCTTAACATGCCTTGTACTTGATGTCCAAGATAACAGTACAACCTCTGAGCTAGGTGATTGTGATGTCACAGGGTTCTCCAGGCCATGTACCCTGTGCCACACCTCAGTCTTCAGAAGCAACCGGGCCTAAGAAGGCTGAGCTACTATGCCAAAAAGCTTTCGCTATGAAGAGTTACCTAGGAATGTATGTGGGAAGGTAAAATTCCTACCAGCACAATATGTCGTATCTGTAATCCCGGTTTTTACTTCTGTTGACCTTATTATATATTCTTTGTCATAAGTGCCTTCAAATCCTTTCTGCAAAGAAGTAAGTCTTAAGGAAGTTAACACAGGGGCACTTCATTTGGAATCTAGCTACCAACACAGAGTTAAAACATTGAAATATTTAATGTGTTGGGTTTCTTAAAGAAAACTGGATTTCCTTGTTTTCTTTATGTCCTTTTTGCATATGGGGTGCTCTAGTCTTCCATAATGATCCACTTAAGTTCTGTCATGTTTTCAAGCCCAATCATGTAATCCCAACTCTAACAGGATCTGAAAACTAATCAGTGCACATTTCTTCCAGCAGGATGAATAGTAAACAAGAGATGAGGGGAAATTTCTTATATTCATTTTTTTCCCTAAGAAATGGTTCGATAACAATAAGTAGTGTTGTAATCCTCTGTTTTTGTCCATTTACAATGATGTTCTCCCTCTTAGAGAGTTATTCATAGAAGTTTTATTTCCTTGCACTTGGTTTACTGCTTTTTCGTAAGTTGAGTGTGACTCTCCATCCTGGGCATCTATTAGCTTAGTCAATGTATTCCGGGCTTATTTAAGTTTCAGGATTCATATTGTGTGACTTTCCCTCCCAGCATCACATTAACTGTTTCAAAGCAATGTGTGGTTCAGGTGCTGTGGCCATGTTTCTTGCTTTGTTATTCTCCCCAGTGAACCTCAAACTATTGATTCTGTTGGCTGTCTAGGGAAAGATTTGTGATGTTAGCCAGTAGCTTGGTGGTTTGGGGTCCTTGGAGGTAGTTCCTTTATGGTGTGAACACCTGACCTTTTCACATGTTGCTTTAAGTTTTTTCAAAGATTACATCTTTGACAGGTGAATGAGGGATATCAGTATATATCCTTTATTTATGTTGCTTCTCAAAATTAAATTTTTTGGTGCATGTCGTCCTCAGTAGGCTCAAGCAATATGTTTGTAGTACTGAATTCTTGAGTGTTTTCTAAAGGACCATAATAGAATACATACTACTTTTTCTTTGCATTTTAAAAAATGTCTCACTATGCACTATATGTGAACAAAAGGAACATCTACTGCAAGTGTTTTAAGAACTGTATTGTGGGTAATGTCATACTTTGAGAGAATCAAGTGCTGGTACATTAAGGATTTTGTAGGTAAGGTCATTTCCATGCTATAAATTATTGTTCAAGTTGTTAAAACAATTTAGTTGTTAATATAATTGCTAAATACCTCACTCTCTGAGCTTCTATCTCATATTATGTTTCCATCTCATTGTCAGGGATACATGTATGTGATAATGTTTTAAGAAATATTTTTCTGATGACAGAAGTCGTAATTTGTTCTAGAAAATTTAGAAAGTATAGTAGTCCAAATAAAAAAAAATATCCCACTATGCGTATCATATTCACTGTTAACATCTTGGCATAATAGATACGCTTTTCTAAATCTGTATAACAAGGTGCACTCAACTCTCCCTGTTCCTTCCTTAACCAAAATTAGGAATTTCCTGTACGTACTATTTTATGACCTGTTCCCCCCACCACCAAATAAAATTTTGACTTAAAACATTACTCTATTAGAACATTATTTTTTTTTAATGTTTGGCATTATGTTTGGACTATAATCTTTATAATCAATATCCTGTTGGACCAAATCTTATTTATACAAACTTCTATTGTTCCCACTTGTTTGTTGCTTTAAGTAACATTTTTTATATTTTCTTAGATCTAAATCCTTGTGTGCTTTCCTTAATATTTCCTAGGGTTAAATGCCTAGAATACAATTGACCAAGTGATAAGCAGATTAAAAATAACAAAGATATATGTACACATTCATCCATATATTTATATGTAGTTATTTTCATGAATTTTAGTGTACTTAATTTGTATACATTTTATTTACATAGTTAAATTCATTCTTTGTGATACATAGTTCTATGAGTTTTGACAAATGCACGCAGTGGTGTATCCACCACCATTATCAACAAGCAGACTAGTACTCTCACCTCAGAAAATTCCCTCCTGTGTCCTTTGACTACAAAGTATTTGTGTGTCTGTGTTTTTTTTTTTTTTAATTTGGAAAATATAAAGAAGCAGGAATAACTAGAAATCACCCAGAAACCTACCATTCTACTATAACTTTCATTGACATTTTGTTGAGTATCCTTCTGGTTTTTTCTTTCCCTACAAAGAAAGAGATTGTACTGTCCTTTTTGTTTATAATCTGTTCCTTTTTTAACTTAGTATTATTTAACCATTAAATTGGTTTTTATTTTGGTATCTTTGCAATTCTAAACAACCTTATCTTGAACATATTTATATATTGTCATAATTACTTAAGAAAAGTCCTAAAAATTGGGTATAGATCTCAGTGAATATATACATTTTAAAAATATTACATTTTGTCAAATTCATTTAAAAAGTGGTTATACCAAATTACATCCTGACCAGTATGTCATAATGTATATTTGCTATATCTGTGACGTTATTATTTTCCTGTATCCGTGCCATTATTATTACTATTTTATATTATTGTCAGTTCGGTAGATGAATAATGGTATTTCATTGTCATTCTTGGATTTCTCTTAGGGTTGGCTTTTTTTTTGCATGTGTTTATTTGTATTTTTGTGTGTGAATTACCAGTGTATGTCATTTGTGTATTTTTCTTTTGGCTTTTTTAGGGGAGGGGTAGAGGGCTCTTTTAAAGTGTTCTGTATTTTAGTAACTTTAACTCTCACAGTTCCCCATTGTGATTTCTTTTCCTCTTTTTGTCATTTGCTTTTTCATTTGGTTTAATGATTTAAAAAAAAATTAAATGGAATTTTTCTTAAATAAATTCTTTTACATTTCCTCTATTTTTGTTTTGGGTGTATATGTGTTCAATTTAAAAATCTCCTTTCTCTGTAGATCATACAGTCATGCTTATTTTCTTCACACTTAGCTTTTTAAAAAATCCTTTCTCTGTTTACTTTTTCTTTTATATTCCTGATAGGCTAGTCAGGTTTTTACTATGTTGTACCAAGGAGCCATAGATTATTATGTACTTATATATGAATATATTTTAATATAATCTTAATGGATCTTTTTAAATGTATTCACATGCTTTCAAGCAGCATGAACTTTTCATTGAAATCTTCTATTCAAACTGTAGCAGCACAGTGTCATTTAACTGTGTCTTAAGCAAGTTCTCTGATTTTTTTTTCCCTATTGCCTTCTTTGGTTTGCATCTTAGCTATCATCTATCAGATTTCTTTGTGACATCAGGAAAAAAATACTACTTCTGTTGTTAAATAACTATTGTTTGTTTTTGACATGCTGCAGGACATTGAAGACAAAGTAAGTAGCAAAGCAATGACCTATAAATGTGCCAAGTGGGGACACTTAACTCAGCAGATTGTGGAAGTCACCCTCACACAAGGTTGAGCCATGTGACCCTTATCACCCTGCAAAAACATGTGGTACATGGCAGAAGGGCTGGAATGCCAAAATACACACTTGCTGAATATCTTAAGATTTCTCATCAAGTGTGTATTCAACATTTACTGAAGCAAAAATGTTTTAAAAACTTTTTAACTTGGGGTGAGACTGGGAAGTCTGTTCTCAGAGATAAGGATTACTTAAATGTAATGATGAAGATACAAACAACAATTTGAAAAATGCATTTTTTATTAACCTTGAAAAACATCCATAAGGAACTATCCTTGTCATTATTTTTCATGTATCAAAATAATTGTACTACCTTTTTAATTTTGAAAAAAAAATCTTAGAAATGGGATGACTGAGTTTTATAATTAACTATTTTTATTTCTTACTATTAATTTTTAATTATTCAAAAAACACTTACAGTGGCTTTTGCCCCTTGCTCCAAAGACTACTGCTTCATAAAAAAGAAAATAGACTAATACATGGACTTAGGTGCAGGTTTCAATGGGTAATTTAAGGGTTCTCAAACATAAGATTTATGTAGGAAATGTCATATAGGCATTTTTGTTGTCCATAAAAAAGAAAAAAGATTAATAGCCATGTGGTTTACACTTGGAATAAATCTAAGTTTTATTGTATAAAATATTAACCCTTGAAATTACTCTTCAAAAGAAGTTAAACTGTCTGTGCCGTATTCTGACACTTTCTGACAAAGTAGGGCACAGCTGTCACAGTAAAAACAAAAGTACAATGTAGACTCCTTCTTTACATTTAAATACAGCAATCATCATCTTATTAATATTGTTCTATGGCAGAGACCTAATAGATTGCAAAATCTTCGGCTTTGTGTACTTATTTCTAATGCAATTTATACTTTTGCTTTGCTGTTGCTGCTTTTTCTTGATATAGTATATTCTTCATTTCTTTTTTTAGGCTAAGCAGCTGGAAGAAAAAGATCGAGTGATAAAGAAGCAGGATGCATTCTACAAAGAACAGCTGGCTAGACTGGAGGAGAGGGTATGACTATTTCTTGTCATTGATTCTCTTCTAGAACCACATCTGCAACTTTCCTATAGAGTTATTTAAGCATCGATAATTAGAACTATAGCTGCTTCTCCTAGTTGAAAGGAAGTGAAGAAGCCAGGCAGGTAGATCATTCTCACAGGGGAAGTCATTCCTTCTTTGGTTGTTTCGGGGTGTGGTCTTGTTACTGGGTCAAGGAGGCATTTACCGCCCTGCCCTTCCCCCAGGTATTTTGTCTGTAAACGTTTAGAAACTGCGCTGCCCCCAGGTCAGACAGTAGACTGCTGCTCTCCACTCTCCCTAATATTGACGAAAGTTGAACGGGTTCATAGAAATGTGTTTTGGGAATATATTGGCTTGCGTAATCTCGGTTTCACTGCATTTATGTCTAAGCAGTGGGCAGGAGTTGAACAGTAGGACTGAGCAACAGGAGTTAGGAGGAGGAGTTGAGGCAGTACCTGTGGGAGGCCCTAGAGTTTGACAGAGATGCAAAGGCAGGGATTAAGGCCAAAGCAGGAGGAGACCGTGGCTTTCAGAATGGGAGTTTGAGCCACCTTGTCAGTGCCCCTGTCCAGTAACGTAGATTTGTCTAGAATCATTTCACACTGGGGCCATACAAAGCTTGGATGGAAACCTCTAAAATTTGGTTTGTTTAGAGTAAGATAATAAGTTTCATAAGAAAGTAGATAAAATAAGAAATATAGTATTAAGTCCCGTTCAGTACGGTTATTTACACAATATGCTCACCCGTCTCTGTGTGTCACTGGTGTGCGTGCTGCTTGTGTGCAGGGATCATTTCTTCCTTCGTCGAACAGATGTCTACTTAAGCCCCTAATATATGTCAGGCCCCGGACTAGTGCCAGAGACGTGCTAATGGGGAAAATGGATGAAACTTTTGTCCTCTGGGAGCTGAAGTGTATATAGTGGACAGCAGGTTGCAATAAAGCCAAGAAAAAGGAGTCCCAGGGCCTTGGAGTAGTGTAGGTGTGGGGTCTGGTGGAGAGGGAGGGCCCGTCTAATAGATGGTGTTTGGGAAAAGGTCTGCAGTAATGGGAAGCCAGCCAGCGCCAGAGCCCTGCAGCAGAGCTCTGTGTTAGCATGTTAGAACTGCTAAAGGGTTTGTGAGTTCGGGGAAGGGCTTGCTGGCTGTTGTCTGAAGCAAGAGAGACCTAGTAAGAGGTAATGGTGGTAATTCAGAGAAGGGTTACTGATAGGTTGGGCCTGGCTGCTAGCCATGGAGGGAATGAAGCGTGGGGTTGGATATTTCAAAGGCAGAGCTGATCAGGTTTGTTGATGGTTTTGAACATGAGTGGAAGAACTCAAGGATATCTAGATCTATGGCTTCTGTACCTAAGAAGGATGGATTTTCCATGGGGAAGACTATTCAGATACGGATCTGGATACGAGTGGTGGAGAAAATCGGGAATTTGATTTTAAATACTTCAAGTTTGGGGTATTTGTTAAGACATCCAGGTAGAGATGATAAATAAGCATAGAGTGGAATGGCTTATGGCAGGAGTGAGCAGATTTTTCTGTCAGGGGCCAGATAGGAGTTTCTTCGGACTTTGCTGGCCATGTATGGTTTCTGTCACGACGACTCCGCTCTCAGCACAGCTGCTCAGCTCTGCCATTGTGGTGTGACAGCAGCCACAGCCAGTGTGTCAGTGAACAAGTGTGACTGCATTCCAGTTTATGGACACTGAAGCTTGAATTTCACATGATTTCCGTATGTCATGAGATACTCCTCTTTTGATTCCTGTCCTGCCGCCGCCCCCACCCCCAACCATTTAAAAACCTGAAACCACTCTTAGCGCCTTGAGAGCAGGCTGGATTTGACGCAGGAGTTCTAGTCTGCAGAACCCTCATTTAGAGCACAGCCTCTGACTTGGGTTGAAGGCACTGGACGGGCATTTGCCTGCTGAGTTTTTGTAGCCTGTTACTTTAGATTTCAGCTTCTTCAGCTGTAAAATGAAGATAGAATCATACTTACCTCACAGATTGGTTAAAATTCATTTTCGTAAAGCACCTGCAGTAGTGTCCCACACAGGAGCATCCCACACAGAGTAACCACTCAGTCAACTCTTAGTCTACCTCGACCCTTCCAGAACACTGTACCTGCAAGTAAATGTCAGCTGAGTAAAATGAACGACTGATCGTTTTTTGAGGGGATTTACCCAGCACCTGTTCTGTCCCCAGCTAGTGACCGTTTTCTTTGCCATCAGGTAATACCGCGCTAGGTACCTTTTGGATTTGTCATTGATCACTGTCGGGTACAAGAAAAGACAATGAAAAATACTCATCTGTTTCTCATAAATCCACCAATCTGATGGTGGTAATTCAGTGATTAATGTGAAATACTGAGAGGATTCACTCTTGGCAGAGGAAGCCGTCTGTTGAGCAGCTAGCTGTTGTTTTTGGCCTCATGTCAGCACAAGGGGTGGTGGATCAGATGGAGTCATGGTGATGATGTCAAATCATTGCAATTGGCATCTTTTTATGTAGGTGAAATACATATTTTTTCCTTTTTGAAGATAAGGCTGGAAAGTAGTTATTTAGGAATTTTAACTGAAAACTGAGCAGTACCAGTGAGCTTGGAAAAATCCTACAGTGGAAGAATCGCAGTACTATTTGTTAGTAACCTAATAACTGCAGGCTGGACTAGGAGTCAGGAGGCATGGTGCTGTCATCCGTTATTTGACAAGTCACCTGATCTCTTCCTGTCTCTGCTTCTTTATCTATGAAGTGGGGATAATACTCCATTCCTTGCTCACGTTTACGAGTTATTGGGGGGACCAGATAAGACGAGGTATATAAAAGCTCTTTGAAAACTGGAAAATGCTTAACAAAAGCTGTTGCCATTAAAGAATATCCGCTTACTTTCCATTGTGTACAAAACACTAAGAATCATGAAATTACTTTAGTATTGCTCAACTTCCTGCTGTCTTCTCTCCATTTCTATAAAATCATGTTTGTTTATTACTGCCATACCTGAAGTAGCTACATTAATTTCCTTCAATTGGATTTCTTCCAGGAATATGTGAGAGATGTAGGTCTTCAGTGATGAAGCATTTTGCAGGCTTAATGCAGAAGATTGCAAAAAGAGTTCCCCTTGTTTTGTGATGACCGTGAAAAGTGCAGTATCTCACCATTTCTATTAGAAATTCTACATATAATTCATGTTAGAAGATATAAAAGTGCTGAATCCAATAGTGCATAATGTAAAAAAAAAAAGATTATAATATTATGATAACTTGTAGAATCACCTAATGTGTACTATAAGAAATCGAAGTTGCCTATGGTTTAATAGTGGTTTAAGTACATGTCTTTATTTAAACCAGATGAAACGATATAAGCCACAAACCAGACACCAGGTGGTGTATCGTTACTGGAGAGGGAACATTGACAGAATCTCACAGAATCATTCCAGAAGTGATCCACATCAACTAGATGAACACCGTCATTATGTACACGATCACTTTTAGATGACTCATGGTCTTATTACTTGAACTGTTCATTTTCATTGACTTGATACGAATTTCTTTTGAGACTGTGAACCCAAGTCGCCCAAGCATGTGGAACACATTTGGTTCTGTAGCACAGCGTGGCTTGCCTCTTTGATCTATTTCAATACATTCCATCAATTAGGTAATCCCTATGTGTGAATGGAGCTTTCTCTTGCATGTGTTCATACTGGTTAGTTCACGTGTCTGAGAGGACTTTCTCCTGTCACCGCCTTATGAGGAGGAATAAGTATGATTTAACTGGACACCAGTTCACCCTTCTTAGGATCAGTATTCCAAAAGCAGTGACTCTTGACTGAGAAAGAAAGTCAAAGCCATTTGAAAAGTTTTTCAAGTCCTTATTTCATTGCAAAGGTTGCCGGCTTTATCAAGCGACATTGACATAGACGTGAAGTGAATTTCTGTATTTTAATAACATGTCATGAGGCCACAGTTAGGTGTGTGGCCTAACTGAAGAAGACTTGAGTATTAACTCCTGGTTGTTGATTTAAGAGACTTGGAGGATATTAATACCTGATTGGTGATTTGATAAGAGGAAGCCCAGGGCAGCCTTCAGAGACAAGGTTCTTACATGTTTTTAGGAAGCTTTCCACAAACCACTAAGGGAGTGCTCTATAGTGTTTTATATACCTCTCTTTGTGGTGCCACGTCTATGATAATTGTGATTTGTTATCTGTGTTTATCGCATAAATTCCTTGAGGGTAAATGTCATTTTCTCATCTCTGTATTTACCATGACTCACAGAGGAGTTCAGTGAATAAATCCTAAATTTACTTAATACCATAAAATTGTGTCTTAAGTAGTTAATGTATAGTTTTTGACTAGCCACAAAGTACCTGGTATCTTCTTCACTCATCATTTAAATTAATACTGTATATCTATCCTATGAGAATCAAGTTTGTCTTGATATTTGTAGCATCATCATCATTGCGATAGTAACTCACAGTAACATTTATTGTGCATTTACATGAGCTAGACACTTGGCATGGGTTATGTCATTTGATTCACACAGACAGCCCTATAAGGTTGTCGGTCCTATTACTTAGATGAAGGCCTTAAGGCTTCAAGTAACTTGCCCAAAAATATCCGACAAAAACATTTGGTTCTGAGGCAGGTCCAACACCTGAGCTTTTTGAGCCATTAGCCAGTACTAGCTTTAATAGTTGTTAGTTCTGCGCTCAAGAGTTAAATCCTACTGGTTGCTTGTTAGCTCTTTGGGTGGTAAGTTAGTTCTTTTTGGCTTCTAATATAACTTTTTAGGTCCCGATATTAAAATGGGATTAATGCTACCTCATAGTCTACAAGATTGTTAAGCATTCAAAATGTAGAATCTTCTCCCCAGGATTTGGTACTTCCTGTGGACATTTGGTCAAAAAGGGAGTAAATCAAGTCTTATTACCTAGCAGCTGCAGCATACTGCTAAGAGTTATTTTAATGTCTAGTTGTGCTTCTTCTACTTTGAAGTAAGAAAGCCATAGTCATTGAAGCAATTCACAAACTCCTTTGAGCCATTTGTTCATTGGTTCCTAGTGTTGGTAGCAGATAGGCCTAGCATTCCACCTCTAGAAAGAAAGAAAGTTTCTCTTACTTTTGATAAATGCTTCCATGGTTATTTCATTATAGTCTGGATTGCATTTGTGTTCTTCAGGGAATGTGTAGTAGTCTGTTAGCTCTTTGGGAGGGAAGTGAGAAGCAAGACCAGGCCATGATTGAAGAGGCCAGAGTCCAGATTCTCCCAGGGATCTTCCAGGATGAAGGACCCCCTTCTCCCCAAGACATCTTGCAGATATGAGTTCTTTGGTGATTAGTGTGTCTTTGCGTCTAACTTCCCAATTATGAACTTGAATTGATATGCTCTCCTCTTTTCTCTTGGCATTCATAAGAATGGTGGGGTTTGGCACAGTGTGAAGAGAGCTCTAAAAGCCTTGGTGACTTGAGCTGAGGGAGATAAGAGGCCTTACATATAGTCACAATGTTCAGATCAACAGGGTAGTGGGATCTGTATTGCTTTCAGTTTATAGGCTCCTCTGGATTTCAGTAGGTATTTGCATATACACTGCAGTCAATCCCATACAATTAAGGAGAGGGAATTGTACAAGCTGGGCAGAACAAAGCAGTGCAGAGAGAATGGTGAAAAATAAATTGTCATTAAGAAGAAAAGTACTTTACTAGTTCGTCACCTGTGGAGAGAGTTACTAATTAAATTCTGAGGTCGTGCTTACTTACACCAAATGAGCAATTTTTAAAAGCCTTTTACTTAGAGTAGGTGGCATATCTTCCATTGCATCATAAAGTGTCGGGCTCATCCGTATGATTAATTGGCTTTTTTGATTGCTTGACTTCTCTGTCAATTAGTACCTTGGTTTCTCTATTCCTCTCTGCAGAGCTTGGGGCAAAGTAATGCCGACAACGATAATAAAAAGAAACGACAACAGAACAGATTATCGTCAGCCCAGTGTGCTGCTTTTGGGAAGAAATTATTATGTATTTTTACTACCAGATGAAGTCTGTCATTACAAAAATATTTCACTGAGTGAAGTTTGGTCAGCCTTTTGATGGGATTAATGCAGGATAGAATCACAGGTCACTGACATCTAAGATACTAAAGCATAAGGAGTCTTTTCTGGGGTGGGAAGATAATTTAATACATTTATGGGATTTAAAAAAAAAAAAAACTTTGATATTTCCCCCCTTTGAGTGCTTTCTGAATGGTCATCAATGATTTTAGGTCCTGTGGGTAACTCATATACCTCAGATCAGTGTGTGTGCTCTGGCCATACAGTGTGACATAGCAAATTCAACACAATCGTTAAAAGCATAACTTTGTGGTAGATGGCTAGTTTGCAGTTGTCAACCTAGAGATATTTATTATTCCATTGACATTCTGAATTTTTGTCCTGGTTTCCTCATTCATCTTGAAATCAAGGCTGATTCCCTGTTGTCTGAAGTCACCTAGAGTTGCAGAAATAAAGTTCTCTGGTCCAGGATTTGGACACTGAAGGCGATAGAAATCAGTGATACTTTTAATTGTAACGCCATTACACATGACAGGGGTTTTAGGAGTGGTTTGCTAGCATGGCCCTTGAGTTGCTCTTATTTTTCCTCATTAACAAGTAATGATAGCTCACAGAAATGTGCTTCGATCGTCATTGTTAGGTAGGGAAATTAAGAAGGGCCAGTATCATCCTATCTTTGCTAATATAATGGATGTATTTATAATGTAGGTTCAAAGACTTGGGCCCTTTTGCACTCTTCACTGCCTCCCTAAAAGGAAGGAAGGATCGCAGATATTCCAAAGACAGCAAGCAGGAATAGACTTCTTTTCCCCACTTCTGTTTTGCTCTCCTGCGGGGGAAGGGAGCGAACCACGCAATGTAGTGGATATGGGGTCCTTTCCTTAATTCATTATTCAACAAGTCTTTCAAACACATTGGCTTTTCTGTTAACCTCTCTGAATTTCCTAATGGGAAATGTGGTTTGGGTAACCTTGAAATGCTTTTTCAGTCTGGCTTTACGGATATGCAACTTACATTCTTTTCTGGGGTGAGCCTGTTAAAAGTGCGTCCCGTGAAAATTATCCCTTTAACTGGAGCCAGTTTTTCTGTGCTGAACTTTAGAGGAAAGATTTGCGAATCGTGGGATCAGCACTTAATTTGGGGCTCTATTTACCATGTAGACTGTCAAGAAGTATTAACCTGAAGGTAAGATGAGAACATGGAGTACAAAGCTATGAGCTGATAGCACACAGTACACCAGGTATTAAATAGCATTATCCATCCTGCTTGCTACAGTAAATAGGATTTCACCATTATGATGTGTCAGGGCTTTCAGTGAAATCAAATTTACAAGACACTAAACTGCCATCCTCTCTGCTGAGCAGCTTTATTCTGGGATCTTGCCTTCATATTAATCCTGTTGGTAGGAAATACTTGTACCAATTGTGCATGGAAATTATAATTTAATGATCTCTTCCTTTTCTCCATTGAGAGCTTAGAATGGACCACTGTGCTTTGCAGTGATAGCCCCAGGGCTCTGAGAAAGAGATAATACAGAGTTCAGCTTTAAAGCCCAGTATTACTGCCTTTTTGTGAGCGCTTGTAATGATCCTAAGTGCTAAGATGCCAACAATACGGGTTGCATACTTTCTCAACTCTTCACATTCCCTTTACCTCATGAAAGACCGTATACCATAAAATAATTAAATTCTGTTTATCATGACAGGTTTTAAAAACGGTACGCCACTTGAATGTGTAAAGACAGGGTGAGAAATAAAATGTTATGAAATCCAGGGAAAATTAATTTCACCTTTAAAGATTCTGTTTATTTTGTGTGGGGAGGCTCAGCAAGACTGTTTTATTTGTAAAACAATTAATACTCCCTTTCCTTTCTTTGGGAGCTTTTCTTGCTATTGGTAGGAATGTTGAAGATGGGAAGTAATTCTGTGTTTTTCCGGGCCAATGTGATTGAAAATGGGCTGGATCTCTGAACCTTCTTTGCATCCCGTTTCATAATTAGTGATTGTTTTGCTTCTTGATAGCTTGTTTATTTATAAATTTCAAATACACTCCATTTAGGCAGACCAGCCAATGTTTACTTCCCTGTTTTACTAAGAAATTAAAATACACGAATATTAATTTTTTTAAAGGAAATTGCAGGACTGGTGTTAGAAAATGCTCTTGAATCCCATTTTTATGTTCAGACCGTGAGCCAGCTGTGCCTCTATAAGGGATTACATTTCAGCACTTTAGCTTCAGTTAGAAAGATGTATTTGGTCATTAAAACATTTGCAAATAATATTAGCTCATAACGTCAAAGAAGAAGTGCCCACATTGAACTTGGTGTGTAAAGCAGGTTGGCACAGTGAGAGCAGCATTCAATAAAGAGAACCCAAATCCAATTTGGCTACACGGACGATGATAGGGTTTTGATCTTGGTCATTCTTACTGGAATTTTCAGGGGCTAGAGGGAGTCCTTGTCATTTACCATTCATTCAGGAACACATTTGTTCAACTCCTCCAGTGAGCCAGGCAAGGGTGTGTAGGACCCCCTTTGGCATCTGGTACAGAGCTTTGAGTTGCCACAGTGGGTCCGTGGGGGCTACGGCAGACTATTATTTTCCAGAGCAGAAATGTTTTGTGAGGAGTAGCTGCTCTTTCTGTCTCAGAGAGCTGGAGACTATGGGATTTAAAGGGGAATTTAGTGGGTTAGAGAGATCCATCAGATGATGAAATGCTCAGATAAAGACCCAGTGAACTGATTGCCTTAAATAGCGGCCTTTGAAAATAAGTATTAAATACCTAAGCTCCATGAAGCCCAGAAACAGTTCCCCTTGGATCACCACGATAGTGCTTGGCACATAGTAGGCACTAGATAACTTGTAAAAATTAATGTGTTTGTCAGGAAGTGGGATGGGTTCCATGGCCAAATAATTTTGAGGAATGTTGAGTTTAACTAAGCTGAACAGATTTCTTTACTGTAGGGCCTTCTCAGAGTTTATATACATTCAGAGCTTCCAAAATGATGCTACTGTGTGCCGTGTTTCAGCATTACACTCCAGCCACGGAATCTTTCCTTCAAGAAACGCTAGCTTATCCCGGCACGCCATCTGAGGTCTGCTGTGCCCTGCGCAATGCCTGTTCTTGGAGCTTTGGGTCCTTCCTAGGGCGTTGAGGTCAAGAAGTCATAGAGTTCCATTAGTAGAGTTCCTAATGTGAAGGCTTCTGAGGACCTGCAGCCATCCCAGAATGACCTGCCTTCGTACTGTGTTGCGAAAGAGGAGACAGATGAGATATAGGCCTGAGAATTCTTAAGGTCCTCTGGAGTGGGAGTTGTTCACACTTTTCTCTTTATAATCTTTAGTCTTTCTAAGAATCTCTAGAAAACTATGCCTGTAATTTTCAGTGTTATATTTATATTCACAGTCCTTATTTAGGCTTGCATTATTCCAAGCTCTGCAGAGTTGAGCGCCATGGGTAGTGAGGTTTCCCTAGGGCCCTTCCATCTCAGGACCCAGATTCATACTCTTTAACCTAGGACTCTTACGCCCTTGGCTGCAGAATCAGGCATGGGGGCTGATGTCACCAAGGATCGAGGGTCCAAATAGGAATTTTTTTCATAAAATGAAGTAGGATGGTAATCAAATTAGATAAATATTTAATAACCATTGCAGGCCTTTAAAAATCTTCCCCCAAGTGTTTACCAAGATCTAAAGCTAGAGGAATAAGGAAAAGATGTATTAACACCTTCCTTTCCTTCAGAGCCTGGAGTTTTCTGCGACCCTTGAGTAAGCATTGATAGGACTGGCTACTATTTGATGAGGAAGCTGTAGGGTTTGCTTGCCTAGGTCAGAAAACGCAGTCTTTGTATCCAGTGAGTTAAGCTGAATGAAAGTCAGTAGTCTTGGGCTCTGTAATTTCATTCTCTCTCAGAGACCATTAAAAACGAGAGATCCAGGGAGAAAAGGTGGACACAGTACTGTGCCCTCACTGTTAGTAGTTCTCATTTAGATCTGTAAGGCCAGGAACCTTGTCTGTTCAGTGCTGTATCCCCAGCCCCTGGCACAGTGCGTGGCACATAGTGGGTGCTTTGCGAACCTTCTTGAATAAAGTAGACAAGTTTTCAGGAGGTAAAAGGCTTTACTCTCAACAACGGTCCCCATGATTTGGATATTCATCTTCCAGGTCGCTTAGTGTCCACCTAACGTCAGGTTACACCTTAGCCTGCAGGATTTCTGCGGAAACCTGGGCGAGGGTCCTTATGCTCCAGTCATGCTAGCTACTGATAGTACCGCAACTGCGTATCTTACCTACATAAAATGGAACATCAGTGTAGATACCACTTTTTGAGCAAACTTTGAAAGAAAATTAAATCATATTGCCTAAACAGTGTTCTTAGCTATTACTTTCACGTGACTTTGAAGGGAAAGGTAAACAATTTTATTGACAAGCCCTGTCCTCAACGGAGTGCTCAACTTCATGGATTATCCCCAAACTTGGCTTTGGGTGAAAATGCCCTTTTGGACTTTGCACTGTGGACACCCTTGCTATTTGAGGCTGTTGGCCAAGAAATATAGTATCTGTGTCTCTGTCCTCAGCAGCGTCACCCAACCTTTGTTGTTGGTTTTGTTGGTGAGGCTCAGAGACCTCAAAGTAACTTGCCCTGAGTTTCTCAGCTGGTGCAGCCAGGTCCCTGTCTCCCTCCTCACTAACAGCCTTTCCTTCCGTGTGACCTTTGCTTTCTGGCCTGGCATTTATCCATGCAGTTCCACTCCCCTGCCCCCCACTTTAAGAAAATTTTTGGTGGAAGTGGGCCTGACACTTTTGGAGCCTCTAGAGTTCAGGCGTGTATTCTCAGCTGGGTTTCCCTTGGTATCTTCTGTACTTGGCTTCTTTCTTAAACTCAGCACCAGTAGGCAGGTGTAATTGTGGATCGTGTTCCACAGTAAAGAGAAATTACACCAGTTTCATTAGAGGGCATGGGCCAGATGATGGATACAGTTCATCTGTGAAATACACAGGCTATGTTATAGGAGAGAGAAGGATCTGTGGATCGGGACTTATTCCTCCGGGGAGATGGAGAGAAAGAACGGGGTCTGAGAAATATAATGGGAAGAAACATCCAGAAATCAAAGTTCCACACCAAGCCAGATCAGCCAAGGTAATGTTGGGACTTAGTGTGATGGCAGCAAGGGGAGAATGGGATGTGGCGTCCTCTAGTGATCCCCGTCCAGCTTGCACGTTTGCCCTCAATATCTTCCTTTGCCATGGCCCACTTTGCAGAATTCTTTCTTTCTAGAGCACCTTTGGTGAGGGGACCCGGAGTCACTGTATCCATGGTAGCCTAGCCTTCTTCCTTGCCTGCTGATGAGATTGTATACATATGGACTCTTGAGCCATTAACTTCCTGTACATTTCGATTATGGTCACATAAATAGGAGTTTACTGTCAATTTCCTTCCTCTAACTTAAGGCTACAGTTAGTCGTCCTATCCTAGAGCTACGTGACCTTGCAACTCAGTGGCTTCCCTAGACTCTGCCTCGGAATTAACCCGAGTAATTTATAAATCTCAGAAATCGGGGCACCTGGGTGGCTCAGTCATTAAGCGTCTGCCTTCGGCTCAGGTCATGATCTCAGGGTCCTGGGATCGAGCCCCGCATTGGGCTCCCTGCTTGGCGGGAAGCCTGCTTCTTCCTCTCCCACTCCCCCTGCTTGTGTTCTCTTTCTCACTGTGTCTTTCTCTGTCAAATAAATAAATAAAATCTTCAAAAAAAAAAAAAATCTCAGAAATCACCCCTCCATCAAGTACCTGGAAGCCATTTCTTCATTTCATCTCTTGTGATGGTCTCCATCTGTTGCTTCAGCATTGCACACCAGACCTGCAGGCTTGCTGTCTCTCCACACACACATTCCTCTGCCCTGTGTTAGACATCCTCCTTTTAGGGGATGTTGAGCACCTACTGTGTGCCTGGGTAGCATGCATGGTAGGCCCCCACGATACACAGAGTGACTGAATCAAGCACAGTTCACCACTCATCTCTCCTCGCTCCTCCTCGCCCGTTACCTCTCATCAGTGTCTGTATTTCTAGAACTTAATTCCGGTGTAGTTCTGCCTTGCCCAGACGGATTCTTACATGATGTGACTTCGCACAAATACTGGCAGGAGAAGGGTAGTTTAAGGCAGAGAGTTGAGATCCTCAGGTTATCTCCTTGGGTAGGCAGTGCATGTGTCGAGGTCTGTTTTTCTGCTGATCTCGCTACCATTCAAATAATGTCACTAGAACTACAATGAGTATCTCTGTAGTTCGAGAAAAATAATACATAATAAATTGTGGACTGTCTATTCTTTCACGTTATAGTTGCTTCATTTATAGAAATTGAGCAGACATTCCTAGAACTGTTTGTTAAAATTCAATAGCATGCAGTTAAAGACAGAGATTGCCATTTCTCTGTTGGGTACATTAAAAAATTATATTGTGTATCATTTGGACTAGACCCTGAACTCGGTGCCCAAAAGAATAATGCCAGAAAGATAAAAGAGTGTTTTAGTCTAAATAGAGGTTCAAGTAACTACGTTTACAGAAATATCAGTTACACTATAGCTAGTTAAGAGTAATTACACAAAAGAGAGTTTTTGAATGAGTATTACTTTAGGAGTAGCCAAATGGAAGCAGTGATTTATGATGAAATTCTGATTTCAAGCCTTGCCAGGCAACAGAACAAGACTGCTGGTGTTTGAAGCCTATGCTAACTGACAATTACAACCATTATTGATACAACCACCTGGATTCTGAATTAATTAAGAGGAATATTTTATAGACATAAAAGTTTCCTGCTCCTTCGAACTTCAGCATTCATCTACTACAGGAGTATACTTTTTCAGGCAAGGAAACAGAAACCTGGAGGTTTGCGGATTGGTTTTATGTAATTGGGGAAGGGAGTGCTGGCAGTGTTTACCTAGTCATTATTATTATCTGATCGAATACGTTCTAAGTAAGTAAGTGAATGTTTATGTGGGTTCCTAGAACTGATTTGTGTTGGGGTGACCATCCCAAATACTGCAAATGTGTCTGAAAAATATTGAATTACGTGAGTACTGTTCCTTACATTTAATGAAACTCAGACTTTCACTAGCTTTATTGATAACATGGCACAAAGCAGGCATGCAGTTGTTTTTTAATTAATTGCTGTGCTGAACGAAAGAAATTTCCAGTAGAACTCATACCCGATTGGTTCTAACAGAGGAAAGGATAACTAACTTGCTGATTTGTTTCAGTTGCTAATTTCCACATACCCCCACTACTTTAAAGCAATAATTCCCAAATGCTCGTCTCTCGGTTATTTCATAATTACCTGAGATATTTCATGACCCCTGACCTCAGCAAGTTAGGGAGATGGGCTTTGATGATTCTAGTGTGCCTCAAAGGCTCGGGACCTCTCCCCCAAAGGACCCCAAAGTAAACGTAATGACATCAAAGACAAGTGGTGTCAGACCTACTTATTGACTATTCGTCTTTGGAAACACCACGTACCCTCTTTCACCCCTAGAGCCTCATCTGTAATGTGGCTTTCATAACCTACTTCTTGAGGGTATAGAGATGAAACAAAATATTATATATGAATTTACGTGAATATTAAATTAGGATAGCTGCTATTACCATCATCATTGGTCTCCAGCGTCTAGGAGAATGATAATTCCATATAATTTGAGGTAACTTGGGTGGGGAAAGAAAACAAAACTCTAGGAAACAGTATTTTTCCATTGTTTTGTTATGTTGAAATGTTATATTGCATTTTGCCAAAAGAAACAGAATGATTAGCTCGATTGTGTAACTGTTTTGTGATATAGAAATCATTTTTAAAAACTACAATTAGTGCTACCTAATCTTTTAGGTTTTCAGAGCTCTCTCAATACTTCATTTTATTTGACAGAATAGATATTTCTCTTGTATGTGTATCCCTTCAAATTTGACAGACTCTGTGTCAGAGAGAGGGTGGGAAGGGGGAGATACCAAATCTGGACACTTTGGTGTTTTGAAGCCCATGTCTTGGTTTCATCCTCCATCTTTTGCACAAAGGCTGGTTAGACTCTTTGTTCATTTATGACTGTAAGGCCAGCCAGTGGGTGGGAAATTAAAAACAACAACAGCAGAATAGAGCTGGTTGAACTTCCACTACTCTGGGTACAGCTGGCTTGTTTGTTAAACCCCGAGTTACTGTGATATTGCAGTACAGCTCCCTCGAGACTAGGGACAGATATGTAAAGATGAAGAGACCAGGTTCCGGAGATGAGCAGTGCAGCTTTAAGGAAGTAGCTCCGGTGCGGGGAGCACAGGGATGGAGGAGACTGTAAAATTTGGGAGAAAAACTACACAGGTGCCTCTTTAGTAATGTGCTGTGAGCCCATGTGTTTTACTTGAATGTTTTTTATTTTCATCTTTTTTTTTTTTTAAGATTTTATTTATTTATTTGACAGAGAGAGAGATCACAAGTAGGCAGCAGGAGGCAGAGAGAGAAGGGAAAGCAGGCTCCCCACTGAGCAGAGAAGCCGGATGTGGGACTCGATCCCAGGATCGTTAGATCATGACCTGAGCTGAAGGCGGAGGCTTAGCCCACTGAGCCACCCAGGCACCCCTATTTTCGTCTTTCATTGGAAGTCTCAGATTTGGGATATCAATGAAGAATAAGGATTCACTTTTCATTGTGATTTTTGGGTCAGTCTTACAGAGTTTTTTCAGTTAACAAGTAAGTGGTACAGAAAGAGTTATTTTTTCACTTTCTGTATTACCCGTTAAAATGGAATGGATGACTAGGAGGAGAAAGCATGGATGAAGACAGGTCATAGGTTTGGCTTGGGGCAAGAGCCAAGCAAGGAGATACATGGTAAAACAAAAACAGGGAGGGGAGATTCATTGACATGGACTGTTCTTTAATGATGGATTTCATGGATCAGGGTATTTCTGGTTACAAGGGTCTTCTTCTTTTTTTTTTAGTGAGGCTTTTATTTTGGATTGTGTTCCTCAGAGGCAGAAAACATTTCTGTTGGGAGTCATGGCGTCAGGGAAATGGCAGTGGAGTATTGATATCAATATTGTAAATTTCCTTTCTAAGAAAAGTGTACTAGGTCAAGTTTAATTCTGGCATGTCTCATCTTTTTGTGCATTTATGCAAGAGTCTGTTAAAAAGTACCCACCAAAGAGCAAAATCACTGAAGTCCTTTTAATTATAAAACTAATAGTCTCAACATATTGTTGGCCTGCTCAGGAAAAACAAGAACAAAAACAGAAACACAAAAAAACACACCACAGTAGGCTGTGTTAACTTTCTTAACAATGTGCCTTTTTTGACCAGATTTCTCCAAAGTCATTCTGAGATTAGAGAATTTGCACAAACTTAAATGACTAAATACTTCATCTAAAAAACGAAATCACTAAACAGTAACCCTTCCAAAAGCTCTGTCTGTCGGAACCTCTATTGTTCTCATATAATGTAAACTCATTTTTCTCTCTTTCTGACACCTTGCTGTTGTCTTTACTGCTTCTGCCTCAAACAACAAAGCAAAAACAACTAATATTGGTTAGGCCCCTTAAATTATCTTTTATATATGCAGATCTTGTATTTTCAATCCCTTGAATCCAAGTATATTTTAATGACTAAAGTATGCAGTGTTACAATATAAATTATGGGCATTATAAGGATTAAACCTGGTTTCTCAATTGTGGGTGAATGGCTTTTTTCATTTGAATAAGCTATGATTTAAAGATAAAGGTGTAAGCAACTGTTATAAACTGTTTTTTCTTTCTCATTTTCTCTGTGGTACCAAATATGGTAAAATACCTGCCAAGTCGCCACCTTGAACACCCACACCGCAGTTTAAAAAATTTCCTGTAGCTTATTTTATACGATGTGCTTTCTGGATCTTCCCATTATCTGAAGAAAATCATTTTTCTTTTGAGAAAATCGCTGCTCTTAAAGTTTATCCACATAGAAGAACAGATATAGGTAGATACTCTTTATGCCTTATAGTTTTCATTATTCATTTATCCTAAAATCAGTAATGGCAATAGAATACTATATGTTCACGGTAAGCATTTTAAGGAACAGAAATATTGACTTAACATACTCCTTGGCACTTTCTTTATCTGCGGACATTATAGGGGAGAGAAAAATGTGTGCTGATTTCAGTTAACAAGTGAAATAAACTTTCCAAAATACACATTCTCATAAACCTACCTCGTATACTCCTCATTCATTTTTGTTGATTTCAGGAGTGAGTGACTGACCTCCATTTTCTTAGTCCCATCTGTGATTTAGAATGCTTTTATAGCTTGCTGGATTTTCATAAACTTGAAAGTCATTATTGCTTTAGCTGGCAATATTCATTTTTTTCAAACAAGCGATTTAGTACTCTGTTACTGACTGTTCAGTACTTTTGCTCAGTTTCTTTTTATTTTTTTGCTTTGTCACCAGGAGCTCTTCACCTGGCTGGATCATTCATTTAATATTTATTTAGAACAGGCTCCAGGGATATACCAGAGAGGAAAATTGACAGAAATTACTGCTAGAGTTAACACTCTGTTAATATTGACAGTATACAACAAGTATATCTTATGTCAAGTGGTAATGAGTTCTGTGACGAAAAAGAACTCGTAATAAGGGAAGAGAAAATGACGTGTATGTGTATGTGGGAGGGAGTGGGTGCAGATTCTATTTTATACCAGGAGGCCCCGGACTCGGGGCCACTTGAGCAGAGAGGCCTGAACACCAGGCCTGAGCCATGCATGTGGAAGAAGAGCCTTCTGGAAGCTCCTGTTGAACACCCGTTGTCCCCATCTCTTGTCTTGATTACATGCCATTTATTGCTCTAGTGTATTCTTCACTATCTTTTCAGAAAGTGCCAGGTTTGCTTTTCAAGTACAGTATCTGTTTGGCCAAGCCTGGCGGACATTGCTTATTTTCGTCTGTACTGTGTTAGCAGACCAGTTCTGTGTTGAGTTCAAAGGGCACAGTGATTTCAGAGTGATCCTAACCCTTGTTTTCCTAGAGGAATAGTAAGCAGATCCTGGGGATCTGGTAAGTGAATACTAATTCCTCATCAAGGGGAAATGTCCCCATAAGACTCCCTGTGACCTCACGTTCCTTTCTCCGAGCTCCCATCACCCTCCCCCAAATCCAGGTCAACACCAGTAATCCTGCCTCGCTCTTTGTAAGGAAGAACTGTATCATTTACTGTGAGCTCACCATTTGCCCTCATGGGCTACACACTTCACATGCGTTCATGTCCAGGACTGTATCCTCACTCTCCCTAGGAGGAGAGAGAGGCAGACTCAAGGATGTCCCTTATTCAGGCGCAGAGATAGTAAGCAGTAGAGTCCGGATTCGAACCCGGGCAGAGTAAGCCCGCATTTTCAATCTCTGGACTGCACAGACTCCTGGGAGGCCAGAGTTGGGATGGGATTGAATTAGACACAAAGGAGTCTAAGCAGGCCTCTTTGTCTCAGTGTCCCTCACCAAAGCTAAACACTTATGTAGATTACACAGATGTTGTCATCTTAGCTGGGTAAAAATTCCTCCTCTAACCATGTCCATAGATGGGAAATGGTTAGCTTGTTTTCATCACCTCTGTGTTCCCTTTCTGGCTTTCCTTGATCCTATCAAAACAGAAAAGGCTTGATAGCTATTCTTTGCCCCTGCCTTTTTTATACCAAGTCTCCATTTTGTCACCCCTCCTTAAGGGAATTCCTAATACCCTCCTGCCCTCTTATCTCTTTTCCATCCTTAAAACAAACAAAAATGATGGGGCTCCCCACTGGTTTCTCTGCCATGGACAGTGCGCTGAGGCTGCCACAGTTGGTCACAACTGTCAACATTAGAGAGACCATTGCGGAGCTTGGGGGCAGGTGTTCCTGCCCCACCCTAGCGTGGCCGGACCATCACAGTCAAGGTACTCAGTCATGTGATGTTGCTTTCCATTTGGTGTAATTTTATTAGGTATTTAAAGCCATTTTTGTATGATAGCTTTTTTTATCTGATAAATTAAAATTCATTTTAATGGTCTGTCTCTCCATTTTTGACTGGAGAAAATGCACATTTTTAATGATAGAGCTATACGGTTGGAGCACAATTTTGTAATTAATAGAGATATAGCCTGGCATCATATTGGAAAATAGTGTTTGTTCTGAGCAGGATGACCTACAGGATAATAATGAGTGTTCTTAGAACTTCACACATTTTTTTTAAGGGTCTTTAAATCAGCATTCTAGTTGGAAATTGAGGTTGATCTTATGGCCACTCATCTTCTGAAATTGATGTCTTTCTCAACATGCCCTGGTAGTACCAGAATCAAGAGAAAATAAGCTCTGTCTTTGTTTCAGAGTTGGGATACATTTTTGCTCTTTTTCCTCCTCTTTCAGTCAACAGACATTAAGTATTAGGTGACAAGATTCGTGGACCTGGTTTCTTTTTCTTGAGAAACCGGTAGGCTAGTGGGAGGGTAGCAGGTCTGTGAATACAGGGATTGTTTGACAGTGTAAATTCCTCAGCGGAAGTTACACCAGACACCTCACCCAACATTTCCTCACTCTCTGCTTCCTTGATGCTGAATGTGTGAATTCTGGATAGACCAGGGATCAGCAAACTATGGCCCATACATTAAGAATGCTTATTCGGGGGCGCCTGGGTGGCTCAGTGGGTTAAAGCCTCTGCCTTCTGCTCGGGTCATGATCTCAGGGTCCTGGGATCAAGCCCCATGTCAGGCTCTCTGCTCAGTAGGGAGCCTGCTTCCCTTCCTCTCTCTCTGCCTGCCTCTCTGCCTACTTGTAATCTCTGTCAAATGAATAAATAAAATCTTTAAAAAAAAAAAAAAAAGAATGCTTATTCGATTTTTAAATGGTTGAAAAGGAATCAAAAGAGTAATTTCATGACACACAAATTTTATTAAATTCACAATTCGATCTCTGTAAATATAGTTTTACTGGTACACAGCCACACTCTTTTGTTTGCATATTCTCTCTGGCTGCTCTCATGCTCAGAGTAGAGTAGTTGTGAGAGACTGCGTAGCCCTCGAACTTAAAATATTTACTCTCTGGCCTTGTGTGGGAACAGTTTGTCAACCTGTCTTTTAGGCATATTTTTTTTTCCCTCTCCCCAGAAATTCTTGAGGATAATTGGGCAGATGTTTACTGAGTCGCAGTTCCGTGCCAGGACCTGCACTAGGCACGCAGGAAGCAGGAATATATATGAAAGACTTAACTACTTGCCCTCGTGGAGCCCATAGTGCAGTGAGTAGGAGATGGTAAGAGGACAAAAAAGCCAGAAAATGGGACCATAAATAAAGTACAGTTAATAACAATGTGGATACTGCGAGAGAAAACAGGTTGGACAGGTGTTTCAGGACACCTGTTTCAGGTGGTGCTCTCTGAGAATGAAGCCGTTAAGAGGAAGAACAAGAACAGTCAATAGAGATGGTGAAGTGTAGGGGCGCCTGGGTGGCTCGGTCGGTTAAGCCTCTGCCTTTGGCTCAGGTCATGATCTCAGGGTCCTGGGATCGAGCCCTCTGTCAGGCTCTAATAAAGTCTTAAAAATAAAAAATAAAGGTCAAGTATGTTGGGGGGCGGGCGGCAAGTAGAATCACACACATGCCCACCCTCCCTCTCCCTCTCTCCCTCTTAGAATAGCAGACATAGAGGTTCTGAGGTGTTCTGGATACCAGGCTTCCTCCAGGTTCCTTCCTTTTCAGGATGTGACACCGTTATCTATTCAAGGGTTAAAGCTAAAAACCCATGACACATATTGAATCTTAGTTTTCTTCACATGCTCTCCTTTCTCCTTTTGAGTATGAGAAGGTTCTGTTTATCTTCTTTCAAAATACAGCTCAGTTTTGTCTGCTTTCTAGTTCTACCACCAACAAAGACCAAGCCTCCACCATTTCTCACCTAAACTCTGGCCGTCCCTTGTCATCTTAACTCCATTATCTTCCCCACCAACCAGGAGCTACAGTGATCTTTTAAGAACTTGAGTTAGATTATATCATTTCTTTGCTTAAAAAACCTTGGTTGCTTCCTGAGTGCTCTTAGAATAAAATCCAAACCCATTCCCTGCCTGATAAAAAAGAAGAAAGGAGGCAAGTCTGGCCTGAAAGTAGGGAATGAAAACACATGGTATGATGCATAGGATGTAAGATGTGGAAAGAAGGGGGATTCCTGTGTTTGTGGCTTCGTCATCTGGGTGAAAAGAAGAACCATTTACTGAACTTGGAAGACCAGGAGGGATACGTTGGGTCATGAATCAAGGAGATCACTGTGAAGCAGAGATCACAACTTGTGTTTCTATCCACTTAACTTTGGGGTGCCTTTGGGATAGCCAGTTGACTTGTCAGCAGAATATTTTGACTAGCAAGTGTGTTGTTGGGGGCAGGGTCTGGGCTGACTATACCAGCCGGGGAAAATTTTAGACTTATGAGGCAGAACGAGCTCCCTGAGAGACCCAGAAGGAAGAAGGACGTGAACCAAACCTTGGGACGTGAACTGATAGTTGACTCTTTGGAGAGGACGGCTTCATAGGAATTGGATGGTGCAGGGTATTTTGGATGGTATAGGATAGTATAGGACTTGTAATATTTATACAGGGAGGGGGTTCTCCATCTTCACAGAGGGAACGAGAATTTGGACAAGAAAAAAGCAAAAGATTATTAAGAGCATCTTCTATTCGAAAAGTCTGGCTAGTCAAAATTTAGTTCAAGGCCATGTAATATATGGATTAGGAGTTTAATTTGTATAGAGTGAAAATAAGTTTTGACCTTTATAATCTCTGTCAGGAAAGTTACATGTTCATTGGCTTTTTAACCAGTTTCCCTGTGATTATTTTTCTGTGGGTTTGTTTGTTTGTTTGTTTTTGTTTTTGTTTTTTGCCTTCAGTTTGTGGTACAGAGATTTAAAAACAAGTGTTTGGAGAGGCACAAAAGCATCACAGCCACTTCGCACCTGTATCTGCTTTTGTTTATAATTATAATTGTCTTCTCACTCCTCCTCCCGTTTTAAAGCTAAGTGAAATATATAATCAGGAATTTTTTAGTATAATAACTTAAAGATCTAGTAGTAGATTGAGGCAAGAAATAGGATTTAATTAGAGACTAAATGCGGCCTCCTGCCTGAAGCTTTCAGATCCTTTCGTCCAGATGTGATCTCTTTACGTACGGCACTTCAGGTTTTTTTATAGCTATTTGGAGATCATTCCAGTAGAGCTGTTAAGAATATCACCCCTGGAGCCAGCCTGCTTGGATTCTTTTCTGATCGTGCCACTGACAAGCTCACATAATCTGCTAATCATTCAGCTTCTTTGGGCCTCCCTTTCCTCCTCGGGGAAGTAGAGACTATAATACCAACTAATGGTACTGTTGTATGGTTTAAATTAGATAACAGTATAAAGCACATATCATAGTGCCTGGCACATAGGGTTTTTTTTTTAGTGGATGTTAAATATTACTATTAATTTATGTAAACTCTCTGGCAGATTCATTAGTTGAGAACAGAGCTTGTGTGGTGTTGATCTTTGTGTCCCTCCAGTGGTTCCTTACACACAGCAAAGCATTTGAAAGAATTTATCTTTATTTAATTTTAATTTTATTTTGATTCCCATCTAGTTTATTTAACATACAGTCTTGCATTAGTTCCAGTTGTACAAGGCAGCGATGCAACGTTCCGTACGGTTACTCGGTGCTCATCGTGATCAGTGAACTATTTAATCCCCATCACCTGTTTCCCTCATCCCCCTTCCCACCTCCCCTCTGGTAACCATCAGTTTTTTCTCTGTAGTTAAGAGTCTGTTTCTTGGTTTGTCTCTTTTTCTTCTTTGTTTTGTTTCTTGAATTCCACAAATGAATGAAATCATGGTATTTGTCTTTCTCTGACATTTCACTTAGCATTATACTCTCTAGGTCCATCCATGTTTTTGCAGATGGTAAGATTGCCTTCTGTTTCATAGCTGAGTAATATCCCGTTGTGGATATATACCCCACACCTTCTTTATCTGTTCCTCAGTCATAGACACTTGAGCTGCTTCCCTGTCTTGGCTGTTGTAAATAATGCTGCAAGAAACATGGGGTGTGTGTGTGCATGTATCCCTTTGAATTACTGTTTTTGTAAGGAATTTATGAGTTAAAGACATCTTCGGGGAGACTTCTACTTGAATAAAATAAATGCTGAAACTAAATTGAAAAATCTTACTTATTATCCTGTATCATGTAATGGAATATGTAGGAATTGTTAAACTGTGGAGCCCCCCCCCCAGAACCTCTTTTATCCACGCTGTTTATATCAAATAAGGGAGACTCTAGCATCTAGGTCATTTTAGCACAGGTGTAAGTTTTTATTTTTAATGAAGTATCCTCTAGCTTTATGTTGACACTAACTCTTTCTGGAGGGAGGACATGAATTGACCGTTGGGAAGTTACATTGCTATGTTCCACAGGCTTCTAAGCCATGGTCGAACATGTAAGGGGGCTCTTAATGAAGGTATCAAGTATGTGTCTGCATCATTTCCTGCCACTGAGTTCAACTAAGGCTTTCGTAGTAACGGGTGAGACTCTCTTCCGGTTGGTAAAGTGAGGTTCCACGGCACCAGTGGAACCACTCATCAGTGCCGTACTGTAACTAGTTACACTAGTAACAGTGTTACTAGTGCACACAGCAGGCTCGTTATCCAGGTTGCTTTCCTTGTCTGACTTAAGAGCTATTTAGGAAAAATGGCTATATGAACACTTGCCTACAAGATGTTACTGATTTGTAAAGATAATAGTCTTACCAGCATTTATATTCTTATCCCTTAAATGATTCAGTGGGACTTGAGCAATATTTTAAGCAATGTTATATCAGGAGGGCTAGTATTCTCTGACATACAAACTCTTAAGTAGGCAGAACACTAAAAACCCATTTTCTGTATGTCATCAGTGCTGGCACAATACTGGGTTATTCATGCAGAATATTGTTCAGCAGAGAGCCAAACCCCAGAAAGCTGGTATCAGAGAAGCAGGAAGATGGGGGCATGGCCGGCAGAAGCCAGCTGCTACAGGGGTTGTGTTAGCAGCTGCAGGCCTCAGTGGAATTTTCCATTGTGTTACAGTTTCTGCTTTTTGTCAAGATGAAAGGTGTGTAACAAAAGTTGGCTCAGGGGAAGTGAAGCCAAAAAGAAAAGAAGAAAAAAGAATGAGGAAAGAATGGCTCATGAGTTGAAGGCTGCCATACTCTGAGTGAGCTCCCATGTCCTGATTGGAATGGCTGTATCTCAGCATAGAGAGTTCGAGACCAGCGTGGTGGCCTTGCTTATGGTGTGACACCATCCCACAAGACAGTGTGGGATCCCATGCCCCACTGAATCAGAGTCTTTTGGCTGGCATGAGGCCGTTGCACCTCTGACTTCCCCTCCTTCAACTCTGATTCTTTCAACATAAGGGTAACTTAATTTTTAAAACAAGGACCCTGAGACCCAGAGAGGTTGAGAGACTTGCCCAAGGTCACATGCATTCATTCAGGCCATCTTTAGGAGGTGAGCCCCCTGTCAACCAGAGGTCTGCAGCTCTCAAATAAGCTGCTTTGTTGCAGGGTGGGGCATGACAATTTCCCTGTTGCCACCAGTGTTTTAGGCAGAATGAGAATAATCACATGTCAGGGGTGCCCTAAAGAAGGTTCTTGGAAAAGTATTCCATAACCTGGAAGGTCCCTTATGGCTTTAAATCCTGTGATTCTTGCTCAATTTTCTTTAGTAAGGCAGTGTTCTCTTCCAGGCTCCTTATGGAAATGGATCTTTGAAAGGATTTTGTTACATTTTCTGTTTAAAATAGCAATTAACTTTGCATCTCCCATGCTTTACTGAGGACCATGTGTATCATTCATTTGGAGTATTAATTCGCCAGTTAAGCCCACAGTTTTGGTTATATATGACACTGTAGTTGAGCAAAATAACATTGTAGCTTCTCACTAAACCGAAAGCTCAAGAAAGCTTCTTACTGCAGAGAGACCCTCATTTTCTTGGCTGTCAACCTGACTGATATTTTAATTTTTCTGCCCTGTAGAAAACTTCAGTCTCTTATCCAATAGATAAATGAGTGAACCCCCCAGGAAATGCTGCAGAATGTTTCTGTTTGCCAATGCAATAAATGCAGAAGCTAATAAATGTCTACTTACATCAGGAGGAGGCGTGTAATGAGTAAATGATGAGCAAAAGAATTCGGGGAAACAAATGATCTATCCAATCTAAGATGACAACCAGGTTCTTAATAACTTGCCTTCTAGTTGGAGAGAGGGCTTTCACCAGGCAGAGAATCAGCCTAGCACGAGGCCATTTACATCTGGCTGCTCTGATGGATTTGGTTACGTTTGGGTCACACTGAGCTGTAAGCCGTGATTCAAATTCAGCCTGGTCATCGCAGACGTCCTTTGCTTCTGTAATTTCTGTGTCCTAAGAAGGGCAGCGATTCCAGGGCCTAACTCACACTGCTTACTCAAGATTACATTTATAGTTCACATTTGTCTTTTTAATAAAGACCTTTTTCAAAAGTAAAGAAGCAGTCTCTTTCCCTTGAGATGTGTTCAGATCACAGGGGTTTCAGCAGAACTTCTCTCCTGTGGGTGAATACACTGTTCTTTTAAGTGCTTTTGTAGACCTCCACTCTCTGAATCCCCAGGGTCCGCCTTTGTGGAAACTAACAGAATACAGAATGCTTTGTCCCCGGTGGATGGCTGCTTTCTTGCTTGTGGTGCCTGGAAGGGCTTGCAGAAGGCAGAAGGCACAGTGGGATTAAGACAGAGCGACTGAGCTAGGCCTTGGAAGCAGTTGCAAAGCCACGCTGAAGCTGGGAGGAGAGACTCCATGCCAGGCCAAAAGATCATTCGCTGACATGCATTTTGTCATCACCCCTTTGTGTGATCTTTCTAAGAACATTTCTCAGTAAAGTCATGTGGAAAAGGTTGGCTACTGAACACCAGCAGTTTGCAGGAACAGATTTTCATGAATATTTCTAGAAGAGGACTCTCAAATTTGTTTGCTGGGTCTTCCATAATTATCGTTTCTTCCCCCCACCTTCCCCTCTTTCCACTCTCCTCCGCTTGCTTTTTTTTTTTTTTTTTTAAATAAGACACATTCTGGCCTGTTTTAGTCCCACATGAATGAATGCATCTCTGTAGCTGAGGAGTCAAAGTTTTAAGGAGTAGTAGGATTCGGGCCCCATAATGAAGAAAAATGTTAATGAGTCATCAGATAAAAGCTGGACTGAAGCGATACCGCAGGGCCCTTGTGTCCTTGACGGCCTAGGAAATGTGCCTTGGAGATGGAGGCATCCTGCGCAGGCCTTTCTGAGGCAAAGCCATTATACCTGAAAGCTAAGACTTTTCAATGCGCTTCTATTCACATGCATATTACTCTGCCGGATCTTTCAAAAGGCCTTTCCTTTGAAATACAAAAAGATAAACATGTCTTTGAAATGGATAGGTGATCCCTTCGCCACTTTCTCGAAATCTTTC
The DNA here is from genome assembly GCF_010015895.1 of Lontra canadensis. Lineage (NCBI taxonomy): Eukaryota > Metazoa > Chordata > Mammalia > Carnivora > Mustelidae > Lontra > Lontra canadensis. The sequence continues at coordinate 12,792,800 of NW_022630996.1, forward strand.
TCCATTTCGTACCAGGGATTTTAACCCTTCATTGAAGACGGAGTTTTCCGTTCACCTGCGAAGCTTGGTATGTGTTGCCAGCCCTTGAGAGAACCGCGTCACTGTTACTCTTAACAGCTGAGTCTGGGCTCGGAATCGACGAAAGGAAATTAGAACTCGAGATAGGTGTTCCACATGCGTGGGATCTTGTTCTCCGTGGGTTACCGCGGCTCATTCTTACGTGCCTTAAAGGAAGAGAACGCCTCTGTGGTCAAGGAAAATCACGAGTTTGTCGAGTACTTACAGAAGAGCGTCTGTTGCTCTGTGTGAAAGAGGCTACAATATTTTTAAATCTCAAGGCTTGAGTTACAGCCCTGGACTTAGAGCATCAGACCGGGGCTGATTTGGTTATAATACTTACTGCCTTTGGGATGTCAAGCCAGTATGTAACTTACGTTAAGCATACCATTCATTCCTGGTGGGTAAAATGAAGGTAGAGCCTCTCCCGTTGATGCTGCTTTAGCTGGTTTTCATGATAATATCTGTTGATACAAATAATCATTTATATCACCTATGTGCTGTTGGGGCGTGGATGGGGGGGGTCCAGATCCTGCAGTTTTTAGCTGTTGCTGTGATGGGATTGTGTTTTCTTGCTAAGGTGGGATCCCCAGAGCCTCTGCTCTTTCCAGGGACTTTTTCATAATGAATACCTCATCCGTGTAGATTATAAAGCATTGGATCATGTAACTATCTTTTTTTTTTTTTTTTTTTAAAGGAAGAAAAATATTTCCCTCAGCTACTAGCACTTTGCTCCTAGGAGATGGTTGCCAGTAAATATTTCTTATTCAAGAAATGAACGTTCACCCACTTAACAAATGGCAGAAGAATTTCAGGGACACCAGGAATAAATAGGGTTTTAACCTTTATCATTTAAAATAGGTTTCCCCTCTCTTTTAAAATTAACTCATACCATCTCATCTGCATTTTGGCCTCATGGATGGATGCATACTATGTAGCTTATGAAAATGCTAGCCTTTATTTTCATTTCCTCACTCTGGAAGAGAGCTGGTACTATAGGAACATTGTAAGAAATTGTAAGACTGTCTTTACTTTTCAACCTATTCACCAAGGACCAAATATTTAAATATTTCTTCTCTCCTTTTTCCATCTTCAGGATTGAAGCAAGCTGAAACAGCTCCTACCCTCCCATTATGCGGGTGATCTGTTATTTATCTGAGCTGTCCTCTCCGGTTGAATGTTTAAGTTGCTTTTCATTTTTCACGATTATAAGCTCTGGGATGAAAAAAGAATTAGCTAAATTTTTATACATACCCATGATTTCTTCAGATACTTCTAGAAATGAAGCTGAGTCAAAGTCCTTTGAGACATGTTGCTATAAATTGTACTGGTTTATACTTGCACTAGCAAATGATGAGGGGAGCCCATTACTTCATATGCTTGTCAGCATCCTACATCTGTATAAACAAACCAAAAAGCAAACCAAAAACCCAGCCAACTTCATAAGAATAAAGTGAAATGGTTTAACCAATCTCATCTCACAAATTTTCCTGTACCCTATCAGATGCCACTTTCAGGGGAATGTATGTGGCAAATACCTGTACTCTAGACCTTTTTTTCAATGAGGAGATCTTGAAAGAATGGCATTTTCTCCGAGGTGAAAAATTTTCCTTAGAAAATAATAAAATTATTTTTTGAAATGTTGGCTTTGGTTGGGTTTTACTTAGTTTTTAAACTAGGCTTCTGATAGTGTACAATGCCAGGGACAAAAATAGATCCACAACTGAGAAATGGCTGTGGATAGTAATTCTCTGCCCCGTACCTGCACCACACCCTGACTATTGAATATGGGTATGAGATGTCATGCCAGGGGGAGCACCCTAGCTCCTTCGTGAGTAGATCTCAAAGGTGACAGGCAGCTTTCTAAGCATGATGATGAAATTAACCTTTGAAGCTGTGGGGTGCTTTGCCATATGTGTGTCTCGGGGAGCACCCTCATGTAAGGTTTTAGGCATAACTCCGCTGAGGAATCTTCTCTTGCTTAAGATGTGCTCAGCCTGGGATTCTGAACATGTGTGTGGCATGCTCCCTTTTATGTGAACTGCCGATTTTCATGTAGGGTTGGAAGGGTTTGACCACTAGCAAAGATTTTATTCACTTTGGGGTTGCTGGTCAGCTGGTGCCAGAGGAGCAAAGAGGCCAACACTGTCATGTCTGTGAGAGCAGCCTCGAAGCTTTGCTTAGTTTTCAGGAAAGTTTTTCTTAAAGAGATTTTCTGGATCATAGTGAGTTACTGGTGTTGGCCTCTGTCATATTTTAAAAATTCAGGTTCTAGGCGAAAGTGGGAAGATGGCAGGCTTGGTCTTGGCCTCTCCAACCTGTTGTGTCAGGACCCCTTGGTTTCCTGACCCTTCTCCTTCCTCCTGGGGATTTAGTCTTTAGTCTACATGCTTCTCTTTTGCCTTGGGAAGCATTAGCGTTGTCCCCCACCTGTTTGGTTAGGAGTCCTTTGGAGGAAGTCACCTTATATTAAGCCAAAGGGTAGTAAATGGGTTAGCTCAGAGTTTCTCAACCGGGATTCAAGGAAATAATCTCAGAGGGTCTTCTGATCTGTATGAGAATCTTTAAAATTTGTGTTCTGTTCTACGATTGTATGATTAATATAATCCTATTTGCAACCGGTAGGATGGACCTTACATGTTTTAGGAGCACGGGGTTGGATGCTTGCCTCCCTCGTCCTGTGGCATTCGCATTGTGATGAGGAGCTCTTGGAGGCCGAAAGGGCTTATAGAATCAAAGGCAGTTACAGCTTTGCTTAGTGTAGTGAGTGAGTTTCTGTTTCTCTCTCCACTAGCCTTTAAAGGGGTTTTCACCCTCCCATCTGCAGGGCCCACCCCTGGGGGCTTGGCTTGTTGTCAAAAAATAAGCCCTTTTGTATGAATTGTAGGTTGGCCTGTCAGAGGGTTAGAAGAGAAGGTGAAATGGGGACACCAGTTACATCACAGGGAGAGTGTCTTGTCCATTCTTCAGATTACGAATATAAAATTGTGAATGAATAAAGAACACAGCAGAGTTGATGGTGAAGGAACTCATGTTTGCCTGCTTCTCTGCCACAAGGGTTAATGTTTCCAGCTTTCTTCTCAGCCCATGGTTTTCAGGAGGACACTGAGCATGCGTGCGTGCCAGTGCATGTGCTGAACAGGTACAGGAGAGTTCGATTTCTAGAGTTCCTTTCCACAGGAGACAATGTGAGGCCAGTTAGTGTAAAATTGAGCGTGTGCCTGAGATGTGTTGGCACCTTCTAGAGAGAGCTGTCCAGTGGGTGTGCTGTTCAGTGTGCCTGTAGCATCCCCTCAGTGAGCCCTTCACAGGACTTACAACCTGGCGAGTGGACCGTGTCCTACTCCCCAGTCGGCAAGCGGACTGGAGGTTCCTGTGCTGGGAACAGGCGGTAATTTAAAAAGCCTCTGTGTGGGGACTTGCAAGACATCATGGTAAAGTCTCATGATAACCCATCTGAGAACTGTGAAATCGCTTTGTCTCACCGTTGTTGAAGAAACAGTGAAACACACAACCATGTCAGAAGTAGGAAGGTCTCAGGTGTGTAATTCAGAAGTCTAAAAGGTGAGTCGTAGGTGTGTAATATAGAAGACTAAAGGATGAGTTGGAAAGGGGGTATGGTTTTCTCTCAGAAGAACTTCAAATAGTAGAAGATTTTGAGACCTTTTATCGACATTATTATAGAAAAGGATAATAGAAAAATGCATAACTTCTGTGTAGGGTAAATGGGAAGTCTCTCTGTAAGCATGGTTAAAGGCAGGAAGGCGTCAGGGAGTCACTTTGCCGAAAGTATTTACATTAGTTCCTTTTCTGGTATGATATAAATTTAGGTGTAATGCCTGTTAGAAATTGCAGCATGGTTAATTTTATTATAAAATGATACAATCCCACGGAAAAAATTTTAGTTGTTACAGAAGGCTATTAAATAAGGAAAAGTATCTCCTCCTTGTGTCCCCTTGGCAGGGGTGGCAAATAGTCCTTGCAGAATATTTCAAGGTTTGTGTGTATACATGAATGTAGATCACCAGTTTAGAAAATACACTGTTCAAATTAGTTTACAACTTTGTTTTTTCCTGCTATTTGGACCTCCATATCATATCAGTACAAGTAGATTTTCCTTATTTCTAAAGGGGTTAGAAGAAAGTTTTACAGGTGGAGAGAATTCTGCTCTGAACCTGAATCATCTGACAGAAACAGCGAGAGAAATGAAAAGGAAATAACTAACTTAAGAACTGCCGATGAGGGGTGGGGTAGCTAGTTAGCTCCTTTAGGGGAAAAAATAGGGCTTTAGAGACTCATTAGAAAAACTACTTCTAGAAATAAAAGAAGTTCTATATAGTGATCCTGTGGCACTGTAATTTCCTGTTAATTATACATTTATTGGTGTGATTTTTGAATTTGTGTCTTGTTTCCTCCCGTATGTCATATGCTCCCTAGAAGCTGGGCCAGCCCCCTGTTTACTCTCCATTATACTCCAGATTCCTGGCCTCGTGTCTGGCACGGACCTTCAGTATTTGTAGAATGAAGAGAAGAACAGATGAAGGAATTGTAGAGTGCCAAGTGAATGGTGCAGTTGTTTATTTAAATTGCTGAGATGAAGAAACTGAGGCACGAGCTAAGATAGCTCCTATATCCCTAAGATAACTCATGTACTGGCAAGGCTGTCAGTGAACCTACAGTTTCTATTCTAATTAGAAAACTAAATCAGGAAAGAAAAACCTGAGACTCTTAATTAGTGAAGTTTCGAAAGTGCCTGAGATAAAACTCAAAATGCCAGAAGCGGCCCTGAATAGCTCTGTTGCTTTACATGAGCAACAGTGAAGACGGAAGGAGAACGTAGGTATAAAAACGACTCATTAACTTTGCCAGGGTGCCTAGGAGATAGTGGTGTTTTCAGGAAATGTGGCTTCTCTAAGTCGGTAATATTTGATAATCCAGTTAAACATGGCTTTAAAATTTTACAGTTCTTCCTGTCCTTTGTCAGAAAAGGAGAGAGAGGCAGATGGAAACAGATTCCTGACAAGTGGAAGCAGAGCATTACTGCAAAGGACAGAGGTGCTCCTGGTACCTCTTTGAAGTTGACTTTATCGAAGTCATTCATGGGGTGCATAAAAAGCAAACCTGTCAGGGCTTAAGGAAGGTCTATTCTGGATTATTGTGACTCTGGTATCAGGAAGATGGAATAACTCCAGTTTTAAGTTTATTTTCTTCCTATTTAATAAAAGTTGAGAGGTGGGCAGTCGAGGGCTGACATGTTGGCTTCAATGTCATTAGAGCCCCGGGCACCTATTGCTTTGTTCCAGCTTCCTGGCCCAGGGTTTTCCCTCTTGAAGGTCAGTTTGTATTGCAGGATGGCTGCTGGAGCTCCGGCCATCACATCTACCTCGCAGACTGGAAAAAAGAGAAGAGGCACAAAAGGGCTGAAAAGATTCTTTGCCAGCTGAGGTCGGCTCTCTTTAAGCAGCCTACTTGGAATTCCCATATAATTCTGCTTACAGCCCGGCCTAAGTAGAAGCAACCTGGAAATTGTAGTTTGGTTGACCATATATCTAGCTTAAAACTGGGGTTTATTGTCTAAATAGGAGGGAGAAATGGTGGGATAAATTTCTCAAAGGCTTTTTTGCAGGGACTCTTCATTTGCCTTTACCATAGAACTTAATAATCAGAACTTCTGATTTGTTAGAAACTGCTAAATTAGTAATTTATTATTGATCACTAGTGTTATGAATTTGAAAAAAAAAATAGGGTGGAGAATAATTAAGATACACTTATATATGTACCTGAAAGGTCATTAGCAGAAACACAGGACTACTCATGATAGCCCTTCAGGCGTGTATCGCTTAAACAAAACCAGCATTAACTCCGTCCACTTGAAGCTCATTTCTCAGGTTGGAGAGTTGTGTAGGTATTTCATGGAGACTGGGCTCTGATGGGATTAGCTAGGGGGCTAAGGGTTGTTGGTGGGAGTGGTATTCTGGTGGAGAATAAGGAAAAGCCAGGCTCTGTGCCAAGTGCTGAACCTACAATGTCCCATTGATACAATCACCCCAAAAGATAAGGTCTTCATTTTTAGATGTTAAAAAGTGAGACCCAGTTTAAATAACCAAATCCATTCCTTGGTGTACTTCTTAGAAACAGAATACTGAATCTGATACACCATGCATTTGAACCAATGTTGGCAGTTTGCAAGCTATTTAAATAGGCCGTGTATTTATTTAAAAGGCATTCTCTGGAGCAGGAGGTTAGCGGGAGGGAAAGGGATAAAAGGAGAGAGTAGAGACAGTGGACTCAACGTCACGGGGTTTAAGAAGTGCCAGTATTGAAAGAGTCTTGAAGATGCCAGGTCCTTTATTCAAGGGTCGCTTTTCTCACTGATTATGATCAAATTCCTTCCCCTACTCGTCTTCCCACCTGTAACGGACTCCAGCATCTACAGGAACACAGAGAAGGCAGAATTCAAACCAGCCATTAGGCTTTCTGATAGAAGGTTTGTCAGGAGAAATACTGAAACCACTAGATAAACTAAATTTAGACCATTAGTGGGTTTTTTAATTTCTAAAACTTCTATAGTTCTTAAAATTGTTGTGCTAAAAATTAGGTATATTGCATTCAGTCTTTTGATTCTGTGTAAGTCTATAAAAATACAGGATGGGTTGAGGAAGCATCAACTCTCTTCGGCCACCTGAAACCAGTCGCTGGGTGACTTTTAGGGCTTCTGTGCCTGGAACTGTAACCACGCTGCATTTGCAGCATTAAGTCACGCCCCCAAATGCTTAGCTTCATCTTGGGGGAAACATACTTGACCTGCATCTAGCCGATCACGTCCTGTAGTTCCTGGACAAGTGTTGAAACAAGAAGTGGAAGTTTTGAATCTAGCTTCTTAACGTCAGAATGCTCATGTTGACATGGTCATCAGTAGGAGAGCTTTCACTGGTGCTTGTACACACTAGACCTTTGTTTAAGAAAGCTAGCCAGGCGGAGTAGTAACACTTGTGTTTGGGTGGGTTGTAGGAGGGATAGAGACCTACAGCATGAGTGGTAATTATAGATCATCTTTGAAAGAATAGAGCCGGATCTTCAGGCATTCTGCTCACATCTAAGGTCAGACCTGGGGCTTATCCCATTCACTGTCGCTAAATGTCTGCAGAGTTGCCGTAATCTTTGAATGGACGGTGAGGAAGGGTGATACTCGCCTCTGAGAAATACTGTAAGGTTACCAGAATTTAAATTATACCTCAGTGTGATGTATTATATAGTTGTGCCCAAATCATCATAGGAAGCATTTTGTAGAAGAACCGGCAAGAGCTAGTTAACAAATTTTTCTTGTTTTCTTGTGACCTTTCTGATTTGTTCGTTTCCTGTCTACCACAGGTATGAGCATTAGTTAGAGGAGAAATAAGATTCAGAACCTGAGAAAATACTGCCGGAATACTGTGTGTGCATGTTTTCTTTTGATCTAATTTAGAACTTGCAAACAGACACTTTTCAAATGTAGCAATAACGTGTGTCTGTGCACGTGCATTTTAAAATACACTTTAAAAGGGAGATTCTGAAAATGGAAAATGGCAGTATCACACATTGAAAAACATGGGCCACGGCCAGCCCCCCCAAAATTGGGAATGATGCCCGCTCTTGTGGATTCCCATTTCCTTCCTATACTGTCTAAAAACTTGGTTCTTGGATATTAGAATACCAGATGGGTAAATCCCACCCCCACCCCCTGCCAGACCCCAAATTCGGATTTTAAGGGTGGCTGGAAAGAAATACTGGAATCCTTGTATCTAAAATCAACCACACTGTTTTGCGCATCATTTTGTGCTGTCGGTTCAGCTATCTGTGGCCGGTATGATAAATTGCCTCAATAAACACCAATTCCAAACTCTGGCTTTTTCTTGCTGTAGAAGTGAGAAAATGAAAACACTTGCATCCAGGGCTATGCATGGTCTGTGGTTCTGGCCACCGAGCTGGAAGCGTGGATCTCTGGAGGGAGCTCCTCTTCCTTCCATGAGAACGGAGCCGCAGTAGCTAGACTAGCTAGACTAGCTAGCCGGCCACTCAGGACACAGCCCTTGCTGAGGCTGGCTTCGAAGGAATAGAGAGGAGAGGGCCTCGGTATGGGATCGTATCCTCGGCACCGACATCAGCTCTGGGTTTCCAGCACCCAGACTCCTCCTGATGTGAGGAAAACAAGCCCTTTACCTGTGTGAGCTGCTGTGTGTCACGTGAACTGTTACCATGCTCTTTGTACTTGAACGTGATCCTAGGTGAGGTCCGCGTCCTTTTTTTTTTTTTGGTGGCATAGCAGGCTGCAGTGTTGGTCAGTGTGTGTAAGAGACGTGTAACAAACGTAGTAGTCTTCCATTTTGTCCATGTTTTAGTATTTCATTTACTTTGGACTTACCTCTCTGCCAGCCTCTTTTAAATAAAAGTCCACTTTGGACTGAAGTTGAGATGAATGGTGTCACTCTGACATGATTTCAGTAAGTTTCGTGCATCATGTACTGTGCCAAGTGCTATAAGGATAGCGGTGAGTGGGATGAGACACTTGCATCTGGGGATCGTACAGGCTCGTGGGAGAGACCACGTGGAACACATGGTTGGTACCGTGCGCTAAGTGCTTTGGTAAACGTGGTGCCATGAGAACACAGACGAAGGGCATAAATCAGTTAGCTTTTACTATATAACCAACTAGCCCAAACTTCGCAGCTTAAAACACCCCCCATTAATTTACCTCATGAATCTGCATGTCACCAGCTGGGCGCTCCTTCTGGATTTGGCTGGCCTGACACACACTGAGTTGGCTGAAGTTGGGTGGGCCTGGGACGGCCTCAGGTGGAGTGACTTAGAGTCTCCCCTTCTTCAGCCTGGGCTGCTTGATGTGGCACTAGTCAGGGTTCCAAGAGAGAGGCTCCTGTTTGCAAGTGGCACGTCGTGGCTCCTGTCACATTCTGTTGGCCGGAGCAAGTCAGAAGCACAGCCCGGATTGAAGGGATGGAGAAACAGATGCCACCTAGTCATGATGGGAGAAACTTGCAAGGTCGTGTCACCCAGGAGCATACACACAGAAAAGAAGAAACAGTGGTGGCCAGTCTTGCAGTCCACCACAGGGCTCTGAGGGCACAGGGGAGACGTACAGCAATAGGTTTCTTTAAGGACTTCATCTCAACTTCTTTTCTTTGTTTTTTTTTAATTGAGAGAGAGAGAGAGAGACCACAGGCAGGGATGGGGGGAGAGGCAGAGGGAGAGGGACAGGCAGTCTCCCTGCTGAGCAGGGAACAAGACCCTGGGATCATGACCTGAGCCAAAGGGAGATGCTTAACCAACTGAGCCAGCCAGGTGCCCCTCATCTTACCCCTTACTCTTTAAAATTTAGGATAATAGCAGGCTCTTTTTTTTTTTTTATCAGCGCTTCAGGCTCTTTTTTTTTTTTTTATCAGCGCTTCAGGAAAGGGATGCCATCCACCCTGGAATTGTTTTCCAATATTGCCAATTTCTACTGTTTAGAACACTAGTTTTAAAAGTAACTTGCAAGGGAATGTTGCTCTGAGAAGAGAAAAGTTGTATGCAAAGAAGTATAGGATTGAAATAGCGGTTGTCCACTTGTCTTTAATCCAGTGTTTCTCAGGGACATTTGAGGGATTCTGTTCTCTCAAGATGCTCCAAAATGAAAAGGTTCCATGGGAAACCAGTATTGTTCATCTTGGAGATTTACAGTGTGTAGTAAGAATTAAGGCCCTAGGAGGTCCTGGCATTAAAAAGTACTTTTACCATTTAATTTGGGTCATTGGATTTCATTGGTGAGAATGTCAAAAATTATTGGTTTGATTTTTTTTTTTTAATGTGGGCTGGTTATTATCACCATCTCTCTCTCTCTCTCTCTCTCTCTCTCTATATATATATATATGGTTTCTTTCTGTAGCCATTAACGTTCTCGGTACTGCCCAGCCACGGTCCTCACGTTGCCCGTTTATCTTAAGGAACAGGAAAAGAGAACCGATGAGCTGTATAAGCGAAGTTCAGTGATGATTGGTTTAATGGAAGAAAAGATTTTTGTTTTTTAAAGATTAAATTTTTATTAAAATGGCTTTTGAAGGGGCGCCTGGGTGGCTCAGTGGGTTAAAGCCTCTGCCTTCGGCTCGGTCATGGTCCCAGGGTCCTGGGATCGAGCCCCACATCGGGCTCTCTGCTCAGTGGGGAGCCTGCTCCCCCCTCTCTCTCTGCCTGCCTCTCTGCCTACTTGTGATCTCTGTCAAATAAATAAATAAAATCTTTTAAAAAAAATGGCTTTTGAAAAAAAGTTACTTAACGCTACATACCTTTTTTTTTTTTACTCTTCAAATAATTTATAATGGTAATAGGTAACATTCCTGTAATGCTTACCATATATAGCCCCAGGTACTTTTCAAAGCACTTTACACGAATGACCATATTTAATCTCCCAGAGATTTTCAATAGGCCACACTTCTGTTACTCTCCCCATCTTACGGATGTGAGGGAACTGTTGGGGTAGAGTCACATGTGTTGTTTTACTGGGACGGAGCTGTCATTTCCAGTGTGGCTCTGAAGGAAAGCACAGGCTCTTACTACCGCTCTGCTGTGAATCGCTCACCGAAGTATAGGGTGCTGTGAACAATACATTCGTGTCTTAAGTACATTAAAGAGTTGTGTACAGTGGAGCATTCAGTCTTGCCAACTCAGTCTGTTGCCTGTGTTTTTAGTAATTAGTACCTAGTACCTTAGATTGGAAAATGTTTTAATATAGAAAATGGAAATGCCTGTCATTTCCAGTGGTGTCTTGTCCTCTAATATAGAGGACAGACACGTCTCCCATATCTAGTATTATGTTGTTATTTCGGAGATAGTTCACCTCCTAGGAACTCTTGTTTCATGAAACCTTTGACAAAAGAAAAAAAAAAGATAAGCCTTTATCAGATTTTTGATAGTGCTAAAACATTAAAACAATAGTATTATTCTACTTTGAATTGGTAAGGTCTACCTTCTCAAAGGAAATCTTGGTGGAAAACGTTTTAGTGGTCATGTCAAACAATAAAAATTTCTTTCAAAGTAAGAAAATAATAGACTTTTAATATTTGATTTAAATAAGCTTTACCTGCCACAAATTCATGTAACCACTGGACAAATCATGTCAAATATTTTACCTGCTGTTAATGGAGCAGAAAACTGCAAAGTGAATGAAAGATATTTTTAAATTTTAGGTCATAGGGGCACCTGGGTGACTCAGGCAGTTAAGTGACCTGGCGACTCTGGATTTCAACTGAGGTCACGACCTCAGGGTCCTGGGATTGAGCCCTGTGTTGGGCTCTGTGCTCAGTGGGGAGTCTGCTTGAGATTGTGTGTCTCTCTCTCCCTTTCCTGCCCCTGCTCACTTTCTCTCTCAAATAAATCTTTTAAAAAAAATATTTTTAGGTTGTAAAAGGGCCTTACCATTATAGAAAACTGTATGGCCTTGCACAAAGCAATGTTCCTTTCACCAAAAGACCAGGATGTCAGATTTGGGGCAGCATTCTCTGCCTCTTCTTTTTGGTTCTCTTTTTAGGGTCATCTCAGATGGTTTCTCCCATTCCCCATACAGTATGAGGACTTAAAAGTATTTTAACAAACTTTGGAGGGGAGAAGTAGGTACGTATATACATAGGTACATACATACATTTTTGTATGGCCATTTTAGATATATAATTATATATATTCTTTACCTTCTTTGGAAATTGGAGTGTGGATGTTACTTCTTTGAAGCACAGACCATATAGGCCTCAAGATTTGGCTATTAAAGAAGGATCAGATGAAAATACAATTGATGGAAGTGCACTACTACAGGCTATGGGGTTGACCAAATTACAACTAACTTAGTTACATAAATGACTTTAAAGTAACAGTAATTTATAATTGATAAACAAGAAAAGGGCCATATATGAACCTACTACCATCTCAAGACAACAGAGATAACACAGATAGCCTCTCAGAAAATTAGGGTGTATCTCCCACCTATGAGTACCAATTCAGAATAGAAACATTGTAGCATTGGTAGGCAGCTGTGAAGCCAGAGTCTGGAAGTAGTTTGGGATCCAGTTTGGAGAAGGACCCATTGGTTCCATGGTATGTGTCTCCATAATGCATAATAACATAGTCTAATCATGAGAAAACGTCAGACAAGCCCAAATTACCAGTCATTCTACAAAATTTCCAACGGGTGTTCCTCAGGAGTGTCAAGGTGTCATGAAAGATGAGGGGAGGCTGAGGAACTGTCACAGACAAGAGGAGACTGAGGAGCTGTGACAACTAAATGCAGTACGACAGTCAGGATTGGATCCTGAAATAGAAAAAGAACATTGTAGAAAAACTGGAGAAATCCAAATAAAGTCTGCAATTTAGTCACCACTAGTTACTAGTAATATATTGTAGAATTGTTACCTTACTCGTTTTGATGATTGTACTGTGATTATCTAAGATGTTGACTTGAGAGGAAGGAGGGTGAAGATAGACTGAAACTATTCACTTTTTTTTTTTTTTGAAGACTTTATTTATTTGAGAGAGAGCATGAGCAGGGAGAGGGGCAGAGGAAGAGAGAGAGAATCTCAAGCTGACTCAGAGCTGAGCATGGAGCCCACCACGGGGCTCAGTCTCACGACCCTGATACCACGACCTGAGCTGAAGTCAGGAGTTCGACACTTAACCGACTGAGCCACGCAGGCGCCCCAGAAACTTTCCACTATTTTTGCCCCTTTTCTATAAATCCAAAATTATTTGACAGTATAAATTGAAAAAGTACTTTTATTTGGTAATGTGTGGACATTCTGCTTTAGCTTAGCGTTACAAAATCTTGATGTAGCCAACGTCTTCAGCACGTATACCCCTACACGTATTTTTATGTTCTGGCTATATTAAATCATCTGTTGTTGTTAATCAGCTCCTTTGGAGAGAGGGAGGAAAGTAATACAATTTTTGTATATATTACAAAATATAACTAGTGTAATAAATAGCTGTGTACACCTTTTAGAACACTTCATTTGAAGAAATGTAGGAAGGTAGTGAAGCTAAACTGTATTCTTTATTTGTGTTATTCTGCCCCTCGTCTCCTACTACTACCACCAAACTGCTACCACTTGGAGATAATCAGTGGAATTTGCCATTTAATAATCCTGTTTCATTATTTTGCACTTTTCCAAACGACATAAATTACACTCTATGATATCATACCTAGAACTTGCTTTTTTTTTTTTTCTTTCCTCCACGTGTATGTCTAATTCATTCATTTTCATCACTGTGGAGGTCTCCACTGTATGAATACCCAGTACTTACTTATTCATTCTCCTGCTGGAAAGCAAGTTGAGAGTGTTGTTTTGTTGTTGTTGTTGTTCTGTGTTGTTTTTTTTTTTTAATGGTGGGTCACTTTTTACAAGTATCTTCTGAGACCAAAATTGATCAGAAATACTCTTTCTGAACTCCAGTAACACTATCTACAACTTTTAACTCAATTATTTGTGACCTTTCCTTACTAGTGTTTTTCTTTTCTCTTGTATCAGATCGAAAGCTTCTTGATGATCTGTTTCCCCAAGGTGAACATTATTGGGATAATAAGTATCTAATTTTGTTGAATGAATAAGTAAATACTTAAGTGAATTAAACACTATGTATAGATCTTGGGCATATTCGTGTTTATTCCCTTAGTTGTTATATGGTGTTGCCTCCTGGGGCTTTTTCTTTGTTAGAAAGATTTATACAGTGTGGGAATCTGGGCACTTAGGTGAAAGTTAGGGGCATAAATAAAGCCTGAAACTTTAACTTGTGAAGTTAAAAGCTGAGATTGCGACAGCACAGGTACATGCACTCTCTTTCTCTCTCTTTCTGTGTGTGCGTGTATGTGTGTGTGTTTAACATCCTAGGGAAACTTTGACAAAATTAGTAATAATTTTACCTGCATTTGGCATTACAAAACTGAGGGGAGCTCACTAACCTATAGTAGGGCATCATTCTTGTTAGAAAGCTTACTATTTGCCTTAGATCATTTTGAATTTGTACCCAGAATTAGTTTTGCCGAAATTGGTTTTTTCCTCCAAAATTATTTTATTCTCAATATGCTTGCCAGCAGGAGAATGAATAAATACTGGGTATTCATACAGTGTTGATCTTACTCTGCAAAAACACTTAACAGGTTTCTCAGCTATGGTGCCCATCTTGTTGGATTTCTGTAGCCGCTTTGGCAGAGATGGGCAGGGCTGGTATCATCCCTATTTTACAGGTTAGGAACAGTGGAATGGAAGCCGAGGGAGTTTGATGGACTTGCTCAAGGCCATAGAACAGAACCAGGAAGCAGATCTTTCAACCTGGTCCTGGCTCTGTCTGGACATTACAGTTTCAGTGCTTAAAATAATTGAAAGTATTAATCAAGATGTTACTGCTTCACCAGAATTCTAATAGGTGATTCAGTAACGTAGTGCCCACTTGAGAGTTTATCATAATAGTAGGGGGAGTTTCTCATCAGTGTTACTGTGGATTAACTAGCTTTTGTACTGCCCTCTTGGTTAGAAGGGTTCACAAAAAAGCTTAAACCAAACACTGCAAAAGAGCATGTTGTGACTGGTGTGTATTTTAACAGAAAGAAAAATCTTTTTTTTTTAAATTTTTTTTTTAATTTTTTTTTTATTAAATTTTTTTATTTATTTATGAGAGAGAGAGAGAGAGAGCGCGCGAGCACAGGCAGACAGAATGGCAGGCAGAGGCAGAGGGAGAAGCAGGCTCCCTGCAGAGCAAGGAGCCCGATGTGGGACTCGATCCCAGGACGCTGGGATCACGACCTGAGCCGAAGGCAGCTGCTTAACCAACTGAGCCACCCAGGCGTCCCAAGAAAGAAAAATCTTATAAGTAAAACTGGAAGGAAGGTGTGACACAACTTCAAGTTGAAATATCTGGGAAGACAAATGGCCTTTTGGTAGCATGAGACCTACAGTTGAATTAAAACCTCTCCACATACAGACTGACGAAGTTGGTCACTCAAATTGTAATTTTAAAAATTGCAGAAGCAGTACGCTTGGAATATTGTCTTCATGTCAGAAATGCACCTTCGTGCTTGAAAATGATAAAAAATTACAATCGATCCTTACAACTGTTCTGTTCATCTTTATTGATCAGGTGCAAGAAAGATAAATCGCAACCCAAATAAGATTATAGTAAATGTTAGCATCGTAGGGGACTCTAGGTTGATAGAGAGCCATTCATCATCTCAAATGGTGACCTGTCCACTGCTCCAGCCACCCCGAGTCTGCTGTCTAATCACATACCTATTGATTTTATCTACATCCAGCAAACCTGGATGTGACTGTCATTGGGCAACCCAGATTGTTAAATGCAAAGGGGTCACTGGTGTGAAGAGGATTTCATTTTCATTTTCTCCCCAACCAACAATGATTTATTAAAAAATAAACTACTTCAAGTCATGCATGTGAAACCTGAGTGATTAGGGATTGAAGGTGCACAATAGACCACTGTATTGTGTAAGTGTTCTTTTGTATCGGGACACATTTTGCAGGATATTTCATTGAGTCTAAAGGTGCCGGGGTCATTTAGGCCACCTCCTACAGCAAGACAGGTTTCAAAGGAGCCAGCCAGAACAGACAGTCTTAAATTTTTCTGCATCAGGAAAGGCATTACTTTCCTATTGCAACTTGATTTATGTTGCTTGTATGTTCATTTATGTAATAGTGGGAACATTTTTCCTTTTTTGGTATAGAAATCACCTAAGTCCATCCTCTGTTCTTAGTAACAAATTTGTTAAAAATGTTGATGCTCTTGTGGTCATACGGAGGCGCTAGATAGAACTCATTCTCCTCCATAAAGAATCCGTCTTGAGGACAAAAGTACTGTGTAAAAAAAAAAAAAAAAAAGAAAAGAACCTTGAATAGCCTAGGTAGAACATTGGAATAATAGGTGAAATATGTTAAGAATTTTCTCATGGGATCAAATAATGATGCATTTTAACTCTGAAAGTTTATTTTAATTATAACTTGTATGCCAGCAGGTACACTATTATTTAAATGGATACGTTTCCATGCATTTTTAGAAGTATCTATGCCACTTATGCAAGAAGTCTTTGTCTTTTTGCTTGAATGGCTGAACAGAGATTTTACGTATTGTTTGTAACTATAAGTCCTGCACACGTTTTGTCCTCTTGGACAGTGAAAACTATGCTATCAATCTTTGTCCACAGAGCTCAGAGTTCTACAAAGTCACCACTGAACAGTATCAGAAAGCTGCTGAAGAGGTGGAAGCAAAGTTCAAGTAAGTTTTGAACACTGTTACAGTTACTGTTCTTGACAAGATGCAAGTACAACTTTATCACTTTTTGCACAGAAGATAATTTGTTGCGTAGCCCTCTGGAATACTTGGAAGTGTATTTGGAAGGACGAGGTGTATCCATGTTATCTGCTGTTGGTGGAATTCAAACACAAGGAAAGAGCCTTTGTTGAAAGCTTATTGCAACTTAATTTTATGAAGGGAAAATTGAAAGCAACGGTAATAGAATCTTCATTTGGAATCATACTACCTAAGATAGGCTGCCCTTGATTATGAAGGTGATGTGAAATTGCTATTAATAACAGAAACATAGAGACCATTCAATTTTATGTAATAAAATGATGGGCATGTCCAAATTTGAGTACCACTTTTCTCATGTTTAAGCTGTTTTCATTTCTTCATATGTACCTTGAAAGCATTTAAATCACAGACTTTACCTTGCCCTTGATTATGAAAGTGATGTGAAATTGCTGCCTCTGTTAATCCTTGGAATGTTTAAATGAATGTTCTGTAATTGATGGATCAAAGTGTCCATGACCCATAGCCCTGTACTTTCCCTTTGCTGCCAGTTCTCACGATAGGTAAGAAGACATCATTGAGAATTTTCCTGAGAGTATAAATAGTTCTATTGTGTAACCGCTGTTAGTAGCACATGTGCAAATTAGCGAAGCAAGAAAAGGTGTTGTGACAGGTTTAGTTGAAAGAGCACACTGGGCTCTGACCTCCTTCCTGGTGCATGTTTATAAGCATTTGATAAAATGATTAAACCCTAAGGTGTAACGTTATTACTTTCTGCTGTGGTGCAATTTGTATGGTAATGGATATTAGTGTTCTTTTAATGTTGATGTTTTTTTAAAAAAATGTGTGTGTGTGTGGTTTTTTTTTTTTTTTTTTTTTTAATTTAAAGATGGTTTGAGGTGTAGTTAAACAGAACTCCAGTCTTTGTTAGTGAACTCTCTTTTTAGGGGCAATAGGGAAAGTCCTTCTGAGAATGGGCCACAGATCTCACTCTTAAAGGTTAATGTGCTATCTTAAGTATTTAGGTATAAAATTGGGTATGGACTTGATTTTAAAAGGTACTTTACATATGTATTTTTTAAGTTACCTTTTTATCTTTTCTCCCTAATGATAAAGTAGCAGTCGTTAACTTTTTTTTCTTTTCTCATGAGAATTTTTGACTCGGCACTCTGGGTATTTCTTCATTGTAAGAGAACAGCTCTTCAAATAACTAAATTTTAAGGTAAATCGAAGGAGATCAATTCTGACTAGGATGATCTGTGAAGTTCTCATAAAGAAGATACTAATGTAGTTGAGGCTAGAAGAGGAGTACTGAGTAGATGGAAAGGAAAAGTATTCAGAAGGAAAATTACACTGTCTAATTGGTGGGTGAGAAATCACTTCAGATCAGTGGTTTGAGTCAGAGGGACTCATACAAGACAGAGTTGAAAAGGTCGGCAGGAGTCATCATTAACTAAGAAGTTGGTCTTCATTTAGTAAGAGTTTTTGGAAGGTCTTTGACCAGGTAAGTGCCCTGATTTCTGTGCTCCTTGAGTAATATTAATCTGACAGCGGGTGTGAGGCTTGATCAGAGGTGTGAGAAACAGCAGTGGTACTACATAAGAGGACTCCCTAAGCAACAGAGAAAAGGAAGATATGGGTACAAACAAGTCATTGAAAGATTAGATAGGAGTTGGCAAATACCAGTGCATTTGTTGGCTAGGGCTGCCTGACAGAGACCCGCAGATCGAGTGGTCTAACAGAAACCACTCGCAGTTCTGGAGGCCAGCAGTCTGTGATCCGCAAGCCAGAGGGGTCGGCTTCTCCTGAGGCCTCTCCGCTTGGCTTTCAGGCGGCCGTCTTCTTCCTGTGTCTTCACAATGTCAGCCCCTCTGCATCTGTGTTTTAATCTCCTTTTCTTAGGAATCACATTGGATTGGGGCTCACCATGATGACTTCGTTTTAATGTAATTATCTCTTTGGAGCCCTTTGTCCAAATACACTTTCTGATACCAGTCATTAGGTCTTCAACATCCGAATTTGGGAGCGGGGAGTCCAATTCAGCCCATAACACCTGGATAGAGAGGCCGGGGGGTGACGGGGACCAGAAATAGAGGCAGATTGGAAAATTGGTGGAGGCTGGATTTTTATAGAGTTAAGTCTGGTTTGAGATGAAAAGAATCATTCTTCTGAAAGCCCCGTACACCTGCCATATCCTTCAACCTGGGCTAGCCTGCTGGCAAATGAGAGGGTACATGGAACACAAAGCCAAGTGTCCTGCTGGCTTACGTTCTCCAAGACAACATGGAGCTATAGGTTAGACTTTTATTTATTTATTTATTTTTAAAGATTTTATTTATTTGCGAGAGAGAGGGAGAACAGAGAGAGAGAGCAGAGAAGGAGAGTGAGAGGGAGAAACAGAACCCCACTGAGCAAAGAGTCTGATATGGGGCTAGATCCGAGGACCCTGAGATCATGACCTGAGCCGAAGGCAGACACTTAACAAGTGAGCCACCCGGGCGCCCCTAGACTTCATTTTAATCAGAGCCTCAGCAGCTTCATCTCTCTCTACCTTTAGAAGATATTTCTCTTTATTAATTCTACTCTCACCTCGTATAGTAGAAAATTTGGCCTTTCCCAAAGGGAGGTCTGGCCTTTATACTCATCTTCTAGGAGAGGTAACCTCTCGGCCCTTGGAATTTCCCAAGTGATGGAAGTGTCTCGTTAGTCGTGATGGGCCTTGGGGTCATGTGGTATCAGCCCGGCCTCTAGGGAGGTGGTGCCGGAGACTGAATTGAGCTGAGCAACAATGGGCAGTTAGTCAAGCAAGCCCATATAATGAGGCCCCAGTGAAACCCTGGGCATTGGAATTTGGGTAGGCTTGTCCCGTTTATAATACTCTGTGCATATATTGTCACAGGTTGCTGCCAGGAGAGTAGAACATCTTTTTTTTTTTTTTTTTTTAAGATTTTTATTTATTTATTTGACAGAGAGAGATCACAAGTAGACAGAGAGGCAGACAGAGAGAGAGAGAGAGGGAAGCAGGCTCCCCGCTGAGCAGAGAGCCCGACGCGGGGCTCGATCCCAGGACCCTGAGATCATGACCTGAGCCGAAGGCAGCGGCTTAACCCACTGAGCCACCCAGGTGCCCCGGAGAGTAGAACATCTTGAGGACGGTGGAAACTTTGCATCTGAAGCTCTCGCAGACTCTGTCCTATATATCTCTCCTTCATTTGGCTGATTCTCCATATCATTTCCCATAAGAAGCCGTACTTATGAGTTTAGTAGCTTTCTATGAGTTCTTTGAGTCCTTTTGGTGAATCATTAAAGGTTAGAGTGGCTTTGGGAACTCCTTGAACTGGCAGATGATGTCAGGGTGAGGACAGTCTTGGGGACTGTGCCCTCAAACTTTGTAATTCGGCTAAGTGTAGTACAAACAAAACTCCAGGTTTTTATATTCTGTGGGGGAATTTTAAGAGCTAGCTTTTCAAGACAGTGACTTTCATTATATATATATTTTTGGCACTATCTGCTAGACCGAGCTTCCTAGACACTGTATTTTTGATTTGCAGTAAGTTTGTTAGCTTCACACCTAGAAAGTGATAGGGCCTTGGCTCTAAGAGGTGCTTCTCATCTTTGAAGGCCCTGAAATTGCTCAGTGGAACTTTGTTTCTCCTTACAGATTTGGCCATCCCAGGTAATCATGACGGCTTTAATCTTTTACAAGGCAGTATACTATCTCCTTTTCATTTCATGACCGAGCTGATCTCAGCAGTGCCCCTCAGACAACAGCTCGGAAGGACTTTGAGGAGGATTTAGTTAATTTTATCTGATGGAAGATTTCATTTGGGTGCATCTTGGTTACAGGAGATGGCTGCTTTTTAAAATTGCAATTTCAAGGGCACTATTATACACCTAATGGGGGGTCACACAAAATCATTGTAAAGAGAAAGAAACCGAAGAGCATTTGAAGCCACACATGATAAACACCCATCACAAGGACCCATCCTGCCCGGATAGCTAATGGAATTATTTTAGGGATGCTTAAATATTAACTCACACTTCAGCCCCTTCAGTTTATAGTTTTGGCAGGAAACCATTAAAACACTTCAGACTTAATGGAATTTTTCCCCTTATTTAATCAACACGTCATTCATTCAGAGAGCTCCTCTGTGACATGCCCTCTGAGTTCTGAATACACAGCCTGAAGAAACAAGTAGGATCTTACCAGTATGGAACTCGGAGTCCATCAGAGAGCAGAAGGAAGACAGAATTTTAAAGTCGCTTTTGAAAAATTCTAAGTCCTACTATCATGGGATAATTGTATCCCTAATAAGTTATTAAAAATACTATTTACATTTTTTTTTCAGTAGGAATTAAGCAGTTTGGGAATTAAGAATGTATGCTGTTTATTTTCCTACAAGAACTCTTACCCCACAATAGCTTAAACATTTTAGCTATAAAATCCAAATCACTTAGCAAATCCAGCAATTTTTTTTATATTTAGCTTTTATTTAAGAGAGAACCTTTGCTTTTCCCAGTCTGACTAGAACCAATCACTGTTAACGGTTCCAACTGCTTTTTATCACTCCTTGTTATTATCTGTTAAATAGAGGAATTTATAGTGCTAGTTCTTAGTTTCATGGTGCTGGTGCCATGTCACGTTAGCTCAGCGTACTGAGAATTATGCCCCGTGTTAATCCTTATGCTCCACCTGATAGGTAACTAATTTTAAAAAATACTATATTAAATGGCACATTGATGGTACTTAGCATAGGTCTAGCATAAGATAAATGCCCAGTGAATATTTGATTTTATTGTTTTTATTCTATATATACAATATATATCTAATATATATATTGTGATAATATTTTATTATCATGTCCAACTCAAGTTATACAACTTTGCAGCAGAAGAGAGATTTCTGTATTTGTTTCCAGATAAAATCTACATGATGTTAAACCCTCCTCTGAAAACAAACAAACAAAAGCAATAGAAAGAGTTCTTATCCTCTGGGTTCTTATCCCAGCCCAGCCAAAGACAGGGGATGAAGCCATGGGGCTGGAGCGGGGAGAGGACCTCTATCTCTGGATCCCTCTCAGAACCACATCTCCTCGGGGGATTAGAGCCTGGCTCCCACATATGCAAAAAGGAAGCATTATTACCAGGGTGTTTTGTACATACAAGTTTTTATTTAATATAAAAATCAATATTAAGCATCTATCAAAGAAATGTAGACTATTCTGAAAGCAACAGAAACCTCATGAAGACAGTACAGTATCAAACAAATGAAAAGCATTTTAAAGATAATTGATAATTCTTTCCCATGCCGTCATAGATAACAAAGTAGCCCGTTTCCACCTTCCATAAAGGAGGAAGTGTGAATGGGGAAGCAACATAGGTCTGTTCAAAATATTTTTGGGATCCTCTCGTTAGAGGTGTAACACTTCAGCTTGTCACCAGTTTTGGTGAAAGAGGAGGCACTTGTGAAGGACTGCAGGTTTGTGAGATCGTATGTGAATATTCATAATACTCCTTTGTGTGCCCAACTTTATAAGCGTTTTCACTTTTATCCTTGAACGAAGTTGTTGAAACCTGACTTATAAATTTGGGCTCATGGAAGAAGCCTGGGTTATCCTTACAAGGAATTAAAAGATTAGTTACCCTGTGGAAGAAGTTTAGGTGATTTTAGAGTATCTGAGGAATGTTATGCAAAACTCTTTAGAGATAAAGTGGATTTTATAAGTATTACCATATATTCAAAGTTTTGTTCAGTGTAAAATGCTTTAACTTAAAATGTTTTTGGTTTTATTAGGTTTTTCACTTTGGCCGATGTAGGGGTGGAAAAGTTATCCTGAACTTGGTCTAGGTTCTTTGGCTGGTCGAATAATTAAATTGATATAAAACCAATTAACAGGTGAAAACAGCTCAGAGTGTAGTAACGTGTATACATGAGAAAGACCTGGAGAAAGTGAGTAACTCTCCAAAAGGGCCAGAACCATCACCTTAAAGGGCACCTTCAGCAAAAGACAAAAGAGGTGGGAGATACGGAATCACTTATGGGAGCACGGTAAGCAAGGGTAAGGCTGTTAGGCAGACTTCAGTCGTCGTCTTCCCCACTGATGAGAGTTTCTGGAGGTGGGCCATGCCCTCTCCTGATACCACAGGAGAGCTGCCCCTGCCAGCACAGGATTCCTTTAGACATGTCAGCGTCTCCCATGAAAGGGTCACTTCTGTTTGGTTTGGAGAGCTGCTCATGTGTTGGCGGCTAAGTAAAAAATCATCAACCAAAAATAATCCTTAGGCCAGACAGATGTGTCTTGGGGTGGCAGATCTGCTCCTTTTCACCGGCAGTCCTGTGTTTTGTTTCTCTTTTGGGTGGCTGGTTTTAACAGCTCTACTGCAAATGAGTTCGTGAAGCTGAGGATGGCATGCCAGTGGTATCAGCAGGTGTTTCTCGTGTTCTCTGTAATTACACACGGGATCATGGACAGTTTTAAGCAACAGTGTTTAAAGATCCTGCTTAATTGGCTGTAAAATAATTAAATAAGGTTTTGACTGGCAAATTTATAATTCTGTTAGATGCATAAGCTGGTGTGCTGGAATGTCAGTGTGACTTCGGTTTGGAAATATTAGATTAATAGAACTCATTGTACTGCAGGTACAAAGTTTACTCTGATTAATAGTCTTAAAACTTTTCCAGAAGTGTGGCCAACTAAATTTATGTTACTTACCTTTTCCTTTTAATTAAAACTTATTTCAAAAGTTTACGCTGTTCAGTTCTGCTGTGCTTCTCTTTCTGGTTTCTCCAAAGTGGAGCTCCAGCAATTTTTCGGTGACTCCAGCTGCCTTTTTGAATAACTTGCCTTATCAAAAGGATTAAAATTATGTACTGTTGTACATGTATTTGTATCCGCAGCTGACAGGTACCCTGCGCATCGTCTCTAACACATACTGATGTCTGCTTATAACCTACTTTAATGCTGCGTGAATGGCTCTGATAGGCCAAATATACATGATAAATGTTTTATCTCTGATTCTCATTGATCAATTTCTAGATGATCAAATGGTTTATCTCAGTAAGACACTAATTCACATTGATCAAATTCTAAATGACCAAGTTGACTTGGTTTCTGCTGAACACAAATTGTATTAAAACAACATTACTTGAACATGCTGTCTTTTCTAATGCAGGAGTTATGTTACCAGCAGTTACATTATAACTAGAGTTATTGTATTATAAAGATGTCTCCTTCATAATGAAAAGTTTACACAAGAAGAAAAGAATGCGATATTGCAGGAAGAACAGGGCTTTGAGCAAGGATTTGGGCTTTTACTAACTAATTAAATTCTGCATTTGTACTGGGCCCTCCTTCCCCTTTTTTTAATTTGAAAGGCTGAGAGCAGGAAGCATAGCAGCTGCAGTGGTGACATTTTATCCCCTAAGGTCCTCGGAGCCAAGTAACATCTTGATTATTCATAGTAAGAGATTTAGTAACCAAAGAAGAGGCAAAATTTTAGATAAAGTAAATAAATACCTGTACCCTTTGTGTATAAACTTGGTTTCGATAGCGTATTTAGAAGTTTAAGGTTATTTATTGTTTTTCTAAAAAACAGCTCACCTCTGTCAACTGGCAGGGTATCTCAAACCCTCTAGAGTTTGTCAATGTGTTGCTGGCGGAGGATTTGAATTCTGAAATTGAGAAACAATGTTTATGAGCTGAAGGATATACTTTTGTATATGAAGCTAATGGCAATTATACATTTGGCTGAAACATCGCCTTGGTTATTTAGAACAACTAATTCCTCAGGCAGGTTATTTATTACCTCTCTGGCTTGTCTCTTCCATCTGTAGAATGTAAATTATAACCGCCACTCTCTTTAGGGCATCCAAGCTGAGAAGGTTTTAAAAGTTGGAAAAGAAAGTTGTCATTGAGCCTCATCTAAAAATTGTTGTAAATGGTGGTTTTCACTCAGTTCTAAGACACTGGCTGCCATTTTAAGTATGTTCTGGATGCTGTGGCAGCCTTTCGATTCTTCCTCAGGGTTATGTGCTGGGTAGTCTGGCGCCTGTCAGTGTATGAGTCTGTCTCCCTTTCCATCCCCCACATCCCACCCACCTGCAGCCACAGATGAGGTCCCAAGTAAAGTGAGATCTGCTTTGGAACACACCAGTGTTTGACAACGTTTCATATGATAGGCATTTAAAATTGGTTAGATTGTTGAAGAAACTTTGGGTGATTAATGCTGTTTTTGAAACTGCTTTAAGATTGGAGCCCTTCTAATCAGATCTAAGTTAGTTAGTTTCTTTTTGGTCCTTGGTTTGGATATCTATATTTAGTCCTTGCGCTATCATCTGAGGGAACAGAAGTAAATGGCAAGAAACATTAACACGACGTGGGAGTTAGCTTTTTGTTTGTACTTTTTCTCTGTTTCCTAAACTTCCCTTCACAGCCTTCCCTTCAATCCAGAGGTGAGTACAGAAAGGGGCGGGGCAGGGTGGCAACGTTGGTTGGAATACAGGGCCCCAAAGGGCAGGTGCAGGAGTGTGAACCAAAGGCAGTGTGGTCTGTTTCACAAAAAAGGACACAGACTGCAGCCATCACATGAACATCTGCAGTTAGTGACAAGGTCAAGAGAAGGTTGCCGCAGCCACTTCCTCCTCACGTCAGCGTAAGTAGGTGAAGGAACCTTCAGTGGTGACAGAAGCTGTCAAAGGTCCAGTCCAATTAGCCCCATCCTATCCAGGACCTGGAACTCTTTCTTGTCTCTGTCCCAGCTATGGTAGTGAGGGTTGGTTTGGTTTCCTCTGGGCATTCTTTTTACTTTAATCTCTTTATGTGTTATATGGAAATGATCCTGATCAGTCTTCTTGTGGCCCTTAGGTTTGTGACTGTGAGCTCCCGAATTCCTGATTTGTTCCACATGAAATAACAAATTGTTCTGTTTTCCCCTAAAAGAACATTAGCATTGAACTTTCTTCCTTAGTCAATACAGTCCATTAAGAATCTAGCATACCCTACATGTTAAATGAAATATTAATTGCACACTGTTAGATAAATGGAGAGTCTGCCCGAATGATAGCTTGTTTCTTGCCTTATACCATAGTATTTAAAATGAGAAATTTGGGGTTCTGGAGTGCATGGGATTTTGGAATTTCTTTACTGACCCTTGCTTATTTGAGTCATTAACTAAACGTACAGCCCAGAGATCCCAAAGGCTATTTCTAACTGGGACTAGGAAGTTTTTTCCTCTTGTTCGTTCTGCCTAAAGTTCCTTTACATTTTAAAGATCCAGTAGAAAATAATTTTTTATTTTCCTTTGATGTTTTTAAAGATAAGAAAAAGTTCTTGTGCTTTTTGAGTGCCACTCAGCTGTAGGTAGGAAGGAGAGAAGCTTGTAAGGAGGGTCAATTAGAGTTAATTATTGTCTGACTGACCTGCCACATTTTAAAATGTTCAGGAAGAGTTCTAGGACGTAGATTTTTCATTCTCTCCTTTTGTCAGGGTTACAGAGTTAACCATCTTAAAGACATGAGCATGGTTAAAAATTGCATCACAGCCATTATCTACACATAAAAATGATAGCTGTCAGGATGGTCTCTGGGAAGTTGTATAGGTTCAGCCATATTGTAAGATCCAATTATGTTTTATTGCTCCACAGTTTGGTAAGCCTGCTCCAAACACTATCAGGCCTTCCTGCCTCTAACCAGATAATTAGAGCTGTCTGTGGTTGCCCTTTCACCATGCATGAGATAAAACCGTGGTAGTAAGATTGAAAACACCTTCTAGGATAATTGTGCTTAAATACATTTCCATAGTTCATTTGAAATTATAATTTATCATGAAATGTCTCATGGTTTCAGTTTATTAAGGATTCGCATTGCTGGCTCTTTCAAATTTTCTTAAGACATAAGCAAACAAAATACAAAAGTTGATAACTTGGTCCTTACCATAATTTAAAACTTGTATTCATTGAAGGACACCATTAAGAAAATTTTTAAAATGGGGAAAAGATTTGAACAGATACTTCAAAGGAAGATATAAGGATGGCCATTAGCCATGAAAAGTGCTAGTAACATCTTTAGTTATTAGGAAAATGTGAATTTAAAATGTTGGAATGCTAGAAACTATAAGGACTGACTACTAATTGTTTGAAAGGATATGGAGAAGCCAGAATTTTCATCCTTTGCTAGTGGAGTTCTAAAATGGGAGCCACTTTGGGAAAAGTTCGTCAGTTTCTTATAAATTTAAACATACATTTGCTATATGACTCAGC
Source organism: Lontra canadensis (assembly GCF_010015895.1). NCBI lineage: Eukaryota > Metazoa > Chordata > Mammalia > Carnivora > Mustelidae > Lontra > Lontra canadensis. Next base: position 12,819,440 of record NW_022630996.1, read on the forward strand.
AATTCTACTCCTAGGTATTTATCCCAGAAGAAAGAAAACAGACATCCACAAAAGGAATTGTACACATATATTTGTATCAGGCTTTTCATAGTAGTCAAAAACTAGAAACAGCCCAAATGGTCCAGAGAATAGATAAACCAATTGTGGTATATTCACACAGTAGAATAGAATCCTCTTCAGGAGTTTAAAAAAAACAAACAAACAAAAAAAAAACTCAAATTGATACATGTAATAACATGGATGAATTTGAGAAATTGTTAAGCAAAAAGAAGCCAAACACAGAGTAATACTATGTGCTTCCACTTGTTTGATTCTACAGATGAAGTTCAAAAATAGGAGAAATTAGTCTGTACTGACAGACATCAGAACAGTTAATGGGGAGAGAGGGCAATTTGATTGGAAAGGGACACAAACCTTCTGAGACACTGGAAGTATTTGTTTTCTGGATAATAGTATACAGACATATACAATTTTTACTACAGTATGAACAATTAAGATAGGTGCTTTTTAAAAAGAATGCTAATTATTTTGAGTATCTTTGTGTATAGTGTAAGAGAATGGTCGAGTTTCATTCTTCTACACATAGCTGTCCAGTTTTCCCAGCATCATTTATTGAAGAGACTGTCTTTTTCCACTGTATATTATTTCCTGTTTTGTCAAAAGATTAGTTGACCATAGAGTTGCAGGTCCATATCTGGGCTCTCTACTCTGTTCCACTGGTCTCTGTGTCTGTTTTTGTGCCAGTACCATGCTATCTTGGTGATCACAGCTTTGTAGTAAAGCTTGAAATCAGGCAAAGTGATACCCCCAGATTTGTTTTTCTTTTTCAACATTTCCTTAGCAATTCAGGGTCTCTTCTGGTTCCATACAAATTTTAGGATTGTTTGTTCCAGCTCTTTGAAAAATGCCAGTGGAATTTGGATCAGGATGACGTTGAAAGTATAGATTGCTCTAGGCAGTATAGATTTTAACAATGTTTATTCTTCTGATCCATGAGCATGGAATGCTTTTCTATCTTTTTGTGTCTTCTTCAATTTCTTTCATGAGTGTTCTGTAGTTCCTCAAGTACAGATCCTTTACCTCTTTGCTTAGGTTTATTCCTAACCAGGGATCTTATGGTTCTTGGTGCTTTAGTAAATGGAATCGATTCTCTATTTTCCCTTTCTGTTTTTTCATTGTTAGTGTATAATAAAGCAACTGATTTCTGTACATTGATTTTGTATCCTGCCACATTAATGAATTGCTGTATGTGAGGTCAGGAATCTATCAAAATCCTAGAGGAGAACATAGGCAGTAACCTCTTCGACATCGGCCACAGCAACTTCTTTCAAAATGTCTCCAAAGGCAAAGTAAACAAAAGCGAAAATGAACTTTTGGGGCTTCATCAAGATCAAAAGCTTCTGCAGAGCAAAGGAAACAGTCAACAAAACAAAGAGGCAACCCACACAATGAGAGAAGATACTCCAAATGACACTGCAGACAAAGGGCTGATATCCAAGATCTATAAGGAATTCCTCAAACTCCACACACACAAAACAGATAATCATGTCGAAAAATGGGCAGAAGACATGAACAGACACTTCTCCAAAGAAGACATACAAATATCTAACAGACACATGAAAAAATATTCATCATCATTAGCCATCAAGGACAGTCAAATGAAAACCACAATGAGATACCACCTTACACCAGTTAGAATGGCCAAAATGAACAAGACAGTAAACAACAAGTGTTGGAGAGGGTGTGGAGAAAGGGGAACCCTCTTACACTGTTGGTGGGAATGCAAGTTGGTGTAGCCACTTTGGAAAACAGTGTGGAGATTCCTTAAGAAATTAAAAATAGAGCTACCCTATGACCCTGCAATTGTACTACTGGGTATTTACCCCAAAGATACAGATGTAGGGAAAAAAAGGGCCCTGTGTACCCCAGTGTTCATAGCAGCAATGGCCACAGTCACCAAACTGTGGAAAGAACCAAGATGCCCTTCAACAGATGAATGGATAAAGAAGATGTGGTCCATATATACAATGGAGTATTATGCCTCCAATCAGAAAGGATGAATACCCAACTTTTATATCAACTTGGGTCGGACTGGAAGAGATTATGCTGAGTGAAATAAGTCAAGCAGAGATAGTCAATTATCATATGGTTTTACTTACTTGTGGAGCATAAGGAATAACACGGAAGACACTGGGAGATGGAGAAGAGAAGTGAGTTGGGGGAAATTGGAGGGGGAGATGAAGCATGAGACTGTGGACTCTGAGAAACAAACTGAGTGTTTAGGATGGGGTGGAGGGTAAGGTGAGCCTGGTGGTGGGTATTATGGAAGGCACATACTGCATGGAGCACTGGGTGTGGTGCATCAACAATGAATTTTGAAACACACAAAAAAATGAAATCTTTAAAAAGATATATAAAAATAAAAATAAAAAATTTTAAGAAAGCAATCAAGACCCAGCAGATTCAGGGATAGCTCTTTACCTCCTCTGACAACTGTCTAAAAAGAGTTTTGATAGAAGGTCTGCCTGAGAAAGAGAGCTATCACCAGAGGTAACTACATTATCATGTGAACTGGGTCTGGTGCACAGGGAGAAGAACATAGCCTATTCCATGAAAGTCCTCTATATCCCACTGTTTCTAAGTGGCCCAGAAAACACCTGTTTACTGAACAGTTCCTGTTTTGTTCTTCCTGAAGATTGCATTCCTTTTCTTTGAAGACCCAGACCCCTACCCACCTCTCCTTATTAGTTCACAATGACATATATACCTCACTCTGCCAGACTGTCTTTGTAATTTCCATGTTGGTATGGCTTCCCCATACACAGCCTATTAAATTCAATTTTTCTCCTGTTAAAAAAAATGCTAATTATATTTAAAACACCCTAAATTCATTGTTAATTAATTTTAACTAGGGAAGAAAGTGCCCAAAATATTAGGAGTGCCCAACTTCTAATTATAATTTGTCGGAGGAAAAATAAGTTTCTTCAATTTAATCAGTCTTAAGAAATTTCTGATTACTAATTGTATCCATAATCACATTTTTTCATCATTCAGTATATTTCAGTGCTTTCGAGATGACAGGAGTAAACCTGGCTTTATTTATTTATTTTCTTAAGAATCAGTCTTTTCTCCTCCTTATTAAGTTACATTTGCCCAGCACGTTCTCTCTTCCTCATTAGCCGAGACTCTTGTAGATAGACCTGGTTACATTTTGCAAGTTGTCTTTGGTGAAGGGATTTTGAAGGCAGTATTTATAAATGAAACACTTATACAGTAACGCTGGTACTTTTTTAATATAATAATCTTAGGCAACAGTTTGTTCATACTATGTAATACGTCCTGGCAAAATGCTTCAGAACTGGTAAAAGCTTGCATCTTGGCCCTTCCCTACATGTTGAAACGAAAGCACACATGTTCCCATGTTCATGTGTCGCCAAGCACCCCCGGCTTGCTCACACGGCTGCCTTAAGCTGTTTTCTGTGCTTTCTCATTCAGTGGCCAACAGTTAAATTGCCGTGTTCCTTTCGTGAGTGTGTACGTCTCAATGCTGGTAATCAACTGCGTCCCTTGAAAATTGATAGATGCGCTCATTAAGGGAAGCTCTTGCTCTTGGCTCCTCTCAGGAGTCACCTCAGCTACTGTTTCTGGATGAATCTGGCAGGAAATACTGTGCCGTGATACATCTGGCTTTGTATTCCTTTGCAAGGGCGCCTGTGTCCTTTTCCAGTGTGTTAAACATGCTTCTTTGTAGGGAACTTAAGTACAAAGAAGTCCGCTATTTGCCAATTACGATATTAACACAAGAAAGACTAAGGGCTGCTGTTGGGTGGTGGGATTTTTTTTTTTTTTTTTAAATGTGCTGCCATTTGTTCTTCATTTTGTTCCCTTGTGCTGCTGAGATTACACACATGCCTATTTGTGAGACATACGCACCTACTGGAGACTCTGAAGACCACAGCCTGCCACTGGTAGAGATCTCAACAAAGCTGTCTGCGTGAGAGGCACATTCTGTGTGGTTGATGGTGGGGATTTTGAAGGTAGCATCCACCCGTTTCTGCTTTCCGGATGAAAAATGAATTGCCAATTACGGTAGACATGTTCAGACATGACACTTCATACCAATTCTGAAAAAGGGGTGTGTTGGCGAGAAGCAGAAGAGAGAAGGGCCTCCATCCTTGGTCCATTAACTACTTTTTTGTGCCTGTGCAAGCTGTGGGAAGGAGGTCAGTGCCTCTCACCTTTGTTGCCCCAGCAGAGCTCTTGAACAAGATGAAGCGATCAAAGCCCAGGGCCAGCGCATCCTCACTGTCTCATTACTTTGCAAGCTGCACACCCAGATGCTGCTGTTTTCCGCATCAGTCTTCCCTGATACACATTCCCAACACCTCCCATCACAGCTCATTGGGCACTGCTCATAATTAGCTGCTTCTTTTCTTTTCATGATCCTGTTTTCTCCAATACAAAAGATGCTAATGTAAAGAGGAAAATAACATTGCTGGGTGTACACTGCTGCTTTCACATATCCTGCGTAGTTGACAGGCAGCAGGAATCAAACGTGTTGTCACTAAAATAATACGTGGTTTTGGCTTGGTTAGGAGAGTGTTGGTTTGGGGGTGTTTTTGAAATCTGTGAATTTGAGATACTGGATTTTGCCAGCAGATCAGTATCATGGATGCCCGTGTCCTAGAGTTCCTTTCAGTGCATGTATTCTGAGACACTGTCTCCACTGTTTGGATTTTTCCTCCAGCACAGAGCTCAGTGACATCTATTTATTTTGAAAGGTTATTAATATGACAATTTTTGCTTTGGAGAATTTAAATCATCATTAAAATCAACGGAACTACCCATCGAGGGTCTTCGATGCTCCATGCTCTGTGGGCACTGGAAATACGGAAGTACAAGTTTGATTTCCTGCCCTCGGAGGTCTTCTACCTGTTGAGACCATAAGCTCTGCTATTGAGGTGTCAAAACCTCATAAAGAAACCATAACTGTACCATTTGTTCGAGAAAAATTGTTGAGTGTCTCCTATCATGTACATTCCGGGTGGTTTTTATGAACAGGAAATAGATGAAGAGGGCATGATCCCTGACTTCAGAACACTTGAAGAATACATGGGGGAGACAGGTTAATACAAAAGTGATTAAAGTATGGTAAGTGCTAATATAAAGGTACAAATGAAATGCTCTAGGAATAAGGAAGGGAAGCTGGGTTACAGGGAGAGATGACTGGCATAAGCTGTGTCTTTTCACTTTTGAGATTTTCGTAAGGTAGGGAGAGTAGCTTTCCATTAAGAAGGAATCCGATGCTGGATGTGGTTGGGATGAATGTGGAGGGAGATGTGATGAAATAGGAGGCCAGAAGTTATTAACTCTGGGGGGTAAAGGTTTGAGGATTCAGCAAAAAAGTTCTGCCTACTTGAAAATATTTTTCTATCCCCCATCTCTGGTGTCCATGATTCTCACCATGGAATTATGCCTTTTGAGTTGGTCATTGTTTCTAGACATCTTCTATCAAATATACAAGTGTATAATGTTTGGTACATATGCATGTATTTATTATAATCACAGCTTATCATACCCTTTTAGTTACTATTATTTTAACATTATTAATATCCAAAAATAAGCACATGTTAACCCATCATATTAATGATCTTTTAGCAAAGTTCAGGGCTTTGAGAGATTGGGACAAAGGAAGAAAGAGCAGTTGTGATTGAAAAAATAGGGAAGAGAGAATTCAAGAAAGATTTCGTTCATGGGATGCTGTGTGGGGAACTCCTAGAGCATTTTAGCAGAGGAAGAACATTTCAGATAAAGGAACACCAAAGCGAATAGGCTGGTTCCTTATTTTAGCACTGTCCCTGCAGACCATGTTGTGTGATCATCTTTTAACTGAAGCGATAGAATGGTGAACTTTTAAAATTATTCCTAGCCATGAACTCTTTGAATGGCATCCTAAGAATTCATATGATACCAAATTCTTCATGTTGTTGCAGAGAATGTGTTAAAAACAAATTTTATATGGTTTATATATTCGGATATGGTCTGCCTGGGTGTATGATTTTTGGCTTACGCTTAACTGTGCTTGCATGCTCCCAAGATACATAAAATTAGCTCCTATATTGCTAGTCTACCTATTAAGATCCTAGTATTATCATTAAGTGAATATTTTAAAAACTTTTTCCTTCTCATTGCATTTTGTGATCAACCTTTGCCTTTTGATATCCTTCCCAGAGGCTTAGTGTAGTGAAAAGAATATGAAATTAATAAATGCTATTGGATTTTTAAAAATTACCAAGGTAGTACTTTTTTTTTTTTTTGCAACAAGGCAAATGTAATTTTTTCCTCTCTCCCAGGTTAACCCCTAAAAGCTAATCATGTGAAATTGCAGTTTGATTGTCATCCTTCCACATTCATCTCTATCCATAGAAATGTTAGTAAAAAGTAGATTTTATTTTAGTCTGAAAAAATATTGTGCCATATATATTTTCTTTAACTTCCATTTGTTATGCATATATCCTCCTTAGTCAACACCTGTTACTCCAACTCATTCTTTTAAAGCTGCTTATCATTCCATGATGTTGAGCCATCAGAATTCATGGAGCCCATCCCCAATTGACAGGTACTCAGGTTGTGTTTCAAATAATTTGGTTTTTATGACAAGTAAAAACAAAAAAAAAAAACAAACAAGTGTCTACTGCAGTGAAATAGATTTGTATATAAATCTTTAGGAAGTGGTACTTTTGTTCCTGTAACATGGGTGGTTTGCGTCATGAGCGGTCTTTCCCACTATGTGGCATTGTGCTGTTCTTTGCTGATGTAGAAAATGTATATGCTATAATAACTCATTGGGTTGTTATAGACGGTGATGAACAATATAGGTAAAATTCCAGGCGTATAGTAGGCACTCAGCATTCTACAGGATCAATTTCTATTTTGGCAGAATTGGCAGAGCTAACTTGAGAGGTATTATTACAGTGTGAATCTAAATCTGACCTCCCCAAGTGTCTCTCTCTGTCTCTTTAAGAAAAGGAAAACCCATTTTGTGAAAATTTTCAGCTTTTTTGACTTGTGTAATTTAAAAATATTACATTTTGGCACAACCTTTAGAGTTTTTGCTGCTGGTTTGTAATTCCCTAGAAGTGAATTGAAAAGATTAGTGGTAGAACTTTTTCCATTAACTCTGGGAAAAACTACAGAGCAAAAAATTGTCCTTTGGCAGAAATGTCAATCCATACCTCTTCAGGAGCATTTGGAAACTGAAGCACCGAGAAGCTGATTTAATAGGAGAATTGAAAACCAAAATGTATACACATCTTCACCTTTCCTAACTGACGACAAGACAGGTGAAAAATACACACTCAGAACTTTATGACGGAAAGAAAATAGGATCATTGCTCCAGAGAGTGCATTAAGGCTAGATCTGAAAAAGATCGAAGTGCTAGGCTTTTGGCCATGTTCTTCAGAAAGCTGATCTGTTCTTATTAATGATACATCTCTTTGTACCTCACGCCATAAAATAAATCCCCCTTTTGTATGATATAGTGTCTAAGAAGTAGCTTTAAGAAAAAGAGAATGTTTAATAATGTTACAGATTTTGCTGTAGCAACTACTAAGAACATATGCTCATTTTCTCTTGTTTGTGGTTCTTGGTCTTCCTGGGTGTTGTGCCCATCCCACCACTCCAGGTCTTCTCTTAATTTTTCCTCCCATTCCGTAATGGCACTATAGCAATAATGATATAGTGAATATCCATGTCAGTGACATTTTACTGGGTATAATCTTTATACATATCTTTCACATAATGCTACAGAGTTGTTTGATCAAGTTTTCCCTCCTCCTTCCGCACCTCCATGCTTGTATTTCTACATCTGTGAAAGGTGATAATCACAGAGATGCTCTATAGGAATTAAATGAAGACCATCCTTGTTTTTGGCACACCCAAGCTGTTAGTATTTAGCTAATTAGTATAGTCATCAGTAGTTCAAGTTTCTGTTGAGTGAATTTTGTGTTTTTAATTGACATCCATAATATAATTCAATATATGTTTCCCTTGGTGATAATCCCTGGACATATAAATTTGCAATTGAGAATATACCATGTCTCTAAAAACATGTGTTTAAGGACATATGTTTTCTGTCAAATCATTAGCCAACAGTTAACAACAATACTCAAAGTAATAATTATATTTTAACGTGACAAGATGTACATAATTTAGTTAGGAATGCATATGGGAGGCCGTGCTTAGATAAATGCCGCTATTGCTTGTAGTATAGTTTTCATCTAATAACTTGTCTTACCTTTAGGATACTTATATTAATTTGAGATTGTGGGCAATTATAGGTTGGTAGTGTATAATGAATGAACAAAATTCTTCCTAAAGTTTCTTCTGTAGTCACTTGCTTGGCATTTGGGCCATAATTTTTTCCAGAAATGAGAAGGACTTAATTTGTGGTTAAGTGTCTAGGTTAGTCCTCAAAGGCCTATTTAACCCCTTTATGTTTGTAGTTAAGAATGAAAGATGAGGTTGGGGGATGTGGGAAGGGTAAGAAGCAAAAGGGGGGAAATAGTGTATTTGCTTATGCACTTGTGTTTAAACTACATTCTGGATTTTAAAAGCTAATCTAGCATGGGTATAACCTTGTTTCTGTGAAAAAAATAAAATATAGATCCACATAGAGAGTAAACCTGGAACCAGAAACCTCTTAAAGAATAGCTCTCTCCCTCCTCCTCTCTGTCCCTTTGGTAGCTTTCAAACTTTTTTCCAGGGTTGGGGGCGCTGTTGAGCCCTGAGCAGGATTCAGTTTTAAAATGAAATCTCGGGTATAGTCATAACTCTTCCAAATGCTAATATGCTATTAAGAAAAAAAACATAATGGTAGTTTTAAGCTTATTTATATAATCTTTGCTAATTCTCAAGGAAACAAAGACACTTTCGTGAACACAACGTTTGAAAGTAAGGGCTAAGGGTGGTGGCTACAGCCTTCTATCAGCCTCAGCACCCAAATTTTATTTGGACGCGCAGCATTGAGATCATCCTGATTTGCAGCGGTCAGTAGTGGCCACTGATAATAGTTGGTTTTTTAGCAGCTTTCCTTGCGGTCTCAAGATACTCATTCATAAGTCTGATCCGTAGGATCGACGGTGAGGTAAGTTTCTGCTTTAAAGCTGAATTAATTGACAGTATCTAATAAATTATTATATGGAAGTGGGGACAAACACCCAAAACTTACAGTATTAAAACATGGTATAAACATAACCTTTGACATGACCTCAACCTCATCGTTTCATCTTTCATGGACCTTGGGCTTGGTCATTCATTAAAGAGAGAATGTGCCTTCCTGCTTCCGCAGCTTTGCCCACACTGCCCCGAGCACAGCACACCTTCTCCATCTCCTGCTGGGAAGCTCCTTTGTCGACAACTGTCTTACATGTTAGTGTCTCTGAAGACTTCTTGACACTTCCTGCCCACCCCACCTCCCAAAAAAGAGCACAATTAATTGCTCCCCCCCTGTGTTTGTGCAACTCAAGCCCTCATTACAATCCAGTTTGTATCGTAGTTGCCCGAGCTCCTCTCTCCCCTGGAAAGTAAGACCTCTTAGCGTGTGAGCGGTGTCTTAGCCACCTTTATAGCAGTAGTGCTCTTGACAGGTGTTCAATTAATACCCATATTGTTATTTACTAAGTTGATTTTAGCTCTTATAAAATTTTTTCCTGCTTTTCAGCTTCTGCCCTTCTACTTGAGAAGGGACCTTGAATTGACCTGAAAGGAAACTCTTGTGTGAAAAGCTGAGTGAGAATTACAGACTCTCGGGAGTTTGAAGGGTCCATTGCCAAGGCTGTCTAATCTAGTTACAGGGTGTGAGTCTCATTCCCAGTTGAAGTGAAGTGAAACCTTCTTGAGGGCAGGAATTGTGTTTTATTCTGTTCATAGCTTTCCTCCAGTACCTGGCACAGGCACTGCACTTGGTAACTACTGGTGAAGTAAGTTCCTTCAGCAAATTAGAGGACTGGGGCTATGTGACATCTCTCTGTCTAGCCTAATGGTTTGCTTTGTCTAGTTGTTGGTGTTATTACAGGCTGTTAATTCAGGGCTAATTTTTTTTGGACCCTAGCTAATTACTGTTCTTCTCCAGTACATGCCAGAGAGAAGGTAAGCATTCCTCTTGACAGTATCAGTAGGGTAGTTAAGATGATAGCAAGATTGAACATATAGTGGGGTATTTGTTAGTTGAAAATTTGTCATTAATTGGAAATTCCTTCAGTTCAGATTTCTGAATTTTTGTTAAAGAAGATGTTCGAAAAACTTCCTGACCTTTGCTATTTTGAGATATTTTTCACCCCTGTGAATGAAGATAGATTTATTTATTTTCCATAACTAAAGTATATCTTGTTAACATTTTCTAGTTGAACTTGGAAACATGACATCTTCAAGTCAGGTAGCTCTCTGCCAAGAAAGCCAATTAAATATATGTTAAGAAGTTACCTTAGGAAAGCCAGCTTGCTTTCCCCTGAGGTCTCTATTGTCTGCTCTACAAGTCTGTATTAAATTTGATTATAGACATTTTCTGATCAAGGCACTGGTGGAACCAAGGCATAGAGGAGAAAACTATATGCTTTAAGAGAAGGCTAGGAGAGCTGTTTCCTTTTCTGGCTCAATTAGAATTTACCGATGGTCAAGTCCCATTGACCCTAGTGGGCTGCTGCTTTGCATGCATTAGAGGCAGCTCCACGGTCATGGGAAGCAGTCTTGCCACATCATCATAGACACATTTACTAAGATAAATAACAGCCAAGGTTCAGTGTTAACTTCTGTTGTCAGGCAGGCTGTATAAGAAACTCTCGGGCATGAAAGCAGGATGATACTGGCATGAAAACAGACAAATAGACCAATGGAACAGAATTGGTAGCCCAGAAATAAACCACATTGTGTATAGTCATCTAATATTTGGTAAGAGAGCCAAGAATACCAAGTGAAGAAAGGACAGTCTCTTTAATAAATGACGCTGGTATAATGGAATATTCACATGTTAAAGAATGAAACTGGACCCATATCTTTTGCCACTCAGAAAAACTAACTCAAATTGATTAGAAAGACTTAATGTATGAAAATCCTAGAAGAAAACGTAGGAACAGATCTCTTTGACAGAGGTTTTGATAATGATTTTTTTAAAGAGAACCTAAAGAACAAACAACAAAATTAAAAACCCAAGTGGGCCTCCATCAAACTAAAAAGCTTGTGCATGGCAAAAGAAACCATCAACAAAGTGAAAAAGACAATCCATGGAATGGGAAAAAAAAATTTGGAACGATACATCTAATCAGGGATTAATATCCAAAATATATAAAGAACTCACATAGTGAATAGCAAAAAAAAAAAAAACAAGTAACCCAATTAAAAAATGAGCAAAGGACCTGAATAGACATTTCTTCAAAGAAGATAAACAAGGCTCAGCCTCATCAGGGACACACCAGTTGGAACCACAATGAAGTATCATGTCAGGCCTGTTAGAATGGGCATCGCCGCAATGATAAGAGATTACAAATGCTGGTGAGGATGTGGAGGGAAAGGAACCCTTGAGCACTTGGGGGGGGGGGTTGTAAAATGGTGTTCTCACTACAGTATGGAGAGTCCTTGAAAAATTAAAAACAGAACAACCATATGATCCAGCAATTCCACTTCGGGGAATATTTCAAAGGAAAGAAGGTGGAAGCAGCCCAAGTGCCCACCGATGGATGAATGTATAAAGAAGTTGTGATATGTGTGTATGTGCATATAAATAGAACTCAGACATAAAAAGAGGAAATCCTACCATTTGTGGCAACATGGATGAATCCTTTCAGCCTCATGCTAAGGGAGATAAGTCAGAGAAAGACAAATATTGAATGATCTCACATATATGTGGAGTCCAAACAAACAAACACCCACGTTTATAGAAGAACAGATGAGACCTGTGGTTAGCAGGGGTAGGGGAAGGGGAGACTAGAGGAAGGTGACCAAATGTACCAACTTCCAAATTACAAGATAAATAAATACAACATGATGATGACAGCTGACACTGCCGTGTGATACGGTTACAGTGGTTCGAAGGGTAGATCCTAGGAGTCCTCATCACGAAGAGAAAATATTTTGCCCCGTCTTTCCTTCTTTCCTCATTCTGTCTCTGTATGAGAAAGTGAATGTCAGCCAAAATTCTCACTGCCATCACTTCATAGCGTACGTAAATCAGACCGTCATGCCGTACGCCTTCAACTTATAGGGTGATGTGTGTCAGTTACTTCTCCATAAAACCGGGGGATAAAAGAAACTGGTTTGGCCCTTGCTTTGATTTGTGGAAAGGTTGCTGCTTGAAAACGCTGTCACATAGAACAGCACTGTGGCAGCCGTTGTAAGTATAGCAAGTAATGACTGACTAATTAGGTTCATTATCTTCTTGCTCCATTCTGTTCTTCTGATGGGGTGGGCCCTCTTAGCAATACAGTATCTTCCTTGCTTTAGCTTGGATTAGCATGTTTCTCCAAAGGTTTCCTCTTAACAGGAGCGTGTGGTGTGATGCTGGTCGTCTAAGAGGGGATCATTAAGTAGTCGGCTTGATGGTTCAGTTATCCCAGAGTGACAGCATCGAGTAATTACCTATTGGTTTTGCCTCAGGGCGCACGTGCGTGCACACTCTCCCACACAAACCCCATAGATGGAAGGACTCTGAAATTCAGGCTCCTGAATATCGCCAGTAGCTCCAAGTAGTAGCAGGTGGTTCTTCTGGAAAATGGCACCTATAGCTTCTTGCTCAATAGGACTTTTGTCCCCAAGGAGAATAGTCATTACTCTGCCTCGGTTTTTTAGTTTCAATGCACTTTGGTATGGTGGAGTGTCTTTTATGCTATAAAAACTTTCCTTCCCTTTGAAATCTTTGTTTGGCCTTTCTAGTTCCAGTTGCGTCTTAATATGCAAGAAAGGCAGCTGTGTTTTCCTTTAAGCAAATATAATTGTGGGGGAAGGCGTCTCTGTTTATCCCATGGACAGATACATTATGGGTAATGCCAAAAAGAAAAAAAAAAGCTTGGGACCCCAGAAAAAATGCGTAAATCTTTTCAGTTCTCTCTAAAGCAGATAAGTGCTGCCCTTTCTTTGGCCGTCTCCTGCACCAGCATTTTCTGTAGAGCCAGCAGCTGTGGGGAGCAAGGGGCAAACACATGCACAGGAGAAATGGCCACCTTTCCTTCAGTCCCACATAAAGACAGAGAGATCCACTGTGTCTCTTCCAGCCTCTGTCCATTTTTCAGGCAGCCACATTCCCAGCCATTAGAACCTACCTCCATTTTGATAAATTATTTCTGAGACCTTTATGGGCCATTTATCGAATGAACTTCTGGCAAGATTTTGCCACTCTCTGATCTTCTGTTGACTTGCTTAACCAGGGCGATCCTTCGGCACGTGTGGAGACGATCCTCTCTCAAGCTGTGGAATGAGAGAATACAGGCAGAAGCATATAGGAATTATCCTTGGGAGCAGAATGTGGGCCTGGCCGAGGCAGGTTGCAGCTAACAGCTTCTGGTTGCCTGGAAGGCTTCCGTTTCTGGAATGGCCTGGAGCAATGAGGCAGGGCCCCCACTGTAAAGCAGGAAGCATGGTGGTAGCTGGGGAGAAGCACACTTAAGATCCAGCTTCAACATTAATAGGGCCTATTCTTTTTCTCCAGGAAGGAAAGAAATAGACTAAGCCCAGATGACTTTTCCTGGTTTTGCTGACATTTTAGAGGGATGTGGAATGAGTTGGGAAGTGGTATTATCTGGTGTCTTGCTTACTTTCAGGAGCTAGGCCTCGTGTGAATTTCGACATCACAGACTCTCAGCCTTCACTGTAGGGACCTAGGAGAGTGTGGAACGGAGAGGGTCAGACCTTGTGCCAAAGCTAGGACACTGGGGCAAACTTTAGAGCAAGGGAGCACAAATAAATTTGGTTCCAGGCACCAACTCAAGCCGACTGTAATAACCTCTCAGCAGCATGTTGTTGAGAAGGGTTATGCGGCTGTGACGAGGCTCAACCTGGACTGTCATGGTTGATGAGTGACATCCGGCACTGGCACGAGCACTGAGGGAGTTGGCATGTTTCCTTTATATTTGCTGCCCCTGCTTTAGAAGCATATATGAAAATCTGTTCACTCCCTGCCTGACAGTGCCTCAAGTAGAAATAGGAAGGAGGGGGGTAGGGAGGGAGCAAGAAAGGCTGCAATTTCTAATATCTTTTCTCAAAAAAAACACCTTTTTTCCCCCTCTGTTCTCTTTCCACCTTTTCTCCTACCGGTGGGTTTAGTGAATGAAATATAACAAAACAAGACTCTTGATTTTCTTACCTCTTGTCCTGATGTTGCTCCTCATAGGAGAGCCCGTTTCCTTTGCCTCGTTTCAGCTACCTGAGCACCAGTGAAACTGTGACTGGCATTTGCAGGGACCTAAGAAATAAGCAGGGGAGAAGCAACTGTTAGTAGAAAGTCCTTAATGTGTAGTCATATCTGCCATTTTCTTTGTAATGAATAGGAGAATATATTACATTCCACTTTGATTAGCATTTGTAATACATGCAAAGATATTAACCTTCAGTGCATTTCTGAAATAGTGTCTCCTGGGCAGAAGCCTTAGTTTTCAAGTAGGGAAATAAGACTTGAATCAAATGACCTCTTTCCTAAACACTGAGAGTAGTAAGGCCCCATCTGTTAAGCGATTCTTCCTTCAGTCTACATATGGGCACTTACAGCTAATGTTGGAGTTATCAGAGTGGTGAAAGTCTACAGTAGAAAAATCTACTTGGCAGAAAATATTATACACAGACCTGTACCCCCAGTGGTATTATTATATGTATTAACATATAATGCATTTATATGTTAATAAAAATAAATACTTTTAAAAAAAGAAATTAATATTATACTTGATTTATCATTGTATTGAAAAGTTTTGGGGGCGATCTGAGAGGCCAGTTGGTTAAGCATCCAACTCTTGATCCCAGCTCACGTCTTAATCTCAGGGTCATGAGTTCAAGCCCCGCACTGGGCATGCAGCCTACTTACAAAAAAAAAAATAATAATAATAATAAAGTTTTCATAAAGCCTTAGCACTTTATTTCACTGTGTGATTGTGATAAATTATCTAATTAATTTATTCACTTCGGATAACAACACCAGCTATTCAGACCTGAAACTCAAGTTAGGATCCTGGGCAGTGCTCAAGACCCTCCTCTTTCAGGATTCTTCAGTCCTGACTCCCGCTGGAGTTCCTGGCCATAATCAGGCAGTTTTGACAGCTGACATTGATCAAATTAGGCAGAGAAATCTCGAATTTCTCCTTCATGACATACTGTATAGCCACAGCCATTATATACTTCTTACCGTGATAGGAAATGATACATACATAGCAAAACTCTAAATTTTATAAGCTTTTTACATCAAAAGTTGGTCTTATGCAACTGATTTCTGACCAGTAATCGATCTGCAGAGATCTTTTGTGCTGTTTTGTTTTTTTTGTTTTTTGGTGTGCTGTTAGGGTACGGAGTCGACCACCCCTCAATTAGACAGAGAACACTCTCGACAATGCAAGTCACACAGCGAGGTTTATCTCCAGCTTGCTGGGGTCCAAGTGTCCGCCCAGCGCAGCGGGTTTCCACAAGGACCCCGAGCACTCGAAGCCAAGGGTTTATATAGCATTTTCAAGGCACTTTTTCATAGCTGCATACATATCTTGCGCCCCACTTTGACAGTTTAACTTTAACTTTTGCCACCCCAGCGTCACCCTGGGGTTAAGTGAGATTTAGGTTTAGAAGAAATTTAACTTTATTTCCATTTCCTTCTGCCTCAGCCTCCTTCAGTTTTATGGTGGGGAGGGGGACCTTAGGCCTTGAGGAACTGAGCCACTTGTCTCTGGAAATTGGGCCATTGAAGAGATGGCCTTTTTGTTGTAGATCACCAGGACATTTGCAAACCAAGGGAGACTCCTGTCTTGCAGGATTGTGATCTCTGCAAGTTAACTATTTGTTTCCTTTAACATCTGGTCCCTGTGGCGCCATCGCCTAACCACCCTGGTGGTATATGATTAAGTTGTTTCTTAGGTTTTAGCTACTTTCTCTTATCTCAAGTTACATGCACGTGTGGGCTGGTTAGGGACGCTCAGTAAAATGGCTTCCCGGCCTTCAGGATGGCCATTCTGATGCTAACCCACTCTTACAGTGCAAGGTGCCAGCTTTTGCTTTGCCAAGATGGCTGTACTTATGTCAGGGCTTAGACTCCAGGTGGGTACAGCCTTGTTTTTCTTGGCCTCCACACCTGGAGCTGGTTTCCAGGACTTGTTTTTAAGTCCCCTGGGGGAAGGGAGCAGGGACAGTAAAATAGGTCCTTACAGTGCGCAGGGATCCCTGGGTATCTCGTTTATCCTTCTCGAGGGCTACTCATGCAGGCACAGGAAAGACCATTTCTAATTTCTGATCAGGGTTTTCTTTGCATCCAGTGTTAGAGAGAAAAGAATCCTCCCAGTCAACCTCTCCCCCATTCCCATCTTGTGAACTGTGCCCCAGCACCATCAGAGTCAATGCTGTCACTGGCTGTCGATGTCAAACCATTTGGAAATGAAATCCCAGTTAGTACTCTCCTGTTTCTCCCTGCTCTGGAGTCTCCTTTGGCGGTTCAAGTTTTTGAGGGTGGGGTGGGGGACCAGATCTCACAGCATGAATAAACTGAAAAGTTATCCAACATTTTTAATTAACACTGGCACTTCTAGGTTTCCCGCTGAGGACTGCCGGCTTGGCTTTACAGAATGACATTTATGACACTAGAGATGCGGAAACCCACGGAAAGAGGCTGAAAAAAACAGTTTCGGGCCTGTTTGAATACTGGCTGAACAGTAATAGAACTTTAGCTGTGTGGTGTTGATTATTCTTGAAATGCCCAACTTGTTTTAGACAGGCTTTTGCTACTAGGGAAGCAAATTAAAGCAGTTTGCCACCAAAGCCACCGAGTTCCCCTCACTGCCTAGTCACAGGTAGCAGTCCTGCCACCAGCAGTGGGCAAATCTGTGCCAAGTGTAATTACTTCAAATACAATTCTGTTTATTCAAAGGGAGGACTGTTGCTCCCCGTGAGAACTTCGCTGCGAAAAGAAAAGATACATAGGTTTATGTTAATTACGTACCCCATGCTGGAGGTTTGATTTTAACATGAGTGCAGCTTTTAATCCCTTTATCCAAATACATTCAGGAGCCTTATTTTGCCTCTACCTGAACACTTGGTGGGTACCTTCACGTCCTATGAACAGTCAGCCCCTCCCACGTGGGTTAGATTCTAGAACCGGTTTTTTAAGTTGGTTGTTTGAAAGTGGAGCTTCGTTTAGCTTTGGAAATAAGGTGCTAACTAGTAAGTTTCCAGAATAACTTACTGAAGCTTATTAGACAGTACAATATTAATGATAATACTTGTATTTATTTAAAAGCTTACTCTGGGCCGGGCATTGCAGTGAAAGCTTAAACATTACCTTACCCATCCTTCCAGCAGTCTTTTTTTTTTTTTTTTTTAAGATTTTTTAATTTATTTATTTGACAGAGAGAGATCACAAGTAGGCAGAGAGGCAGGCAGAGAGAGAGAGGAGGAAGCAGGCTCCCCGCTGAGCAGAGAGACCGATGCGGGACTCGATCCCAGGACCCCGAGATCATGACCTGAGCCGAAGGCAGAGGCCCAACCCACTGTGCCACCCAGATGCCCCTTTTCCAGCAGTCTTAAAGAGTGGGAACAACATGCTGATTGTTCCTAGATGATGTATACGAAGAATTTCATGGATTTGGCCACCTTGCTATGAATAAAAGCAAAGGGATGGAAAGTGAGGCAGGGGAGGTGGTGGTTGTAAGCACAGTATCTCCCAGAGCTGTGCTTTCAACAATGGGACAGTCATTGTTTAGATTTAAACTCTTTAGACATAAATTCATTAAAATTAAGTAAAATGTTAAATGCATTCCCTTTGCATTAGTCTCCTTTCAGGTACTTAGTAGCCCCATGTGGCTGTCACCACGGTATGGGGCTGCATAGGTACAGGACATTTCCATCATCCCAGAAAGTCCTGTTGGGAGAGACTGTGGGAATGCTAGTGGCGGTCATACAGTTGAGAAAAAGATTGAAGATAGAAGGAAAAAGAAATCCCACTAGAAAATAGGGTAGGGAGAAGGTAAGAATGGGATCCATGTGCCTTTCTTTTTACAAAAGAAGGGACTCTTCCTCCAGAATAACACTAGAAAAGGTACAGATGCGGTGTTTATAGTGTGAAGGTAAAGGAATTCTCTCTTAGTTTCTGTTTTTCTCAGCAAAACGTAGATAAATGTCCAAGTGTGAAAGAGGATGGAAAGGGGTGAGATTATTTTTTTGGTATGGGTGGGGGGGGAGGAGAATGAAGGTTAGAGGTGGAATAAAATAATCATTGTAAAAAGGGTGAGAGTGAATTTATTACAGAAACATAAAAATGTGGTAGGCAGAATTTAGTGTTTGCTTCTGAATCTATAATGATTCAAGTTTCCCTGGTTTATGTGATTTTTCTCCAGCAACACTCAACTGGAGAGCTGTGTTAAGGGACATTCATAAGGCAGACGTTCATAGATTGGGGCTGGGTATAATGGCTTAGATTAATCGTGCTGAATTGGAACCCTTAGGGAGATGTAAAACTAATGGAGCTCAGCATGGTGAATCCCATCCAGGACGTGAATTGAGAAATGCACTGTTCAGTCCTGCAGTAATACATCATTATCCCTTTATATAGGAATCATGGAGATTCCACCTCTGAAATACTCATGTCTGAAGCTCATCATCATCATTGGGAGAATTTGCATAGCAGGCTGTTGTTTTCTATCTTTCACGGATGGTCTTGTTAATTTCGGTCTCAGCAGCCACCTAGAATGTTAAACCAATTTGCTAAATCTTGCCTGCCCTCTGAAAAATGCTTAAATCCATTTATGTAACACAAGGGGTTGAGGTTATAGGATATGTTAGAATTTAATGCCTTCTTATGGCATCAGTACTGAATACTTTAGTTAATCAGAACCAAAAAGAGAAACATGTTAGAATTTTTAAATAAAGGAGTAATTGTGTTGGTGTTTCACAGGCATGTGTCTAGTTCAATGTGATTATACATCCCATATAAACTTTCCACTTTCATTAGCTATAAAATGCTTGGTGGTGTATCCCTCATGTTTGGGGGATAAAGTAGGGAAATACTAGTTACTTGAATTCGTAATGTACTTTTCTTCTAAAACTTGGTCAGTCCTGTTACCATGTGTGGTTAGTTGTGCTTAATGCTAGAGGTGAAATGGATTATCAGCAACTTACCTTCCAAGTTCTTTCTTTTCCCTACCAGTTGCATTAAACATCCATTTCCCAAATACCAAAAGACTTTTTTTTTTTTTTCCTTCTCGCTTCTGGTACTTATTTCCAGGGAATTAAGAGGTTAATATTTAAAAAACCGAGTTTCAAAGATGCAAGGCAGTGTGTACAGTCATGTTTGAGCATTTTTTTTTAAGCCTCTATGTTCCAACCCTTTTGAGATGGATTCAGTTCCTATGGAAACTTACCACTATGGTAGGTAGTGCCCTTAGCCACAGTGAAAAATAAAATCAATTGAGAGTATGATTGTAAGATTTTATAACAGGGCTTGGGAAGTAGACATCAGGAATATGTGTAGCTGTGCTCTTTAGCTGTTTAGATTGTGTTTGAGAACAACCTTGCATCTGTCACCATCTGTCCTTCAGGTTGAAGCCAGAATAGGTAAATAGTGGCTTAGTAGAAGTTTCAGTGCGTTCTTTTTCTCCCAACACCACAAATAGTAGTTTGTTGAGGAGGCCAAGGATATGAGGAATATTTTAAAAGTAAAATTAGTTACGGGAGGTAAGAATCGTGATTGGCTCCTACAAAAGGTTGGCATTCTGCAGGGTATGCAGTTGGTAGAATTGATGTTGATGAGCTTGAAGAGAAGGCCACGGAGGGCAGTAGTAAGAGCAGGCTGTGCATGACCTGTTAGCTTAGCCTAGGGCACTGTTAAGGTGAACCAAGCAATGGTTGAAAGTGAAAGACTTTTCAAAGGAAGAACTAACAGTCTCTGTGACTTCTTGAATATAAAGTATTAAGAGCACAAAAGAGCAAAAATGTAATCCCTACTGATGAGCTAACAGTGTTGCTCTTGGTGAAAAATGGAAGGAAAATCTTGTTTGCATAAGGAACTGGAAATCAAGTAAATTGGACATATCCAGTTGATGCTTAGTCTAAAGGTCTTTGAGTTAGAGGGAATATAAGAGGACCTCCAGATCTAGTCCCTAGCTTCAGGTGGTGAAGATTTCTGTCTGTGTATTTTATAAAGATCTGATGCCCAAAGAAGCCAAAGATTGCATAGCTACTTACTGATGGACAGCAACTAGAAAACCCATTCTGTCACACAGAAAGCAATAGGAGGCCCCCAAAGAGGGAAGGATAACCACCTGGAACCGCAGAACCACAGGGGTGAAGACCTGAGCTTTGGGGATCACGCACAATTAAGAGAGGGGCAAGGTGGGGACAGTGCAGGGAAGAGGATACGGAGGGGACCAACCTCTCTGACCAACAAGGATTTCATGGATGGATTCAGCTTTCAGGCTTTCCGCTCTTAGGTTTTACTCCCAACGGCTTACCCCGTGACTGAAAATAATCAGGTGGTTTCTCTGTCCTTCTTTCTCACAAGGTTGCTGAGATACTAAGCCAGAAGGGCTATGACGTGTGAAGGCTTTGTGAATCATTGCCCAGCTCACATTTTTGTCTCTGTGTAGAGTTGGCATGAGGGATTTCTTACCTGGTGTCTCGGCGCTGTCTGTTAAGTGCTACGGATTCACAGAAATGGGAAAGCAACCTTTCTTGTACCTATTTTTCAGGGCATACAAAGTATCTGTAGATAATATGGCATTGTAATTTTCAAAATGGATTCTTTCTTGATAAGCGACATATGCCTGTGATAGAAGAATTAAAGGTCACATGCAAAAGTAGAGCTCCTCCTCAAGTCCATGACCTGCTGTCCAAGTCCTCTCCTCTGAAGCAACGCCTGTTACCTATGCATGTACCAGCATATACATGTTACGTGATTTTAAATTGAACTTGAGTACATGGTGTGCTTACAGAGAGTAACTGTCGTTGACTAACACCCATAAACTCCTCTTTTTCCAATGTACTTTATGCCAGGCTTTCTCCATCTTCTGTAAACCCTTAACCATTAGTTTCAGTCTATGTCTGTTTTGGAGAGCAAGAAGGGGCTCAGAATGACCATACAAGACACAGTGAGCATGAGGACAAGACCCACCAGGAGATGCACACCCAGATCCCTGCCTCCAGTGCGTTTCCTTTATGTATAAAAGAAAGTGCTGGGGTGGGAAGTCCAGTGGGGGGAGATGGGGGGTTACAGGAGGGTCTCTGGCCGGTCCCTTGTCAGTGTCAGGTGTTGCTTTGGTCTTCCTAGACACCCCTGCGTGCCTGGCCAGACACCCCTGCGTGCCGGGTTTGCAGGCCCATCTCTGCTCTTCTCCACCTGCACCTGGCGACGCCTCGA
The DNA here is from genome assembly GCF_010015895.1 of Lontra canadensis. Taxonomy (NCBI): domain Eukaryota; kingdom Metazoa; phylum Chordata; class Mammalia; order Carnivora; family Mustelidae; genus Lontra; species Lontra canadensis. The sequence continues at coordinate 12,841,021 of NW_022630996.1, forward strand.
GGGGTAGATTCCGTCTCCTGTGCTCTCACAAGATCTCTGTTTTGTCATGTGCCTCCACGAGCTTTTGAGGCTTCTCAGCACCCTGCTGACTTCTCCTGCACCTCACCAACCCCATTTTTTGCATTCTTGATGGTGAACTTCTTGCTTTAACCAGGAAATCTGTGTTTCTCTGTGATCGCACCGTGTCTGCAGGGACTGGGCCCTCCGTTTCGCCCTTCTTGCCTGCCTTTAAAGGACTGTAATTACACTAGGACCCCCCCCCCCCCCGCCAAGATAATCCAGAATAATCACCCCATCTGAAGATCCTTAATCACATCTACAATCCTTTTTGCCATGCAAGGTAACATATACACAGGTTCTGGGGGTTGGGATGTGGATATCTTGGGGGGGGGTGGGCATTATTATTCAACCTGCCATAGCCATGAATAATAAGTTGGTTTTTTCATTAATGGGTCTCAACTGCAGTGTGAGCCTTCCCTATTTCCTGACTTCTGAGCACACCTTCACTCATGACTGTCCTTGTTGGGAATTCCTTTGTCTGCTCCTGGAATGTGTCTATTGAAAGTGTTTGGCTTTCTGATCTGTACATAAATTCCATAGAGGTTTTGGAAAGAAAAAGTTTATTAGTGACATCACTGCCTTTACTACCTTCACGTTTCCGCCTGGAGCTCCTTTCTGTCCCCTCCCTTAACTGCCTAAGCCTTTCCTATTCTTTAAGACCCTACCAAAATCCTTCCATGTCATCTGCAACCTCCACATCTCTAGCCAGATGTAATCTTCCCATTTCATATTTTTCCCTTTTTCCCATTGCCAGTTGTACCCCATTAAAGTAGCTCCCTCCATTTCTCTTACTGCCTGTTCCTGAAATTGTTTCTCCAAATTGTGAGGGATCAAATACCATGGCCCTTTATCAGCCTTCTTCTTGCTGACAGTCTCCTCTGTCGAGACTCGGCCCTCCCCAGCTCCCCTGCCTGGGACAGCCCGTTGCGCAGTTCTTCCCTCCACACTCAGCTCTGGGGCTTCCCACTCCTTTCCCTGCCTCTCCCTCACCGAGGCTGCTGCTCCCACAGCACGTCCTGCCTTCTGTCTCGGCAACACCTGTGTCTTGCTTGGGGATCTCCCGTGTGCTTACAGCCCTGCCCCGTGCTCAGCTCCAGCTCCATACCTGTCCATCTGGGGTTCCTGGCATCTCTGAGCACTTCCATTCTGTAAATCCCCGGGCCTCCCTAAGCTGTGTGTGTCGCTTATTCTTTCCTCCCCTGACCCCCATGTCCTGTATGCTAGCACATCCATTCCTGCTTTCCAGAGCTGCCCTTCTGGCCTGTTTTTGTACCTAGGGAGTGCTCTGCTGGCCTCCTGGAATAGTCAGGTCCCTCTGCCATCCATCTGGTTTATTCATAACAGGTCAAGCTTTTCATGGTGACACCTTTATAACTTAACCCCCTTGTTTGGCAAGGCTGGTGGCTTGCCATCAGCTGCGGAGTAGACCCTAAGCATGCTGTCTGTTACCGGCATTCTCTCCCAGACACTGCCCCTTCCTTTCCAGCATCACCTCTTGCCTCTACAAGCCCCGCCTCCAGCCCCGGTCCCCTGAACGTGTCTGGCTCCACCAAGCTTGGACCAGGGCTCACATACGCCCACTCTCAAATGTCCTCTGTCCCCTTGCAGTCCCATCCTTCATCCAAGGGCCTTCTGTTATCCCATCTCCTTTTCCACGCACTCCCACGCTACCCCCACCCGGGAGAGACCCTTTCCCCCTCAGAACAGTGCAGTGCTTTTCTTACCTGTGACTTCTGCGAGGGTGTGTCTTTAAGGAGCCTGTGTTTTTCTCCCTCCTTTTGTTTCTACACATCCCGTAGCATCCCTTCGCGGTGTGTACGCGGCGGCCATCACTGTGATGCCCATGTGGCCTTTCCCTGCCTGGCTGCCCTGTGTCCCTGGAGGTCTGCTGGTGTGGCCTGGTGCCCCATTCAGGGGCTTCCAGCATCCACTGGCGGTGCTTACGCACTCTTCCCTTCAAGTCCTCCCATTCAAGTTCAAGTCCTCCCCACGGCAGGGAGAACCAACAACAGGCTTCGCTCTGTCTCCTTCCCACCCGTGATTCCCCCCCACTCCTCGTTTCTAGCACTCCAGCACTTAGAGGGCAGATCGGTATGGGTGATTTTTTTCTTTCACTTGTCACTAAAATACATAACATTCGCAGCTCTTAGTTAAGGGAGCCAGCCACAGGCCTTCCTGGATGTGTCTGGGAGTTGGCTCTTGCTTTCCCAGCGTAGTGGAGGAAGGAGTCTCACCTCCGGCAACACAGCTCACTGTGTCACTACAGACGGAACATTTGGTCTCTACCTAGTTCTAGGGTGTGCCGCAGTCCGCACTGAGCTCTGGGACAGTTTTGAAATTTTAAAAATGAAGCTATTCTTGACTTCTCTTAGTAGGAAGAGCACTCTCTCACACAGGATCACAGCAGGGAAGAGGTGGGGAGGGTAGGGTGTGTTTTTATGCTTGGGTGACTCAAATGGGATGTCACCAAATGTCTCCCCACCCTCCCCCCCCAAGCATCCCCTCAGCTGAAGAGCATAAGAATTTCATCCCAAAGGGTAATTCTTTTTGAAAAATTGTTAAGAGACTAAAAATAGGAGCTTACCTCAAATGTGTATGCCCAACCATATTTCTGTGCAGACTGCTGGTACCATACTACACAGAGGATTCTGTGACTCTATGATATTAAAATAGTTAGGTCTTGTTGATGAAAATGATATAATAAGGCCTGTGAAGTGTATGTCTTCAAATATGGAAGGATTATCTCTGGGAGGTTGTATTCAGCGTTTCATTACATTTGCCTGGAGTGTCTTATACTCTATCAGAAAAACCTGTTAAATTGCCAACACGGGTGCCTGCCTTTTGGCTGTGCTGGGGACCACCACACTGGCTAGATCCAGTTCTTCCTCTCCTGAACTTGAGGAATTTCTACTGGAAGAACAGGCGATGAGGAGAAGTGTGATATCCCTTCCAGAATTTGCAGTGGAAGTTGTCTTGGAAAACAAACGCACAGTTTACTTCCCTGGCCAAGAATGTGCAGTCCTGTTTGCCTTGTCCTTTCCCACGGGCTGCTTGGGATGCTCGGCCAGACCCTCTGTTTTTTCTCCACTGAGAAAACTCCTCAGTGAAACTCCTGTGGCCCAAAATGTCTTCCCTCCTCCTCCATGATTTCCCTGCTGGTATGTTCTCCTCCTTCCCAGTATCTTTCTACCTTCCCCATCTTATCCCAGTTCCTCCTGTTCCATCTTATCCCAGTTCCTCCTTCCTACCTCCAAATTTGGGCATTGATCCAGGACCAAATTACCCAGTTTTATTCTCCTTGGCCATATCAAGTAATAAAGCAATAGAGTGATTCCAAAAGTCATTCTCAAGCAGGGGTAGCAACAAAGGCTGAAGAGTCATTTTAGCACCAGTGGAGAGTTACCACCAGAGCTCTCCCACTCAGGTAGCAACTGGGAACTTTTCTCAACATTTGCTTATTGTTGGCAGCTCTAAAGCTGTGTCCTGGCTTCTCATTATTTCCTTGTGGATTCCTACTTGACTCAGAGAATTTACAAGCTATATACAACAACTTCTACCTCTCCAAACCAGGCCTGTGTTGGCAAATGTCATGAACACAACTACCAAGCTTTTCTCCAGGGGGAAGTAGAGGAGTTCAGAAGGCTTGGAGTCACCAGATTATGGGTGTATTCAGATCCCCAAAGTCAAAGGAGGTCTCTCCTCTCCATCTCTCAATCTGTCTCTGTAGTCTAGATACACTGGACAGATCTTCAGCGGGCTCAGAGTTGCTTCGAGAAAATCATAAAGCCAGTTTTTGCTTCCTGTTCATTAGTGATAGATGTCCTCTTGTCTAAAACACTATATATTCCATTTCTTTTCTATCCAAAGCCAGATTTCCCAGATTTGCTTAGCACTATGTTTACAACTGTTTTACCTCTCGATCTCATTATAAGACGGCATGTGCACTTTTCTCTCTCCCCACCCCCTAATTAGACTGTGAGCTCTCTGAAGGCAAAGATCATATCTTATTCAGAGCCTATCATCGTGAATGGCAGGTAGCGAATGCTTAATAATATCTGTTGTTGGAGTAACAGAATGGATGAAAGAATGAGACCAATTCTTAGACCTATTTTAGTGAACATGCCAAAGTAACAGGATAGGGGGACTAGAAATCACTCGTAAAGTCGGGGGGGAGGGGCAAAATAAATTAACTTGTGTTGGCATAAGTTCAGTGTATTATATATAGGTATACACATATTTAAAATAAAAGGAATGCAAGGGTGTTGTATGCTCAGGATTAACATTTCTTTTTTTTTTTTTTTTAAGATTTTATTTATTTATTTGACAGAGATCACAAGTAGGCAGAGAGGCAGGCAGAGAGAGAGGAGGAAGCAGGCTCCCCGCTGAGCAGAGAGCCCGATGCCCCTGGGATCATGACCTGAGCCGAAGGCAGAGGCTTTAACCCACTAAGCCACCCAGGTGCCCCAGGATTAACATTTCTTAAGTTGTTTAATTATACAGTTACTTTACCAAGTCAGGAGAGAGTTAGATGCCATTCTTTTCTTTTGTTGTACTTAAACTGTTAATAATAATGCATTTCTTCACCTTGAAGCCTTATTGAGATATTTCAAATAAAAATAATTTCGTGTATTAAGATAGCTTGTTCTCACTCACACAGTGATGTATCCTTTAGAGATTCATGTTTAACACTGGGCCCTAGACACCTCTGCATTCCACGGTTTGTGGGTCTTTTGAAGGAACGGAAAATGCCTCTGCAGATAGTACAGTTCTTACAAACAAGGGCCGCGTCTGTGAACTGCCATTCTCTTTTGTTCCTACTGCGTGGATGCAGGAGCCATGTTTCTGGTGAGGACACTCGTGTAACTGGCTGCGGTCTCAGCTGCTAAAGCCAGGAGCTGCATTGTTAACCCACCAGTCCCTGTTTTTATTACCACATTATTACTTGGCATTAATTAAGCAATAACAATATTCCAAGCATCGTTAAGAAAGAAAGGGAGAAAAGGAAGGATGGCTTATACTCCTCTAAGTTAAGGCTCGCTCAGTACAATATGTTAGCTCAAGCGTTTCGCCTCATGAGAAGATTGGGTGAGTTCGAGAAAACAACATCTTGTGAATCCTGGGTTGTTCAAAGAAAGTGTGATCGGAAGTGAATTTGGGGTCCTTCCAGGTTGAGTTAATGTTGGCATCATTGTGTTCTGCGTCCCTAAACTCTGTATAATTATCGCCTCTTATTCTAGGCATCTTTTATGTAAGAAAGAAGTATTTTACCTCTCTTTTTAGAGAATACGCCCGCTGCACATAGCCCAAATGTGTCAAGGGTACCATGATGTGGTAGAAAATTGAAATTAGCCAACTGATTGTTTTTCTCTGCCTCATACCTGATACCTGACTTCACAAATCTTTTCAACCAAATGACTGTTACCTGCCCAAGACATTATTACTTGGAGAAATTTTCTGGGAAATTTTTTTTTAATATAAAGTGGCCATTAGTCTTTCTAGGTTACCAGATTTTAGGAAAATATTTATTAAACAAAAAATGGTTTGGGCCCTTATTCTTTGGAGATGCAGCAGAACATGACTGCATTTTTCTAAATCCAGACCCTTGTGGTGGGAGTCCATGTAGTAGGACCTCACTCAGGGCCTGGTGTAGTTGGCAGGATGTCCTGGGGTTCTCTCTGAAGAGCAGGGTCAGAGCAGCATGCTCAGGAAGACAGCAGACGTCTGGGAGCCCCGTAATGTCAGAGTTTATCACTGTCCACTGAGCTCCAGCCCCCACCAGCTTTCACGTGGTCACGTGTTCGGTTCCCACTCTCCTCCTACGTTTGCCCTAATGTCCCCATCATTTCCAAGCACTCAGTATACCTGAAGAAGGAAGAAAAAATACATTGCAAAATTGGAAAGCTTCACTCACCTTATATTCTGGTGGTTTGTGTTAATCTGCTTGGGGTATGTGAGGCCTATTGGTCTAAACGGTGAATCTGTGTATGGAGAACACCGTATTATCCATTTTATCTCAGAAAGGTGACCAGAGGTCCTTTCTGTGTATTTTTCCCAGTATTAGGCCCTTTGCTTGGGATGCTAATACCTGGAATAGGACTGGCCTTGTTTTCCCCTCCATCCTTGCAGATAGGTCACTTCGTCCTGTGGATCCAGATTACTGAGTTGTAATACTGACCTCTTTCTCCAAAGTCAATCATAGATTAAATTAAAAATTAAATATTAAAGTATTTTCAGATAGATACTGCTCTTTCAAGCTTTGAAATAGAGGATAGAATTCTATAAACTCTCTTATATCTCTAGCCGAAGTTGAGTTTTTCCTTCCCAACACCCAGTTGCATCTGCTAGTTGAATGGTATGGCACTCATTATGGGTAACGATCCACTCTCCAGCTTGATTGGTTTGTTGAGTCGAGTGCTGGACCAGGTGTCGTCAAGGTCAGCGGTCCCTCCTCTGAAAACGGGGGAGGCCTTTTGGCATTTTTTGTGTTGAGATGATAGACAACATCATAGCTCACGTTCATCATTTTAAGAAAATAAATGTTAAAAAAAAAGTCCTCTGCTTTTATTTCACTTTATTTTCTCAGATTTTATAGCAATATGGAGACAAGTTGAAACTAAGAAGGCAAGCAGCTTTTGGAGATGTTTGGCCTCTTAATGTAACTGTGGAAATTTGATTAGATCTCAGGTAGAAGCATCATTATTAAGGGTGGTTAGCAGTTATTAGGAATGCCAGAAAAGCTTGAGGTTGAGTTGTTTTTCAGATTTTGCACTGTTTACGTTTTAGTCTGGAAACTATTATTAGGATATTGTAATTTAAGGTAAAATGAAAAATGAAAAAAGTTGAATAGGTAATACATTTGAGTTGAATTTCTTCCTTGATATTATATTTTATGATAGCTTTATTATAAATGATAAGTGAGTGGATTATTACATAGTTTTAACTATTGGCAGTGGGCTTGAGAGCTTTAGTTTTGTGTCATTAAAAGCAGAAATCCTGACTCCTGGGCTTAATATCTAATGAAATGTTTAATACAGAATAAAATTAGAGTTTTTGCATTGTGCCATAGGAATTAGAGCTAAAGATTTGACTCCATGGCTGTGTTGTGTGCCTGCTTTTAATGTGGTAGATACCATTTTATGAGATCAGCAGATCCCATGAAGGATGCATTGTCACAACCTGTTAAAAGAATCAGAATTCTTTTAGCACCAGCCATTCTTATATCTATCCATCTACCCATTCATTCCTTGCCTGCCTCCTTCCCTGCCTCTTCTCTCCCTCTCTTTCCCACTTCCCCTCCACCCCTCCCTCCACTTCCCTTCCCCACCCCCACCTCCCCACACCACTCTGTACTTACTGGTCCAGATACAGGGAAAGGATTCTTTTTTGTGCACCTGTACTCCCAGTGAATGATTTCTGTGTTCCTGAGAGCATTAGGAATTTGTGGCTGCTGATTGTCATTACATGACTTCTTTAGCCTTCTGGTGGAAACTGGCATGAGGAGAGCTGTCTCCATATTTTTTTTTTCCTTCTCTGAAGTTTACCTTATTATCCTTGCTGTTTATATTAGAAGATCTAAAAAGATGGGTAAGTAGTTTCCTCGAAATATAAAGCTCAGACCCACATCAAAAGAAGTTTCTCAGACATGAAAGTGGGGAAAGCAGCAGTGAAACCTGCAGAGAGCTCAAAAACAGATGGCCAAGTGTCAGGGTGTCACCAAGTCTGAAGAGGAGAGTTGAACACTGCTTATCTCGGCTTCCGTTTTGCCAAAATGTTTTTATTTGTCTTTGACCCTTAATTCAACTTACAAGAAATTATCACTAGGAAAGAATCAGAGACAACAGTAACAATTTATATCCATCACCGTGTTATTTTAAGCACTGAAAAATTAGAAACAGCCCAAATGTATTTCTGTATTCTTTTCTGGGCTTTTTCCCCCCCAAAGTTTCTGCGGTGGCCCTGTCAGTATAATGAGCAAAATACTTAGATCTATTTTCTTCGCTGCCTTTTAAGTGAATATTTAGGCTTAAACATTAGCAAAGATGGTTTCACTAGCTACAGAAAGCCTTGCCAGGAGTGATTTTATTCTCTGTTCAAGTCTTTGGCTTTCCATTTCTCTCGCCGAATATCGTCATCAACCCCTGTGGTCCTCAGTGCCACTGTGGGGTGGGGTAGGAAGGGCAAAGGCATCTGCTGGTGCTTGTGGGAGTGAGGGAGGAGGAAGGGAACAAAGTGTAGAGTCCAGAAAGGAAAAGGAAAGTGAAGAGGGGCATAAGGATATGTGGTGGGACCCCTCAGAATCCCTAGTCATTTCAAGTGACAGCAAAACTGGGCTTTCTGTTGTTTGTGATCAATGTATATTTTCAAGTACCGACTTTATTCCACAAATTCCTTTTTGCCAAGTATGTTTTTGGATTACTGTTTTTCTCTTCTATATTACCGTTTCGAGTTTTCCAGACTTCTATTTCGTCTTTTGTCTTAACATTTCTCATTCACCATTGCCTTTTTTAATCTTACTTTCCTGCAAAGAAGTTAAATTGTTTAAGTGTCTCTTGCAGCTAAGATTTAATTTTCCTTCTTCAGTATCTTGAAATTCTGCCCTTTTGTTATTTTTGCCTAGTAGTGGCTTTTTCCATCAGCAGGAAGGAAATCGGTCAATAGAAATCAATTGTTGACTGGGTGGCTGTATGGAGGGCTTACCATAATGCATATTGGAAATGCCTTTAAACCTTTTCCTGAATGGAAGGTGCCATGGCTTGTGTTTTATGGGCTTCTAATGGTGGACAGTAATCTCATTTAGCATTTTCCCAGAGTGAAAACAGTGCATTAGAGCAGCATAACAAGCATTGCCGATCAATACGGAGGCAGAGCTTTGCCCTTACAGATTAATCCAAGAAGAATGTTACCAGAGTCTACTCCAGCAACTGGGAGACAATTATGCTGATTTCCACCCGTTTCCCCCCTTTCTACTATCTAATCGTCAATACACATTGAAATGTATACAAAAAGGATTTCAGCAGGGGTGTGTGTGTGTGTGTGTGTCTCATAGACCAGACTACCAGATAGGAAATCAAGGACCCTGGAAGTGAGCAGTATTGATTTGTGGTGATAAAAGTATATTTTGACACATTTCAGATCATAAATAACTCATGGACATTAACTTACATGACTAACAGCTCAACTCGATAAATGTTAATATACAACTTAAATTACCACTTTCTAAGGAGTTCATAGTATTGGATGAATTATTCCATCACAAATAGTTTTTCAAAAGAAAAAAACCACCCTCTTCTTTATGATGTGTATCATGTGGAAGCTCAATTCTTTACGATCTTTTCTTATATGTTAATGGGGAAGATCTGAAGAGAAGGTCGGGATTGTTCTCATCTTCCTTCCCCATCCTCCTTCCTTTGCTTTTAAACCCAAGATATGATAGAAGAATCATGGTCCTCAGCCCTAGGATAGAACATAACCCTGTTTTCCCATGAACAATCTTGGACGTTAGTCATGTATTTTCTAGGTTCCGCTGACCTAATGCTTAATTATATTTTATTCAGTATTTATCCAGATGTGTCTTGCTATAATCAGTCAGTTTGTGGTGTCTGTGTTTCTGCATTCCGAAGCACGGCCGACTCCCTTCAGATGCTGATGTTCATGGTAGGGGATTAGGGAAATCCATGTCCAAAAAGAATTCATAGACATACAAACTTTGAAATCTTAGAGAGAATGGAAACTCCAGGGATTTGGATATAAATTCTGTTCTCACGTATTTGGCAGAGCAGTAAGGTAATGAATGAAAAAGTAAAAGCAGTGTTGTGTAAAATTTGTGGGATTATTATTTTTTTTTCCCCTATATGTCTACTTTCCTCAGGTGGTAGGAAGAAGTAAATTCCCTCAGGGACCAGTAACACGGTTTGCATTTCAGTTTTCTGTACTAGCAAAATATATATTAGTTTAGTATGTTGGATAAAAGTAATGAGACAAATCATCACCCAGGGGTTTTCCTTATTGATGAGAAATATTCCCCCTGTATTCTCTAGAGGTTTTTTTAAGAACCCATTTAATATAAAATAATGCTATTTCAAGATTACGATAGAAATAAAAAATTTAAATTGCAAAAAAAGAACTGATACGAAAGACTGGAAGCTTTTTGTACTAAACAAAACTAATTTGAAAAAAATATGAATTCCTAGATTAAAAGTGATAATATTATGTATTTTTCCATGTATTTTTAGTCCTTATAATTCAAGTTCCTCTACCATCTTAAAAAGAATATTTCCCTTTCATTGGTATAATTCATTTGGTTGATTTTGTTATCATTTTTCAAGTGTGTATTTTAAGATTTTCAGAGACATTTATGTTTGGTACTGCATATTTACTGAAAGCAAATCTAACTAAAATCTGAGATTTGTAAGTATAATTAGTGAAATTTTAGCCCAGAAAATTTAAAAATGTTTTTTCTCCACCCATTTGTATTCTCAGTAGTTTATTGCATGACTTCTGTAAGAGGTATCCATATCCATAGGTGAGGTCACAAAGAAGCTAAGACAGTCCTTACTTCTTGGCATTTGCCTCCTAGTAGCTATAAGCTAGTAAATTACACCAGACTATGGTGGTGTCAGTATTAAGTGGAAGGTGAAAAAAGTGGTAGAAGAAGCTAATCCAGGGTCATTGGGGTCACCAATGGAGTAGTAGACTCGACCCTCAATGGATAGCTAGTGAAGCTGTCTAGAGAAGGTTACACACTTTAGTACTTACCTCAAATACTGAAAGACGAGTAGTTATTTTCCAGAGGTATAGGACTGGGTGGGAGTCTGGGTGCAGAGCATGTCCAAGATCAAGAGCAGCATGAGCAAAGACCTGGAGGGATGTGTGTGGATCAAACCCTGAAAGTGGTTTGGTCAGGCCACAGTCATGTGGGGAATGAAAGCTAAAGAGCAGATGGAAACCTGATCCAGAAGTGCTTGCCTGTTGACCTTGCATTTTATTTAGAAAGCAGTAGAGAGAGATATGGTCTTAGTTATACATATGTGTTAGCAAGAACCTTCTGGAAGGCAGGAGGAGAGGGGCAAAAGCTAAGAGACAGATTAGTTTAGAGGGCATTGGCTAATTCCAGGATACAAGTGATTTTTAATTAATGTCATGATAGTGAATGTAGAGAAAGAGGACCAGACTAAGACTGTATTATCTTGAACTTTGCGACCGTCTGGATATGGGCATGGAAGGGAGAAGTTGGGGCTCTCAGGTTTCTGATTTGGCTGACTGGGCTGAAGAGTATTGGCACCATTCAGCTGATGGAGGTATAGGTTTGGCTGGGAGCGTTACAGTGTCGGGAGAGGTTCGTGGTGGTATTGATTATTGGAACGAATGTCATAGGAATCATTTTTAGAAACTTTTTTCCTGCACTTGTAACATACGTATCTTATTTAATGTTTCCTATACTCTGTAGCCTTAATCTTCATTCTGATCGAAGACTGTTTGTCTCACTGGTTCCTGTTCTTGTTTTTAGGCGGTATGAATTTCATCCTGTCTGTGCTGATCTGCAGGCCAAAATTCTCCAGTGTTACCGCCAGAACACCCAGCAGACCCTCAGCTGCTCTGCTCTGGCTGACCAGTACATGCGCTGTGTTAATCAGGCCAAACAGGTGGGTGTGCCAGCCAGGTTAAATGGGGCACCAGAAGGAAGTGAGCCCAGCATCATAGGGCAGTGATAAGGACTGAATAGGTTAATGTGTATGGAAGAGCTTTATAAACCAAACTAGTCGTCATCATCAAGAATTGCCATAACGAGTCCATTAGTTAGTAATCGACTTCCATCTTGGCGGTTGTGGGAAGAACCCATGTTCACCTTATGTTTAGCTCATTCACTTGTAGGAAAGACGATTCCTACTAAAACAATATTTTTTCCAGTTGCATTGAACCTTTGTCCTTTATAATAACTGTGACCTCAAGGTCATTGCCCTATATTTCTGGGCCAGTACTCAAAGCCAGCAAAAAGGAAGGATGCAAGGTAAGGGGCCGGCAGCTTTGAGTCTATAAGCAGCAAGTAGTCATGCAGAGAGCCTGGTTTAGGAACACAAAAGACAAAAAGCTAAAACAAGAAGCCACCTTTCAAGCACCATTCAATCTTCTACCGGTTGGGAGAGCCCACCGGATTGGGCAGGGAAAGGGAGGTCAGAGATGGGATTTAGGCAACACTTTCCATCGCTTTTATGTACCTCAGCCATACCCTTCTCTTGACTCGCCCCCTCCATTCCAGAATAATTCAGTGTTCACGGGACATTTGTTTTCTGTAATTCATGTGCTTTAGAAAGCTAATGTTAAACTCTGAAGCAAATTATCAATTCTGGCAGGTCACGTAATTGCCTATCATTTAACTGATTTAACAGTTGGATGTAGGTTGCTCTGACAGACAGAAATTATTAGAAACCTTGATTCTTTCTGCTCACAAACTCCCTACAGTTGACCTTCTAACCCAACTAAATCTAGTGTTTGAGTTACACAGCATGCCTTTCTGCAGTCTAGTTTGCTGTAGTTACAATAAAACCACTTAGTGTAAATTTCTAACACTCTGTAAATTTCTGATATTTATGGGAGGGTTGGTATTGTCTGGATAGCTGGAAAGTAACATCAGCATTAGTAGAAAAAATATAATCAAGATTTATTAAAAGCCTGTATTTTCCTTAAAAGCCTAGTGACTTGAGGCTTGCTTCTGTTCCTTGCTTGTAGCTCCAACTGTGTAACTCCTAGTAGCATGCCCGGGATTCTTTTCTTTAAAGGTCTTTGTTAGAAGTAATGTTGCTAATGTTAAGTTACTACATTTTATTTGTCAAAGACAGCTTCTTATATGCTCTTAACAAGCCCGAACCTTTAATAGTGATACTAACTGAAGCGCCTGGGACCTGCAGGTTGACCCATGGATTTTCCTAACTTGATCTTAGTGCCACATCGAGGTGGGGGTAGTAGTTAGTGCAAAGAACGGCTGTGACAAAGTGTATGTTTCTTCGCTAGCATCTGACTAACATGCCTATTTGCATGGTGTGATTTGTAACATTATCAAAGTGGCACCTGCAAGGGTGGATGGAGTTTCGACTCCCCCCCCCCCCCCCGCCTCTCTGGGTTGTGTTGAATTGTTTGTACCTTGCCTCGTGGGATCAATGGCATATATTTATAGAATAAAACAAAGTTACTTTGTGACAACATATATGCCACACAGTGCTGTAGGGAGTTCACATTGGGCAGATCTGGGTTTGTATTGAAGCTTTGTCTTTTACCAACTCTGTGACCTTGGGCATTGATTTTTCTCATCTGTGAATTGGGGTGATGTTATCCCCAGTGTTGTGGGGATTACATTTATATAAAGTATTCAGTAAATCTTATTTTTTCCTTCTTTCCTCCGTTGTGTTATTTCATGTTGAAACAACTAAACAGATTATCTCAAAGCACCAAGTTATTTCTAGTGAGTCCAAGAGATCCCTTCCCCCACCCTGCAACATAATTTAATATCCTTTCCAGCAAGTGTGTTTTGAGGTATCTGTTGTTTTCACAACTCTTATATTCAGGGAGCATATAACACAGGTAAAAATACAAAGATAGCTGTCCACAAAGTATTTTTATCCTAAGATGGGCAACATTATAAAGGGCAAGAAAAAAGAAGCAATGATACCTTATATTTCTATAGTACTTTAGATTTCCAGGTGATTTCACATCCATTCTCTTGCTTATTTTTATGACAACCTGAGATGTAAATAGAGACGGTTTTATCTCACGGTTTTACAGTTGAGAGACTTGAAACCCAGGAAAAGTCATGACTGTAAATGTAACAAGTAAACCAAGATACACCTTACCATAAAAACAAAAACAATAAAAATGGTGTTTGGTTTTTGAGCTGGGTGTGAGAAGGGACAACCATTATCCGCTAATACAGAAATAAGGCGTTGAGAGAAAATGTCAACGATGTTGATGAAGTGAAGAGAAAAATATGAATATCAAATGAAGTATTGGAGACTGAAGGTAACAGATAGGTGGGATTATAAAGGCCATGGACAAAGGTGTAGCCCAGCAAAAAGGTGCCCTATTTTAAGGCCACAGGGGCTTGATATCAGCATTTCCTGAGCACTTTCTTCTCATGCCACATTTCCCTGTTTCTCAGTGTGAAGTTTTCTAACCTTGTGACCCCCGATTCTGCCCCTTGCTAGAAGGGTCTTCTGCAATATAGTGATCCCAACGGGTCAGCTCCCCTTCTGTGTTCCCTTGTTAAATCCAAAGAACCACCCAGACATGCTAATGTGGAAAATAGTCAACATGGCAACAACCCATTAGGTCATATTGTCCATTTCCGGCACAGTGCAAGAGTTTTCCCCTTGGAATAATTCCAAGAACCAGATCCACTCCACTTTTAAGTAATTCACAAGATTGGGCTTTCACCAGTTCCCTTGAGGCCCGTTCTATAGACTAATACATTTTACTGATCAGAAAATTTCCAGATATTCCTTAGCTCTGTTTTTCCTTTCTCCATCCATTTACCCACATCAGTCTTCCTTCAGCTATTCTTAAACAATTCCTCCTGGGTTGATGTGAGACATTTTTGCTGTTACTTCCAGTATATTAAGTTATATGTTCTTCATAAGGGCAAAGAGATAATAAATTGCTGTAATTATTATTTCTAAGACTTAAAAACTATTGGCTAGCTATATGAGGTACGGCTTTCAAAAATGAAACACGACATCGACTGATAGGCTGTGTCTTTTATTTCTCCGATCTGCTTACCTTCTTGGCTTTCTATACACTCCCCACGGTTGCATTACCTGTTCTTACCCTGATAACCTGATTCCTATTCAGACTTGGTTCACCTGCCTTATAGGGGACCACAGAAGGTGGGAAAGAAATGGGAAGCTTGGGATATTTGCTGCTAGTGGACCAAAAAAGTACCCAAGTTTTCTTTCATCAAACGGTGGGGAGAGAATAGAGAAAGGTCCCCTCTCGGCTCTGTATTGCTCCGTTTCCCTGGACACCCCACTGCTCTGATACTTTCTTGCAATATCTGGCTGCTTGCAGTAGGGTGGGGCTGTTGGGGGGAGTCACATGCTTAGGGGGCGGTTCGAAGCATTCCAGCTCTTTCCCCAAGCCTGTTGCTGACAGAATGATACAGAAGCTGGCTGGACTCTGGGCAAACATTCTGTGTTCCCTGGAAGGTAGAGTTTATGGGAAATACTGTAGGTAATATTCCAGGCTAGTCATGGTGACCTGGGCTTCGGTTTCTTCTTTGCTGAATTATGGCTTTGAACTAGGTGATCTTTGAGGGCCTTCCAGCTGTGATGCTGTGGGATTAATTCTACTAACATGCATGGAGAGCAAGAGTTTGTGTGCACAGGAACACATATCCAGGAGCACATTTCAGTCAAGAGACGTGTCTGTTTGGTATAGGCAGCACCCCTGCCTTGGGGACCCCCAGCATGTGTGCCTCTGCCTCTTAGATTTTTCTTTCGGCCTTAAACTTGTACTTCTGATTTTCCTGCATGTTGCCTGGCCTCCCACAGCTATCTATTCTTTCCTTGAAGCTGATGCTCCTGACAGCCCCGGGGAAGCCAAAGTGGCAGAATGAACTAGGAGGGGGTAAAAACAGTTTCTCCAAAGGCAGTGTACTGAAAAAAGCTGTCTCAGCATTGCCTGGCAAACATAGCCTGCCAGCTAATACACTCCACCAGAAAATGTAGGCTGTTTACCTCTAGCCAGCCCTAGGCTCCTCTGCTCTGCAGTGGCTTTCACCTATCCACGTGGATCGTGAGTGGTAAGGGAGTGTGGAGACAGAGCAGGAAGCCAGGTCAGAAGAGCTAAGGAAAGCCTGGGACTAAAACAAGGACCAGACCCAGGAGATGCCAAAGGACAGAGGTTGGTGTGGAGCCTGGAGTCAGATGGTGGAGGCCAGACAGGAGAAGATAAACCAATGCAGAAGTTTAAATCAACAAATGGGCAGTGGGTCAGTAGCCAAGTAAGCAGATCAACTGAAGGAAGGATGGAAATGAGGACATCTTGTAAGCGAGTTAGTGGCTACCTTAGACCTATGCTTCCTGCTGGTATCATTGGGGAGATCAGAAAGGCACCCCATGGTAGTGGAGAGCATGAGGTCAAGACCCCAGTAAATGAGGCTAGATCTTAATATGAAGTTACTTCAGCCCAATGCTAGTGCAACCAGTTCTTCCTTTCCAAAATGGAAATGACACTTCCAGTCCTTGGGTTACCTCCCAAAATAGAAATCCTGAATTAAGATCAGGGCATATGGAGGCATTTCCCACGGCAGGAAGCATAAGCCTTCTTAAGGACAGTGCTTTGTATCTCCCCTGTGACCTGGGTTTGTGTTAGACCAGGGCTCAAATAACTCCCTGTTTTCTGAGCATGAAGAAGGTCTAAAATCATAGGAGTCTCTGTTGCTTTCGAAATCAGCGTTCTTGAAAGAAAAACCCAGAGCCAAAGCAAGCTGTATTTTATCATTATTTTCAGATGAATTACACTTAGGTCCAAATGATTGAGTAGAGTCATGGGCTGTTAGAGCTAGACAGACCTCAGAGGTCATGTGACCTAATCTCATCTTCTCACCTGGAAATATTTGCACTCACAAATTATGGGACAGAGTCCAGACCAGAATAGCCCATTCCTGGTGCCAAACCCAGCGTCCTGTTTTCTGTAATACCAGGTCTCCAGGTTGGGGAGACATCAGAATCAGCCGAGGAGGATATTTAAACATCTGGCCCCATCCCTGGGTATTATGGTTCAGAAGGTCTGAGGTTAGACCTGGACATCTGAACTTTCAGCAAATTCCCCAAGTAACTGTGCACAAGAGTTTGACAGACATACTCTAGAGCTCATTGGCCTGATCTGGATTAGAGGTCTTCAATCTTTCAGAGGCCCTGCTAAGTCTCTGTTTTCCCTCTTTCGGGAGTTGGGAACCTGCCACTACCTATCACTGCTTCTCGGGCCTGAGCCATCTGGCAGAGGTCGCATCAGACCGACCCTAAAAACTAGTTCCTAGTTCAGCCTCAGGAACAAATCTGAAGAGGTCTTGGACAGAGGGTGGGAGCCCCTCAGAAAGAAGTATTTTCTTCCCCTCCTGCTGCCTCCTTTGAAACGAGGTACCCTTGGGTGAGGAGCCACATCTGGTTTTCGTGGCCAGAAGGGAGGAAGGAGGCACTGAAGCAAGGTAGCACGGTCCCCTGGCCGGCTCGCCACCGGCACTAACCCTCTCTTGGCTCTGCCTGCTCAGTCACCCTGCTCCCACCCACGCACCCCAGGGACCCCCTCTTTACGCATTTGCTTCTGATGTCCATAGACGCCCACCTTCAGGGAGCACAGAGATAAATCAAGAAGGTTAATGTTCTGGGAAGACCTGTGGGAGCATGTTTTTGCTGTGTTCAGAGGCTTCTTTATCCTCATCCCTTAATGACGTTTATTAATGGCCCAGCTGGGCTGCTCATACTCTGGATGACACATGGGTCATCTAAGATCTCCCGTCCTTCGGTGGGGTGGCCCTTTGGACTTGGAGTCCCATCAAAGCAAACCGAATTCCAAACTTTACGTGCTTTATCCTTCTCTTCTGTCACAGGGAATCCTCAAAACCACTTTCTGGGAGTAATAGTCGCTCTATGACATTTTCTCTTTTTTTAAAATTCGTGTTTAAGAGAAGAAATATTACGATGGTAATAGACTCCTTTTTCTTCACAGGCATTTCTTTCCTAGTGCTTATCCTTCAAGAGTTAGAGCTGCAGTGTGTTCGTGTTTGGTCTGTTAATGCAGCAAGTTGTGTAAGCAGTTAATTACTTGTAACTTAATTTGAATATTACACAGAGCACTTGTCGGGGAAGGTATGAAACCAGGTCCAGGCATAAAGCAGGGCAAATAGAGAACAGCCCTGGCTGGCCAGGGAGAGCCCGAGTGAGAACACGGGAAGGAAGCTAATCAGATTTTCAGGTGATCTGGAGTAGTGCTTGGTGCACAGGCCAAGCTTTCTTTGTGCTCCTCTTAAATTGAATTTATTGGTTACTTTTGCTTCTGTCTTACCGTCTCCTCATTGTGTCTTCACCACTCCCTTGTCTTCTACTCTCCCTACTTATCATGTCCCTCCTTGGGAAAAACTCAGGTGCACCCAGACATACTCCCATTTCAGTTCTTCCCCATAAATCCTCCTGCTTACATATTCAGCTTTATTGGGGCTTTTGAAATCTCGGCAAGATGCTGAGGGAGCTCAGAGACAAGCACTCTGGATAGTATCTTTACATATATATATATATATATATATATATATATATATATA